>NC_042531.1:1001371-1301371 GCF_900963305.1 Echeneis naucrates | reverse complement strand
TTTCCGTCGAAAATTTTCTCTGAGCATCTCTCTCTAATTAATTTTCACCAGACAGCTTCTGTTAGTCTAATCTGTTTATATATATCAGTTGGGAGTCACCAGCTGCAGAATAGTTCATAATCATAGAAAAAACATACCTTCACTGTTAATTGTTTATCGTCATAATAAACATATATCTCATGAATTTTATAACAAAGAGGAACAAAGTAACTCTATTTAAGGGAAATGTGAGCAGCCACATTTTCTCTTACCCCCCTGCCAGTCTAATCCTTCCCATCTAAGGGTATGAAAAACTATTTTGGTCCTCAGTAAAGTAGGCCTTCCTCCACCAGAACAAGGACTTCACATGCCCATATTAAAGAGGGAGCATTTTGAAGAAGTCCTTGTTAAGTCGGGTTCACTGTTTCTAAAAATACTCCCACAATCACACCTCAAAAAAAAAAAAAAAAATAGGCTGGAGTTACTCGTTCACAGAGCTGTATGCAATGAGGCGTGAAATCAACCTCCGTGTTGAACGCAGCTCAGCTCAATCAGAGGCGGAGAAAGGCCTCCTATTGATCATGACACATATAAGATAGCAATCTTTTCAGTGCAAATGACTCTGATGGGAGATCAGCAGCAAACAGAACGGCAATAAAAGCCATCACTTGTTCGAACCCGAAGAAGTGATGTAAAAAAAAAAAAAAATTAAGCTCAATCTCATCATTTGAATCTGCAGCGCGACCACATGCAGACACAACCTGTTTCTTCTCTCAGGTCTGTGCGTCTGCATAGTTTGTCAAAGTCCTGTGAAAGTCGAAGAGGAGCTGGGCCTGGATGTGGCCTGGTTCGCCGCTGTAGCTGCAGCTAATATTAGACCGGGGCAGCGGCGGGAGGATCTGTGCATGTGGCTTCTGGGAGCCCGTGACTGAAAGCCTACAGAGATGTGGCTCAGAAAAAGCAAGAGAGACGCAGCCAGGCAGGAAGGAAACTAGGACAGATCCTGGGTCACGCTGGGAGACATCGAGGAGAGGGGGGTGGGGGGGTGGGAGATGTTCTGAGGTGATGGGGAGGAGTTTATGTTTATTTTCTGGCCTGCTGGACTCAGGTACTCTGTGTCTCTGTTGTCTTTGTCATTGGTGATCTGAGAGTAGAGAGTAGCTCAGTGGAAACCTTTCAGCCTCTGTGAGAACAGAGGATAAGAAGAGTTGGACCAGTTCAGACCAGTTCAGAGTTTGTGTTAAAATCCAACTTCAGTGACCTGATCCCGAGAGCTTGGCTCTGAGGCCCTCAGTTCTCAGTTCAAACCCGGTTTAAAGTCTTTACTGGCCAGTTTTGATGGGCTCTCACATCCCTCTTTAATATGTAAATAAACACATATGTGTTGTTGTTTTTATTCAATCAGACACAGATAAGAATGTGTTTGTGTGGGAGAGAAAGAGAGAGACTGATAAAACAGTCTCAGTTTACATTTTGAATTTGATCTGAATGTTTGATAAACCAAAAACAGTGAGCATAAAATCAGCCTTGGCCTCGCTGTCTCTATATTCTATTCACTCCACACAACCCGGAGAGTTCCAGTATCAGCTGGGAAAAGAGAAGTAAGATTTGAGATTTTATTAGAAAGAAATCTATTTCTAAGAAATGCTTAATAAAGTCTTTTTACCTTGAGCTACAAAGGCCAGTCTCATGATGTCTGACCTAATCGCTTCATTCTGATAGTCTGAACTCTTTAAAATGGAAAAAAATGAAATTTGATTTAATGCAACTGACTCCTACCCCCCCAGGGACACAACTGTCCAGACTCTGACCCTGCAGCCCTCAGTCCGAGATGGAATCATCACATATGAGGACTCACCTCTGGTCAGTTTGTAAGACACACACACACACACACACAATCCTTGTTGTATCTTTGGTCTGAGGACATTCATTACCCTAAAACCAAGTCTTCACCCTCACAAAGCCCATTGAAGCTGTGTGATTATCTGCCAAAATGTCGAAGGTCTCAAACCAAATATTTGTACTCACAACAATAGAAAGACATGAATCTGTGTCCTGTTAGACAGTGCTGAGGTTTTCCTGCCCTGTAACTACAGGAAAAAACGGTTAAATATAGTATTTGTGGCTTTCTCCTCATATATCAGGCCCCAGTAGCAGTTCAACTGTGTCACACTGACACTGCAGGCTGATAAACTGGGAGCTCCACGTTGGAGCATGGCGTCCATTCCTGAGCTCTCATGACTCAAGTGAAAACACCTGTGAGGGTGGACGGTGGGTATGAAGGGCCATTAAAGGGAAACTCCACTTTGATAGAGCTGGAATTCATCAGCGATAAAGATAGATTGATTATTAATCCTGAAGGAAATTTGAGAAATTAATATTATCATTACTATTGTTTTTAGATAGAAAGATCAGTTATAATTACAGTTCTCACCGTCCACTGACCTGCTGAGATCTGAGAGAATGGTGTGTTTACGAAGGTTTGCATCAGATATAAAATCTGATTCATAGCAAACTCATTTTGCATTTTGTTCACGCTTTTCAGTTTAAGCAGATGATATATGTGTGTGTGCAGGTGAAGGCAGTGAAAATGGGACACATCCTGGTAATCGACGAGGCCGACAAAGCTCCCACAAATGTCACATGCATCCTCAAAACCCTGGTGGAGAGCAGAGAAATGATCCTGGCCGACGGACGCCGGATAGTCTCAGGTACACACACACACACACACACACACACACACACACACACACACACACACACACACACACACCAAGGGTTTTTACGCCCTGACAGGAGACATGTCCCAGATGCAGGCAGCAGATAGATGCCGGCCATTAACTGGACCAGATGGACATAAGTAAAATATCAGATGCAGGACACTAAAGGAGGCTTAGGATAAAAGCCTTTA
This sequence comes from Echeneis naucrates, assembly GCF_900963305.1. NCBI lineage: Eukaryota > Metazoa > Chordata > Actinopteri > Carangiformes > Echeneidae > Echeneis > Echeneis naucrates. Next base: position 1,298,481 of record NC_042531.1, on the reverse strand, counting down.
TGGACAGGTACCAGTAGATTCTGGATCCTGCTGAACTGTAAACGTGTAGCTTTTCCACATTGTCCCACGTAATCAGACCAGCTGCTGAGAGCGGCTCCATCCCTGAGAGGCTCTTCCTCCTGCGGAAATGCAAACACAACCTCAAGACTTCATAAACACAAACTGGAGATATCCTGATGCAATCGGGGCAGTGATGATGTGAGAGACTCGAATCAAATCAAAACACTGAGGGTGAAAAAGGGTGGAAATGGGCCGAAACAGGAAGTTTAATGTGCCGGTTGTTAACTCGGGGTGTCTCTCCTCCAAAGATCCCCGTGAGGCGAAGGACAGGCCCAACGCCATCGTCATGCATCCAGACTTCAGGATGCTCGTCCTGGCTAACAGACCTGGTTTTCCTTTCCTGGGGAATGACTTTTTTGGGTCACTAGGTATGCACACACACACACACTTATACAACACCCATCTTCTTAATTGAATCCTGAACTCTGTTGTTTGGACTTTATGAATGAGATGGTTTCTGTCAGATGATCTGATGTAATATTTTAATTAAAAAGAGAAAAAAAAAATTTGAAGATTGAGAGTAAAGGCCAGTCTGACACGATCTGCTGTAGGTCCTCTAACTTTACATTTCTACAAGTAGAGTTGGGTAATTGTGGTTTAGTTAGAAAACGTCTCAAAAACAGAAGAATAGTTTTCTTTACGCTAACAAGAGAGGCAGACGATAAAGAATATTTGTCCTCTGAGCAGGCGACATCTTCAGCTGCCATGCTGTGGACAACCCGAAGCCCCAGGCAGAGCTGGCGATGCTGAAACAATACGGCCCCGATGTCCCCGACGCCACTCTGCAGAAACTGGTGGCTGCCTTCGGGGAGCTGCGGTCCATGGCCGACCAGGGCACCATCACCTACCCCTACTCCACCCGAGAGGTGGTCAACATCGTCAAACACCTTCAGGTCAGACAGACACCTGCGATGTTCACTCCTTATCTCTGCAACAGTAAATAAACAGGCTCAGTCCGAGTTTATTGTGTTGACAGAATAAAGACAATCAGATACTTAGAGCATCAGGTTTCTGCTTTACTGTTTTTTCCTGAGCTGCTATCCCAGATTACTGAGATTTACTGAGATTAGCTGAAGTTGAGCTGATTTCTGAATATTTGGAGTGTGGAGGCTGAATGAAGGGGGTAACACATTATCTGACACACATCACTATATCTGGCTCTCACAGACTGAAAGCTCCCCCCATCATTCATAGAAAACATCCCTCCAGCTCAGCAGATGGCTCAGAGTGGTCGTGGTCACGCGATCATCAAAGCAGCATATTTCATCCTGAATGGGATTTTGGTTCGGTCTGGATGAAATCACATAACAGACTCCAATGAGAAACCTTGTTGTTATTATAACACATCATTTATTCAAGAGTTCTTTGAAAGAATAACACTCCCCTGACGCAGAAGGAACATGGATGCTCAGTCTGCTGTTGTCTCCATGGTTACCACATCATGCCATTGTGGTTTTTCTGGGTAGAAGACAGATTGTTTATTCGTTTTTCCCTCCTCAGTGGAGCCAGTGGGCGTAGCATCTTCACCACTTCCCCCTTCCTTACCTTTCCTCCCATCATCATCATCATCATCATTGATTGTGTGCCTTTTAGCTGCCTGTCTGTAAATATTCAAATATCAGAATTTTCACATTTTCTGACCTCCTAATTCTGTAGAAACATTCACGGTGTTGAAAAATATTCAGAGAGACAAAAAAACAGGAGGCCAGAATAACGGAGCTCGGAGCAGAGAGGAATTACAAACAGAGCTGCAACACTTGTAGATCAATAACCTGGAGCACAGGGACGAGCCCTTGTGTTTGATTTCCCCACTGGCCACCCAGTCCTGCCATTAATCACCAGCACTATTGACATGTAGAGGAGCGGGACACATACAGGATCATTTAGGCGAGGTCTAAACTGCTCCATTCGAGGTTAATTACCTTTTCACATTTGGTCATAAATGCACCTCTGTGGTAACTGGGAACCTGGATCGATACCAGCTGGGATGTGGCTGTAGTTGATGTTTGTATCAATTTACGGGACCAGCGGTGTGTAACGATAATATTTAGGCCTGAAAATACAATCATAGAGCTAATGATGCCCCTGAATCCAGGACTGTTAAATCATCCTGAGCATCGTGTCCTTTTAGAAACCGTTAATTAAAGCCTGAATCAGGACTGCAGACACAGTGCCGATTTTTATTTCAGCCAGGATATTAAACCTCTGCTGATTTTTGGTCCTTAATGTTTTCAGCAGAGGGTTGATAATCACCAAACACCAAATGTCCAATCGGATTTGTAATGCAGTTCACCTCCTCCATCGTTTAGTTTGAACCACTTTTTTAAGTTTGTTGCTGTTATTTTTCGTTGATGTTGTTTTATATAATTTAATATAATTTAACCCCGGCCTGTAAACCAAAGTCTTTGATTTAGACCAGTAGCTCCTGTGGGATTGTGAGTGGGATGATGAACACTTCAATTGTATAAATTTGATTATACAAAGGATAAAAACTTAAGTTAAGGTTTTGTCATCCCACCATGACGCCACCCATCCATTTGTGAGCTGCCATTTTGTAGCCAGTTTGAAATTTGTCCATCAGCCGTCTATTAAGTTTTACAAACTTTCTACCAACTTCTCCTCCAACAAAGTTTCTCCTTCGCCTGTGTTTATCAGCGAATCACCATAGTTCAGATACAATTCAGGAAAATTTATTGAGGCAATTAAACTAGTATCTCTCTAATTATATCGCAGTAACAAATACTGAGTGTAAAGACGAGTTACCGTCAGATATCATGTCTTCGATGAGACTCTGTCCCTGCACTGACCCCAGCTGAAGAACTGTACATCGTATTAATCATATTAATGTTTATTCCTTCTCTTGGTTTTTTTTTTTTAATTTATTTTCCCTTTTCTTCCTTCCGCCCCCTCTGTTTGGTTATCCTCCCTTCTTATCCATCACTCTCCCCTTCCACACAGAAATTCCCCGGAGAGGGTTTAGCCAACGTGGTGCGAAATGTCTTCGACTTTGACTCGTACAACAAAGACATGAGGGAGGTGCTGATCGAAGCGCTGCACAAGCACGGGATTCCCATCGGAGCCAAGACCAGCTCTGTCAAACTGGCTAAGGAGTAAGGCTGCAGGAGCACGAGACGCTGGGGAGACACACACACACACACACACACACACTGCCTGACTAACACAACCTGAGTTAGAGGTTGGATAACAGATTAGCTGAACATGAGCTGTGATTTGAATCTAATCTAAATGAAACTATTTCTCATCCCAGTTTCACATATGAACTGAACTTTAGTGTTAGGGCAGCTCAGAGTTTGTCTCTGCTGGACGGTGGACACTAATTGGACCACCAGAGAGGGCGGCAGTGACCGATGACCAATCTGAGAAATCAAATACGGTTTGGAGAGCCATTTTTCTCTGTTCATTTATCTGATTCTAATCAATTTCCTTAAAGCAGCACAGCCCACTTTGTCGTAGAGCTGCACAATTATTTCAGATCACAAATAGACCAGCACAGACCAACAATATAAATATATATATGATATTATAGAAAAACAAAAGTAACATTTTTTCCACAACACACTGGCAGAATGATAAAGATTGATTTCATGTTGCTGTTCTAAAATTATATTTAGGCAAAAATTTACAGAAACAGCAATCTGTGTTTCCATTATGAACTGATAAGAAAACAGAGATTAATTAATTTTTTTTGTCTTTGTCTCCTGAACTGGCCTCTTTGCATGAATTCTGTTAAAATCGTTAAAGATGCTTTTAAAGCAGATCATGAACTTCAGGAAGTGGCTCCTGTGGTCATCAGATCCGGACGGAGCTTTGACCTTCCTGAACTTTTACCTCAGTACTTATAGATTGTTGAGCAAGAAATGAAATGAAATCTTGACACGCTTGAAATAGGTTGATGCGGACTGGTTTCACTCTGGACTGAACTTCAATCAGGCCTCCATGAAGTCTCCTGACTGCTTCCTGTTAAATTTTAAATTATTGTCTGTCCACATAGCCTGCAGTCCCTCACCTGTCCTGTAGGGACAGATAAAACTATAATACTACATTGTCTCATTATGTCCAGCTTTGGCTTCTGAATAAAGGAAAATATTTGTTTCTTCTGTCTCCTGTGGTTTTATTTTTACTTACCGCATTTATTAATTCGGTTTCATTAATATCTCAAGTTAAGCCTTGAGAACCAAGCAGGGCAGAAACAAGTATTTTCCTTGAACAGTTGTGTAACTGATTGTGTGCATGATCTCTTCCGTTATGTGCGCTTGCCTCATCCAAGCTTGCTGGGTCTTTGTATTTTTCAGTGATTTAAAGCCCATCTTGAACTGTTTATACTCAACTAGCTGCATTGCCCGCAACATCTTGTATACATAAAAGCAAATATTTTGCCTCTTGATTTCCAATTTTGGACATGGGAAACAAGAAACGGTTCCTCTTCTGTGTGTTGTTGTCTTTCCATTCATAGAAATATTTACGGTTGGAGGATGATCCGTCGTCCAACCATGTTATCCTCCTGGAATTTTTCTGTCTTGTGGTTGTGATGCATCTTTCACTCCCACCTGCAGCCAATAAGGCTGTGGCTATAATCCAGCTATGATTCATGGGAAGACCACTAAACATCTGGACATGCACACAACAAGCTGAGCGGGGACTCACACAGTACACACACACACAACACACGTGTTGATTTTAACATATATGGAGACATTAGACTGAAGTTTTTTAGGAAATCTGACTGAAAACACATCAAAGCAGCCATCTTGTCCCTGATTTTAATTTAACTCAAACACGCAAAAGTGTGACAGTGAAACTCTAAGATGTTTTAGCAGACTGCGGGTTGCAAGGCGGTTCTCAGCATTTGACCTTTAACCTTAGGTTGCCGCTGCCGGAGGTTAAGATGACGGGATACTGGACGACAAACCAAAGCGGCAACGCCAGGCGCAAACTGCTCTGCCCCACTGAGACGCACACCATAGACATCAAGGTAAACGCACAAAGGACACACTCCCCAGCACTGCAGATACAACAGAGTTAAACCCCACAGCGACTCTAAAGATCTATTTAAAATATGCTTCACTGCCTGTAATTTTAACAGCCACCTTTAGACGGAATGGACCTTAAGGAGAGATGCAGACGTCGCATTAATAATATTATTGTTCTGCTTGAAGCACAGAAACTGTATTAATTTGTTCTGTTATTGTAGAAAACACTGACCTGAGTTTAAACTGACCACAGCTGCTGTGCCTCATTGAGCAGCTCTCTCTCCAGATCAGGGGCAGATTCAGTCTCACCACAAAACCATTTTAGGACTTTCATCTGCTGTGTCACCTTTTCTGCACTTTCAGTAGTAGGCAGAGAAAATGAAAACATCAACAAGGAATCTTGTGATCTCAGTCCGTCTACTACAACACAGTCACAGCCTGTGCGTGTGTTTGTGTGTCTGGTGTTTTCAGGGCCCGGTGTTTCTGCGTGTTCAGAGCTACCCCTGCAACAGGCAGGAGAGCCGAGCTTTGAGCTTCAGCGAAGAGAAAGCCCACTGGCAGATTCCCATGAATGAAGTCAACATCATCTGTGATGTCACCACCAAAGATGGTACACAGACAACCAACACAATCATACAAAACTCTCAGGTTACTGGTTTTGTGTTTTAAATTTGTATTAGTGGAGGTAAAAAAAAGGACCTTTCATTCAGGAAAAGAAAAAGGAATTAGAGGAGTGCTCACAAAACAAGGTGGGCTTACCCTGCTATAATATGAGTCTTATACAAATGGTTTGTCGTCTCTCTGTCCTGCTGCTGATGGACGCTCACTAATTGGACCTCCAGAGAGGACGAGTCCTCCCTACAGGGACGGATGATGATGTACAAGCTCAGGAAACAAATGCTAATTCGATTTCTCTGGGTTCACGTCTGCAACATAAATCTGTCAGCCAAACCCAAACCCAAACCCTAACCAGCAGATTCTGGTTAATTGTGTTAAAGCACCACAACCTACTTTTTTCGAGCAGCAATCATCTTTTATTAAATATTTTAAGTGTATCAGAAGCGAAGTGAGCGTAAGATGTTCATACAGAATGAAACCTGATTTATTATCAGACCACATGGACATCGACCTTTAAACGTTATTTAACATCACAAAAACCGACTGACGGCTTCATTTTATGTTCATTTCACTCACAGATGCTTATTTATGTTTCCATTCTAACTATGATACTATTAAAAACCTTTTGAATATGAATGAATTCACTAACATACAAAACCGGACTCAGAGAATATAACTTTTCAGAGATCTACCCGTTGTGCTTTGGCAGACACACGTCTGAATTCATGACAGTCAAACTCTGGTTGTGTTTTTGTTTTGCAGATGTAGTTTATGTGGCGACATGTAACCCCGTGTCCCTGTTCTCAATGAAGGAGCACGGGGAGACAATCCAGGTCATGGAGCTTTACGATGTCTTCCCCAGGACCATCAGCGGCGTCTGGCAGCCCTTCGTCACCGTCGCTCCGCTCGGCAGTCCTCTGGATGGACAGGTGGTGCTGCACGAGGAGCAGGTCGGCACACAGACACACACAAACGCACAAAGACAAGTGTACGACTAAACAATCGCACTCATTGGGTTACACTTTTCTTCCTCACGGGAAGCGTTTGCTGTCACAGAGCAGTCAGGGAACAGGATGTTGATGATATCAGAGGCCCCTTGTGGAGTTTTCATTGTAAATAAATGTACATTTTTAACCAAAACTTCAGATGCTGTGTGAATCTGTCCATACTGCCTACTAGCTTGAATTTGATGGAAAACAAAACTTCAAACCTCCAAAACCTGCTTTGTTCAGATCACCCTTCTTCCTTTTTTACTGGGACATTGCTTCTTTTTACAGTCCATCTGCAGGACATAAATATATATGCTGCTCTACAAGGAAACCAGGAATTGCTCCAAACTTGGTAGAGCATCTTTCTCCTATTTTGTGCTTTGAAAACTCTACAGCTTCCTACAGCTTCCCAACTTTATTTTAACTTTCCACTTCCTTTTTTTTATTATGAAAGCAGACATAAACGTCTACCTTTACATCCTATGGACCTTATTTAGTTCAATAAGTCATTTCTGTCATTTCTATAACCTTGTTAATGTGTGTTATCAGAAAATACATTTTAATCTTCAGAGACTCTTTCCATTTATAGACATCCATGTGTTTATGGACCTTTAATGTTGTAGACAGACAGAAAAGGTTGGGGTTTTGTGTTTCATACTTGGTGTCATCACCTTATCTTAAAGGGGAACACATAAATAGTGAAAATGTCAGAGTTATGTGGGACACCACAGAAGAACAACATGGAGCGTCTTTGCTTTTGGACTAGTATAACACGTAACACGACACTTCCACAACACTGGTATTTCTATTTTTTATTTTTTATTCTGAGGACAACCGCAGATTTAAATTATCCCTCCATAAGTTTAGTGAGCGCTTCTTAAAATGGTTGGTGGTTAGATGTTGTTTTGCTCCCAGGTCTCTCTGATCCCGTCGGAACCTCGGCCCGCAACAGAAGAGCGTCAGACAAGAATAATGCACGTTACCATCCGTTTCTCCGAGCAGAACACTTTACAGCTGGGGAGCATTAGGCAAGAGGAGCCCGTCTAAAAATACCACGCTGATAGATCGAGTTACGTCTGTTTAAAAATGAAGAGATCCAGACAACATCGAGTTCAGTCACAGGTCAACTGGTCTTCCAGGGAAATCGGGGAAACCATAACACAAACAAATATATGCACAAATGTACACAAATGTATGTGCTGATGTGGATCGACATGCTTGTAAAAACCACACTCAAATATAGCAATGCTGCGTTCAGGGGCATGCAGATATAGATACAGTGCAAACACAGAAAACCTGAGTGACCGTCAAAGCACACGCTGGGTTTAAACGTGTGCCTTCACTTGGACTCTCTCCCTCCCGAAACGTGTACATGTTTAGGATGAGGAAATAGGGTTCGTCCTCGGCACAGTTGTGTGTATGTCAGGAATGGGAGGCCATAAGGAAAGCATTAGCGTGAAGCAGGGCGGCCGGGGCCGGGGCCAGCTCCCCCGTGGCTCCTTCTCATAAAACTCAATTGAAGATGAAGCCTTGTGCGTCACAAACGCAAAGCCTTCTGTTTAGCCAACACACACACTCTGACATCCTACTGCTCATCTCAAACTCACAACACATACAGAAGCACGTTCGGACAATAAGTCCATCTAAATTGAATTGAATGAACTTGCTGTGAAGTGGTCACATCAGTTGGAGCTCATCTGGTCAGGAGCTCCCTCTGTTGGCAAAAAGTCAGTCAGAAATCTGTTGCTGAGTTCAGCTCCAGTCCTGGTGGAAGTAGAGTAGAAGTAGTTTTTTTGTTTATTCATATTCAGAACAGAAACGAACCAGACTAAAATCCTCTATCTGGTTCGAATACACAGCTGGAAGCCACCGAGGCAGAAGAAGTAGATCTTAAACATGTTGTAAAAACAATGACATATAGAAAACAGACACTTGTAATTACAGGGTAGAAGTTATTCAATTCTGAGTTGGGCAGCAATTAATTGAAGCAACAAATATTGAGTAATAAACAAATTGAACAAATCACATTTCCCGTCTGTCTGTGCAAATATGTTTTCTATAGGTGAAGGAGGAGCATGTGAATCAACACAGTATATGTGTGTGTCATGTCCAGTCTCTTCATCCCTCCCTCTGTGTTTGTCTGTCAGAGTAACACTGTGCTCCATCTGGACTTGGTAACCGGCGCCGTGCGTCGGCTCACGTTGTCTCCGGACTCAGATCAGCCAACAACAGGAACATCCAACTGGTGGCGCAGCAAAGAGCAGCAGGTCAGAGGCTTTGTGGATCATCTCCACCAATCAAACTTGTATTTGTGGAGCAAATAATCAAAATTCAAGTTAGTTTACAGTAGAACAGATTTGATGGAATAAAATATTTCAATAAGATAAAAGATAAAAACTGAGTAAAAATAGTACAGTAAAATAAAGTGACTAATGACTAAAATCCAAAGCCAGGCTGTATTTTGAGTGTGCATTTAAAAATGTCAACTCCTGCTGCTCTCCAGTTTCTGAGGAAACTGTTTCAAAACCTAAAAGCCGCCTCATCAACAGCTTAGAAGAATCCCCAAACAAACTGAAGTTAATTTGAGGTGTGTCCTGTGTGTTTCAGCAGGGGGCCCATAAAATGTGCCGGGACTTTGCTCATAAGAACTGGCTCCTCTTCTATAAGGAGGACAGGTGAGATTCTCCTCAACACGGAACAGTCTCAGCCGTACGGTTCTGTCCATCATCTGCCTCGTCTGCTTGTGTTTGCAGCAACCAACTGGAGGTGCTGGACGTGCTGGAGGGCCGGGTTCACTCCATCTCCCTCCCCATCAACCTGAAGTCTGTCTTCCTGGTGGCAGAAGACCGCTGGCTGCTGCTGGAGAGCAACACCAACAGGTCAGTGACGGCTCTCCAGTCCCCATCACCGTCTCTGTAAAGTGAGTTACAATGACACCGGCTGTGATGTCACTAAACAGGAAGTTCCTGCTGACCAAGCCCATGCACATGGCGGCCGAAAACACGGGAGTGTGTCAGCTCCACAGCATCAGCGAGGACCCGGTCAGCTCTGGCCACGGAGCCGGCTCAGGTATGTCACAAGGACCCGCAGCCCTAAGTAAAGGCTAACAGGCTCTTATGTAGCACATAGTGACGACATGATGTCAGCCCTGTGAACAAAAGAAGGCAGATGGACGTAGAGGCGCCGAGCGAGGCCCCCGGCTGCCATATGTCAGCCCCAACAACCTCTGAGCAGATCTGTCAGCTGGCCAAGTGAACTGTTCATGTTCCAATCAATATTAAACATTCATGTCGCTCTCTGTCACAGTTATTGAGAACAAAATGTGACTGAGTCAGTAGGTCAGAGGTCAGAGGTCACAGTAATCACTACGTGGCTGTGCCTGGTGGCGAAGAAACAACGTCTGAAGTGGCTTTATGTTTCATCTCTATTTTTATCTGTTTCATTATGTTCTGTTTGCCCCCCCCCTCCTCCAGTTGAAGTGTCTGTGCCGCAGATGTTGTCATCCGAGCAGCTGCCTAATGAAAACCTGAGCGCCGCCTTGGACCAGAGGATCGTTTCACCCAATCGTGTGCTGGCCGACACCGCCTCCTTTGCGAGGGTCGTTGTGGGTTTCCCAGACCTCATGGTGAGATTAAAGGACCAGGTTCAGCTTTTGAGAGGCGTGTAAAGATAAAATTAACAGAAGCTGTCTGGTGTGATCGGAGATCAGGTCAAATATCACACATCATCATTGGAGACGGTTTTACTTTCGCTACCCAAACCGCATCACAGTTTAAAATAAATCACAGGATAAGGGTCAAAAAGACAGTTTGATAGAAAATGGGAGAGAAAGTCACCTTTTAGTTTTCCTTTTCTTTTTCTCTTCCTTAACTTTATAATTCGTTTATTTTCCTACATTTTTTATATTTTCCTCTGGTTTTTATTTTTCCTCAGTCTCCTAATGAGGTTTACAGCTTCCAGAGGCCTGTCGACCTGTCGGACATGAAGAGCAGCAGGACTGGGGCTCAAATGTTCCTCAAGGGGGGGCTTCATTCCAGCGCCGTCAAACAGCAGAACTGCGTTAGTCTCCTCTCGGCCAATCAGATGGTCCGAGCCCTCCCGCCCAACAAGGTGCCCCTGAAGGAGATCTACCCCAAAGGTCAGAGTTCAGATCCTGCCGTGTTTATGACACAGCAGATGAATTCAAAACGTGTCTGTTGGGAGACTCATCTTGTTTTTTTTCCTCGTCACGCAGACATCACGCCTCCGATGACGGCGGCGTACCTGGAGGTGACGGATCTCAACTCCAAAAAGGTCAAATACATTCCTGTTCCAAGGTAAACACAGCATTTAGCATCCTCTAGCACCAGCTAATCATCAAAGACTTCATCACCTTGAAGGAATAATTTCAGCCCCAAGGTGCTGTTGTCAAATCAGGAAACCACAAAAGTATAAATTTTGCATAAAGCAGCGTCGACTTTTATCAAATACAGAATAATCCTTCAGAGAGCCTCTCTGTTGTTTGCTGACAATCCAAATCATTGAAAACATTAAATAACTCTTCCCATAAGTTTAGAGACCTTCGTGTTGAGACAGAACACACGCTGTCAAAAAAACAAAAACAGTTTCGATTTTCACATTAGAGGAAATTGGTAGATTGAGTGAAAGAAAAGTGACTGTGTCTTGGTTTAGCTGCCTTATTGTTATTGGCAGGTCGATGAGCGTGTCGCCTTACACCAACTGGGTGTCCAAGGTGTCCGAGTCCGACGTGCTGATGGCCCCCCTCAGGTCTGGAGGCGTGGTCACGGTGGACATGGGCGGCTACGTGCGGCTCTGGGAGACGGGACTGGACACCCTGCAGCGGTCACTGATGGAATGGAGAAACATGATTGGGTCAGAGGATGGGAGGCCCCTCCAGGTAAGAAATATCACCCAGTCAAACTGCAGTTCCTCTCCTCACCACTCAGGGGCAGCACTGCTTTAAAAACAAACAGGGTTTGGAAAACTGGATGCTACTCTGCACGCTCGCCTCGGAAACGCCGCTGATTTTATGTGAAGCAGAATCTGTTAGGCCACAGAATTTATGATCCTGCTGTACCCGGGGTGTGGGTTTTTATGAATGGGTGGGCATTGTGCTGATGATGCAATAGGATTGACCCCTCGGAGGGGTCAGAACGCTGAGATCAGCACACTGAGGCAGCATTGTCCAGGTGCCCACATTCACACACAGACACGTGCATTGTTAGGAAGTGGCTGCTCAGATGTTCAGATTTAGGCTCCATTATCTGCACATCTGGAGTCTGTGCAGAAAGAGAAAGAAGACTCAACATGGACTGGAAAGACAAGATCAACAAAACTGGTCTGAGAAACGCACAATATATGTCCTGATTATGAAGTGTGTATTTGTTAAAGGTCCATACAGTCTCATTCGCCTGCACACATCCACAGCTTCCCTCCCTCTGACCTGGATTCCTCAGCAGTCAGGTCCGCTGCAGGTCAGACCCACACAGTGTCCCTGTTGGCTCAGAGTACGCTTCTGTGTCCAAACATGGCTGTTCACAAGGCTGAGATGTGCTGCTCCAGCAGGCCGTTTACTCAGCTCACCTCTGTGCCAGCTCACCTGTTTGCTTGTGGTTTACACACACTGCTCGTCACATATTTAGCATTTTTATGAGGCTTTTGAGGGAAGAGGAGGAAATAAATAAGATTTCACACTCACCTCTGAAGTCACAGGTTTCAGAGGTAAATAACGTCCTGCAGAGACACGACAGTTCATCCCTTTTATTATTCACCCTGTGCACACAACGAGCTGTCTGTGTGTGATTGATGATTACTTCACACAGACACAAGTCATCTACCTGCACACACAGGTCTGCAGGTGTGACGTGATGATGTCATCACATTCGCAGCCGTCACTCAACCTCAGACTTAATTGGACCAATCGGTGTGTAGCTCTGGTTGGCCTCCTGCCATCCAGCCATCACTAGCTTATGTGTTAGGCTCACACACAAACACACACACGCAGAGTTGCCATCGCTCCTAAATCACTCTTTTCTGTCTTTGGGCGTATAAAAGGAGAATGAGAAATTTATGTGGCTGTTAATCCTACAAGATAAGGCAGATGCAGGAAAAGGAGAAGATGTTGAATGAAGGAACGAGAGAGAGACACTGAATCCCACAGTCATAAAAAATAAAGTTGTCTTCAATGCTCCACACTCTGAAGCAATAACTGTAACTCACATTAGATGGAAAGTTAGACATTTGCATCATATATTTTCAACCTAAACACCCTCCTGAGCATTACAGTTATGAATTATTTCCTCTGAGAGTGTGTCTTTAGTCTTAGTAATGTCTTTTGTATGCTCGGTCCAAACAGCTGGAGGTCCAGGAGAGATACTGCTCCAATCAGGTGCTGTGGGAACAGGATGGGACACCTCTGAACATAGTTGAGAATTATTTAATAAAGCACAAGGGTGAAATGAAGAGTGAGCGCTCAGACCGAAGGTGAAAACCTGAGGAGACGACTTAAAAAACCTCCCAGCAGGTGCTGTCGTATAAACTCCTCCTGCTGAAAACACACAGAGCTTCAAACTGTGGCTGCTGATGCTGAAGGATCAAACATCAGTCTTCTCCTGCCTTCATGAAGTTGCCTGTTCAGATCCCTGCTGGACCTCAGTAATGTGACTGGCTGTGGAAGTAGTGGTCAAGTGACTCATGAGTCTTTCACAACTTCATGAGGAACTCAGAGCCCAAAATAGACACAAGTTTTAAAGCATCTCTCATCATTTTTCTAAACCTGAAAATGGAGCATTAGTCACACCGTTACTGGCTGTGAGTCGGAGACCAGGAAGAGGTCACATTCAGGAGTTATGTTATTTTCTATATTCAGCCTGATGACTGTTCAGGAAGCTAGAATCCTCTTTGATGGGCAGATTCACTGACCTGATGGGGTGTGTGTGTTTACAGGGAGGCAACCACAGATGCACACTGTCGCTTCCCAGCACGAGGTGACTCGTGTTCTTGTTGCTGTTTTTTTGCCATTGTGCGTCGTGCAGTGTGACTTACATGCATAGACACACGTGTAGTGGCAGGTAATGACAGTGCGTCACAAGGCGGAGGTGAGCTGCTGAAGGTGATCTGGTGGCCCTGACCTCTGACCCTTTATCTCAGCGCAGCACTATGGCTGGGCCGCTCTCTGGTTCCTGAGGAGACTGACAGCTCTGTGGAGATGCTGATGCTTCACAGCTGAATGGGACATTGAGGATGTTTGGCGTTTTGAATGGCACGTTTCCCCCCTCCGGTCTCCGTGGTGACTGCCCTGCCAAACATTTTCCAGTGTCCGTTGTTAATGTCAGCAGCCAACACAGCTGGGCTTTAGCAACACTGTGAGACTCTGTGTGAGGAACTCTACCTTTTCATGTTAGGTGGTAAACATTTTTATTGATTTTTTATTTTTTTTTATGATTATTATTTAATGCAAATCTTCTGCAGCAAACATGTTATGATAAATGATGACAGCTCCATTGTCCCCACTGTATCATCATCTTATCCCCATAATCTGACCAGGTGCCAACTGACCCTCCTCCTAATCTGCACTAAACCCAGAGAGAGCTGACTCAGCAACTTGGTGGGTGTGTGTGTTTGTGTGTCAGTTTGAGGTGTGCACTGTTGGTGTGTAGGAAGAGGAGGAGCTCCTCTTCAGCTGCTCTCACCAGATAAGTCTCCGTTCAACCGCTCAGACCAGCAGCCAAGATACCAGAGCCCTCCGCAGTTAGCAGTTAAAACCTCGTCCTCCACAGGTGCCATTCAGATATTTTGCAGGATGTAAGAATGTGGCTGAGCTGCAGGGGAGACACTTAGTCAGCCCCTGATCCCCCCCGCCCTCCCTCGGCCTCTCTCCTCGGCCTCTCTCCTCGCTCCCTCATGCGTGCCAGACTCTGGCCGGCCGCCCTGTCTCATTGTGAGAGCCGGCCTGCTGGTTTTGGCAGTGGTGATGACATCGAGATGGACCAAAAAATAAAATACAAAGCTCTTTCCTCCCTGTTTCCACTCCTCCTCTTCATCTTCTTCCACCTCCTGTCTGCATCACTGTCCTGCTGGGACAGACAGAGCCTGTTCTGTCCATCCCGCCGAGACCTCAGCCCTCCGAGATATAAAGTCCGTTCTCCTCATCGGCGGCTTTTCTCACACTTATTCAATACGAGAGGACAAAGATGAGGTTTCAAGAGGAAGTGTGTGAAAAAAGCACACTCTTTTATATCAGTTGTAACTCAATCTGTTTTCTTCGCCTTTCCCAGGGAGCATTTTAAAGGCCCAGTCCTTTATTTTGAAGGGTTGTTATCCGTCAGAAGATAAATCTGTGTTTTTAGGAACCAAAAACCTTCTCAGTGTAGTTTTACATCTCGTCTCTCAGGCTTCTCTCTGGAGCTCTATGACCAACAGGTTGCATTACTTTCATTATTGGTCATGCCTTTAGAACGTGTGGGCCTTTAAACTCATACAGGCTTAGCTCCCTCCTGAGGTAAAGAACAACTTTTTGTTTTCTAAATGTTTAAACTCACCTCCTTCTCCCCGTCCGGACAGATAACCATAGAGAGGGAGAGCAACCTGGATGTCACAGCCCCGAAACACGGAAAGATCGACCCCAACAACGCCCCTCATGTTGGGGGAAACCAGTGGGCAGGAGGCACAGGTGAGCAGAGCTCCAAATGCTGATGTGAGTCTGTGTCGAGGTGACTGATGGAGTGGTGTGCTCCTCCTTGTCCCTAACAAGATGTTTCTCTGCAGGCGGCAGAGACACGGCGGGCCTGGGGGGGAAAGGGGGGCCCTACCGTCTAGATGCAGGACACAAGGTCTACCAGGTCTCCCAGGCCGAGAAGGACGCAGTGCCTGAAGACGTCCGCAGGGCGGCCCGCGAAATGGCTGAAAAGGCCTTCAAAGAGAGGTGGGTGAAAGGCAGCTGGGCGAGTCGGGGGGGGGGGGGCCTAACCCCTAAAGGTCAAAAACCCAAGTCCAAACTGAGTCTGATCCAGAGACAACAAGCTTTCTGGAGGTGTAAAGATGTTTAAGACTGACAGTCTTTTTCCGCCTTGGAAACCAACCAGAGAGAGAGAGAGTGTGTGTTTGTGTGTTCATGTTCGTGTTTGTGTTTGTGTGTGTGTTCGTGTTCGTTCAGGGATGGGGGATTTTGTTATGGCCGTTTGCTGTGTTTCCTGATCAGGGAGCTGTCCAGGTACGCTGCTCCATCCTGGACAAACAACCACCAGCTGGATGATAGATCCACTGTGGGCAGTGTGTCACAGACACACACTCACCTCGGTGTGTAGCGCTGAGAGGACGCCCCTTTCACCAGCTCCACCATGAAGGCCGTCTCTGTTCGTGCTCACTTCAATCAGAGTCGTTCTCTTCACCCCCCCCGGACCCCCCCAGTCCCCTCATACACTGGCTGCTTTCACACCAACAGGACAACCTCTCTGGCTGTCCTAATCTGCTCCTCTCTTCATCTTCTCTGTCTTAACCCATGTCACCCCAGCTGCTTGAAATTTCTTCATTGACACCCCCTCACCCGACCCTCCCCACCCCCAGTCTCCGCCTCTCTCCATTCCTGTCTATCAGATTTGAACCAAGCCCAGGCAAAATCTTGTAGCTACACGCTGATACTCTGCTTCCAAGTATATGTCACGTATTTGACTGTTCTTTAACACCTACAGGTGATCACACACACACGCACATGCACGCACACACACACACACACACACGCACGCACATATATCAGAGGCCAGTTCTGTCAGGCTTTTTTCCATCCTTCATGTGTGTCTGCAGTCCTTTGTTGATGTAGCTTTAGGTTAAGCATCAATCTTTCCATAAAGCCCTGAGTACCTAACACACACACACACACACACACACACACACACACACACACACACACACACACACACACACACACACACACAAGCAAAAACAAGCTGAGGTATGTCCACACTCACGTGAGCCTCTTTCCCCTCAGACACACACTTCTCGTCACTGGTTTGTTTCCTCGACTGTCTACAGATCAGGAAATCTTTTTTGTGATAGTGAGAAAAATGTAAAGCATTTAAGCTCATTCTCGTATATTAAACATGACATACTGCAGTATCCAAGATATTATTGTTGGTGTCACTAATTGCTTTTTAGGCTACACACTATAAATGATGTTTTCCAAATGTAAAGGAATTGTTTAGTTTGGACACAACTGAAATCCCGGCTCAGCCTCACTATCTGCCCAAATACCCCAGCCTGATTTTCCTGTTCATGGAGTTCAGCTCTGGTCGACGCACAAAATAAAAACAAAACTCCATCATCTGTGGATTCAAAGGTTTCATTGTTAAGTGCTGGCCGTGTTTTATAATCACAAGACACAGAAATACAAAGCTAGAAGCTCATAGCAGTTTTGTTCACCAGTAATTACCATGGTAATCATGGCGGGGGGCGGCCATGACCTGGGAGAGGGAACTCATCCGGGGGCCGGTGGGCTGAAAGCTGCTGTTTGTACTTTGTGTTCAGTTGTTAGGAGTGTCGCTGTAACTCCTTGTTTTTGTGGTTGTTTTGTGTGTTTTCAGTTTTCTGTCTCCACCTCCAGCCAAAACAGACTCTCACTCCCTCCCTCTCTCTCTCTGTTTATGTCAATGGTCAGGAATTTAAAGGAAATAGCTCCGGCCGCTGGTCAGAGTGTCTGCTGACCACACACACACACACACACACACACACACACAGGAATGTGTGCGGAGAAGCCACTCTGTCGTGTGTGTTAACATACAGCGACAAACAGAGTCTGCAGGTCCAGAATAACTGGACTTTGATGTGTGTACAGTCAGTTACTGAAGCTACTAATTACATCATAAATTTGATAACTTATTTGTTTGTATCTGTTTTTAGAGCCATTAGGTCTTAAGTCCTGACACCCAGCTGTCAGTGAGGAGGCTCTCACAGTCCAAAGACAGGCAGCACCCGTCTGAACAGAATTTTCCATGTGTATTAATCTGCTGTCCTTTGTTCCAGGCCCCTACGGCTTTGCACAAGATCGTTGGGATTATATAATGAAAGGATGGATGGAAAAACTAAGAACAGGTCATTTACAGCCCTCTAAAATAAAAATAAACTCTTCCTGAATCTTTTCATATGTGTTGCAGGCTGTTTAGAGTGTGAGTCTCCGACAGATTTCCAAATAAACATGTTTACATATGAGCAGTTTCAGAAGAGAACGCAGAAGGAAATGGTGTGGAAAGGCCATTATGTTTCCACAAATAACCAAGTTAACAGAACAATGAGAAATACGCTTCCACTCCATCCGTCTCTACCACCGAGTACAAGAAGGTCCATAACCCTAAACGTAGTCAGAGTGTTTTCACTTTTGGTGTTGTGTGTGTGTGTTGTTTTGTTGATTGTCTCCTGGCTCTGACTGATCTACATGTGCGATTTTTAAATCCAGACTCCAGATCGTCGGTGCTGACAGAGTTCTGTGGAGACGTCATGCTCAGTGACTGTGACAGCGTGTGATATAATTAGAGTCAACGGTTGATGCCGGCATGAAACCACACACACACACACACACACACACACACACACACTCAGCTTGTTGTTTCTCCTCCCTCCTTCAGTCTCTTTATCTCTGTGGTCTCGCTCTGGTTGTCACCAAAAGTATCAAACACCTGGCAGAGATACTGAAGAACCTGCAGCTGGTGGGACTGACCTGATAAATTCTGCTCGGGTTGAGTTGGGGGGGGGGGCAGGGTGGTAACAGCCCACCTGTCTCGTCATGGCCTCAGGTGGTCCCCGTTTTAACAAGGCCGACCTCAGTGTCAGTGTTTCTGCAGGTGTCCTCAGCTCGTGGAAACATGACTCTGCCTCAAAAGTTTCAGGCCACAGACACAGACAGGAAGTCTGGGGCAGCTTCAATTCCCGCCAAAACAAAATGCACTCATTGTTCTGCTCCACTCACTCCGATAGCTCGGTGGTTAAACGTTTCAGTGGAATATTGGAACAGCCCTGAGACATTAAGGACTGCGGTTGGATGAGAAAATCCTGTTTATGCCGAAGAAAAGAGCAGAACCTGGAAGAGATCATCTGTTTGAGATGTTTCATCTAATCTGCTCTGTTTTCACAGTGAACAGTTGATGCCGGTTAATCTGTTTGTCCCCCCGTCTGTCCGACTGAAATGGGCACTTTGTCTAAAACTGATGAGGTGAAGTCATCCTCTTCCTGTCTCCTTCCATCTCAGGCTGAAGGAGATCGACATGAGCGAATACGACGCCGCCACCTACGAGCGATTCTCCACCGCCGTCAGGAGGCAGGTCCAGTCTCTGAGGATCATCCTGGACAGTTTACAGGTCAGCAAGAACCCCCCCCACACACACACACACCTCAGAGCTGTCATCAGGGAGCTGCGGGACAATGGTTGACCCCATAACATGTGATGCTCGGGGCAGGAAGGAGAGGGCGCTGTCCCCCAGGAGCTCTCTGATTGGTTAGATGAACAAAGCGCCGCAGCATTGGGAGTGGTGGCTACAAACACAGGAAGTGATATTGTCTCCATTTCATTATTTTGGCTTTAACTTCCCTCCCTGTGGTGATTACAGAGCAACAACTCTCAGCCTTGCTCTATTATTCTCCGGCTCCAGGTGTGAAGTTCTATTTGTATATGCAGGGCGGTGTTTGTGTGTGTTTGTGTTTTTGATCCAGGTGTTTGCAGCCTTGTCAGCGCCACCTTTGAGGGAGAACGTTGGTTATTGTTTGTTTGTTTTCGTAGCCTCTGGGCCTTTTCACGCTGTAAAGACGATGGAGATTATACCAATCCCAGCAGGCGTGTTATTTTATCATACCTGAGGAGTGATTTAAGGCGCGCACACACACACACACACACACCTAGCTGGCAAGTTTATAGTCAAGCCTCATCAATTTCTGAGCCGTGAAACGGAGTAGTGACTTGTTCTGTTTTCAAACTGAATGTGTGTGATCATTTTTATTTCTGATCTGTCAAATTTCCTTTCAATTTAAAAACCTCAATGCTGAGCTGCAATAATAATAATGCAATTATTTTCCTTACAGATTAATCTGCAGTTTCCTAAAGCCAGATGTGATGATGCCATGTTGCTTCATTGTCACGTTAAACACACAAAGGCAGCTCATCCTCAGGATGACTCTTTTCATTCTTTTGTCCATCCTCTACCTCTGATCTGTTTCCGGGTCATGGGGGGTTCTGGAGCCAACCCCAGCTCACTGTGGGTGAGGGGCGGGGTCAGCCTGGACGGACCAACAACCACTCAGACCTACGGACAGTTTAGAGTCACCAATGAAGCCAAACAGGACGTCTGTGGAGGCCCCGGGGGCCCAAACAGGACCTTCACTAACCACTCTGACTCCGTGCTGCCCTGAAGTGCCCTAATATTTAAAGATTCATGCCCAGAATTAGACAGAATGTTTTAAGTGGTGGTAATTTTAAACATGGCTAACATACAGTACAAATCCGATTGTATTGAATCTATGGGAAAATGTCCCTACTGATTGTAGACTGATGGGTGGCGTCATGGAGGGTCTGGTTACTGAACACCATTTCTTTGTGTGTGTTGTGTTGACCTCACACACCCGTCTGTCTGTCTGTCTGTCGTTGCACATGTCATTGTTTACCTGTGACGTCACTAGCGCCGGCTGGATTTGTGCGCCTTTGTGTGTCTCAGCTCACGCTGGGTGAGGGCGGGTTGTGTTCTTTCTTTACTCAGACATTGCTGCTTCATCCTCAGAGAGCAAATTGACGACCGGAGAAAGTGATGTTGTTCTTTCTCTATGACCCCCCCCACCCCCCTCTTCCTCGCCTCACCATCCTCCCACCCTCCTCCTTTGTTCAGTGGGTGTGTGTGGGAGGAAACGTGGTCGTTGGGGTTGACAAATGTGTGTGTTTGCAGTTGGCTGTGAGCGACTTTCAGTCTGCTCGTACTGTAAATCTTCCTTGTTGTCTGAAACATGTCAACTTCTGGATTTCTCTTTTCCCGTGAACGCCCCACCAAGATGAAATCATCTTCCCTGGACGGATGTTAAATGTGCTTATTTATTCGGTTGACTGGTGCATGACTTTGTGTGTGTGTGTGTGTGTGTGTTTCAGGCGAAAGGGAAGGAGCGACAGTGGCTGAAGAACCAGGCTCTGGGAGAACTGGATGATGCTAAAATCATCGATGGACTGGCTGGAGAGAAGGCCATTTATAAACGCAGAGGGGAGCACGACCCAGAGGTAGGTGTGTGTGTGTGTGTGTGTGTGTGTGTGTGTCTCTCTCTCTCTCTCTGCTTCCATGTATTCAAACCCAGCTGAAACTTTGCCACCCCTCCAAACACACACTCCAAGAATCACACACATAATTTTGACCTTTATCTGTCAGATGCTACATTCCAGCGGTGTGTGTGAGATTATTATTACACCCTGTTTCAACTCAGGCTCACACTCACTCCAGTCGTTTCTCCTGTACACACACTCACACACAGACACACACAAGGCTCTGAGATTGTTCCCACACTAATCATACAAACACACACTAACCATAATACGCATACCGTGTTTTTCTATGCTTGCAAGCTCCGAGTGTTGCATATTTTTGGTCTGGCCTGAAGGTCTGTGCTGAAATAATTGCACCCAGTTTTGAAATACAGCCTTTAGTTTGACTGTTATTTTAAGTGAGCTACACTAAATTTAACACAATCCTCTCCAGAGTCAGTGTCGTCTTTAATTCAGACATCAGCTCCTGCTGATTTTGACTGAAAATGTCTTCTTTGTGTGCGTCCCTCGCTGTGTGTGTTCACAGCCGGGCAGTCCTCAGCAGAAGCCCAAACGTCTGCGGGTTTTGGCCGACGTGTCGGGCAGCATGTACCGCTTCAACGGTGTGGACAGCAGGCTGGAGCGCTCCATGGAGGCGGTGTGTATGGTCATGGAGGCTCTGGAGAGCTACGAGGACAAGTTCAAGGTGAGAGCGAGCGACACGTAGCAGAACCACCGACCTGATCAGGTGATGGTTGTGTGTCCAAACTTCAGTATGTTAATAAGCTGTAATAACGCCTGTAACCACTGATCTTCCTTTTTCTTATGGAGGTCTCAGGGTTTGGGGGTTTTTGCTCCTCATGTGACAGATTATTTGATTTTTGACATCCACAGTTTTGTTCTAGCTTCACTTGCACACAAAGTCCAGGTTCAGGTTCAGGTTCATTCTGGTCTGGACTGCAGGACAGATAGAGAGGGGGAAGGGCCAGGGGAGAGTGTCAAAGGGAGACAGACTTCCTGGCCCCTCAGGGGTAAGAAAACCAGATACTAATCACATATCCAGTGTCACACACACATACTTCAGATGTCATAATACAATTGTATTTATTTTAATCATATTTCTATTTTAACCAAAGTCCTGGGACTGTTAATGCCAAACAGTCTGATCTGCAAACATCATATTTGAAAAATGTTATTTTGAACCCAGCAACAGTGACGTGGCTGGTCACATGTCTCTGACAGCCCCCCCGCAGTGACCCATAAGTGTGACTTACATAAGCCAGCTGTGATGGATGGTGTTAACGTACCATAGCGGCACCTGTCACGACTCTGCGTCTCCTCGAAAGTTGGAGTTGTGTAACCATTAAAATGTGTTTGTGCGGCCTCTCAGATCGGTTTCCTCTCCCTCCTCTTTGCAGTACGACATCGTTGGCCACTCGGGCGACGGCTACGACATCGAGCTGGTCCGAGCTGACAAAGTCCCCAAGAACAACAAGCAGAGACTCAAAGTCCTCAAGGTGAAGACTCATTGTGTTTTTAATTTGGACGAGCTGATATAATAATTAAGCATTATTTATTTATTTATTTATTTATTGGCCTTTTTAATTTTACCCTCACCCTGCAGACCATGCACGCCCACGCTCAGTTCTGTATGAGCGGTGACTACACCCTGGAGGGCACGGCGGCCAGCATCAAGGAGCTGGCACAGGAGGAGGCCGACGAGCACTTCGTGGTGGTGCTCAGCGACGCCAACCTGGAGCGCTACGGCATCCGGCCCGAGCGCTTCGCCCAGGTCCTGACCTCGGACCCGCAGGTCAACGCCTTCGCCATCTTCATTGGGTCTCTTGGCGATCAGGCCGAAAGGTAAAGATGGAGTTGGGGAGGGGGGCTGAAGGGGAATATGAAGAGCTCCAGTTGATCTGGATTGGAGCTGAACCCGCAAAGACCAATAAAGAACGAGACTTCAAAATTAAATAGAACAGTGGCTGAGGCCGACTCATGTCACGTCCTCTGCAGAAAGCTCCTTCCTCCTACTGGAGCTCCTGGCCCTCTGTGCTGAGGCTCACAGGCCTCGCACGAACCTTCGTGGTTAGAAGGCAGCTGTAAGATTAAAGGCCTTTCAGAACGACAATGACCTGTTTTGCTCTCCGCTCATGACTGAAGAGTAAAGAAGCTCAGAGAGTGACACATGAAAGGAGCTGAAAGGAATTACTCTTTAACTCCAGACGTTGATGTCAGGGAGAAATAAACTCCAGTCAGAATGTGGAAAAGAGGAGGGAGCATAATAAATTCATATGTCATGGAGGCATTCATGAACGGGAACATGGAATGGGAGGACACTGGGAACAAGGTCTAAAGGGGGATGTTAAAGGTCCACGTGCTCGCTCTCATACAGCTCATACTGTTATGTTCTGGAGACGTCTCGGTCCAGTTCGCACAGCAGACCAGCTGCTCCGTGTCTCCTTTTAATTTTCAGGAAATAATTCTTTTCTGTTTTTAAAGTTCAGTCTGCAGTTTGTCTCCAAACTTCTTCTTCTTTGTTTGTTTCAGGCTCCAAAAGACCCTTCCAGCAGGGAGATCCTTCGTTGCCATGGATACGAAGCACATCCCCCAAATACTGCAGCAGATCTTCACATCCACAATGCTGTCCAGTGCCTGAGGCTGACCCACACACAGACACACACAGACGACTCTCACTCGCTCCTTATCATCGGTTCATCTCGTGTTCTGGCCCAGCAGCTGATCACGACGTGTCCGTAACTTTAACCTACTTTCTGCCTTAAAGAGTGTCTGAGCGGTGTCTGGCCCTGGGGCGGTGGGGCAGCAGGTTGTGTTTGTTGTCAAACAGAGAACCTGCCTGCGTGCGTTAGCGTGACAGTGAATGTTTTGCTGCCTTGTTGTGTCAGTAACAGGCCAGAGTCCTGGGTCCTGGAGTCTCAGACCCGTGTGGGGATCAAATTCAGCCCAACCTGTTGTTGTCTTTGTGCTGACGCACACAGCTCTGTCCTGTTTTGAAGGGGGGGGGGTCATGAACTTGAGATAGCCTGGCTTTTTTTGGACTTCCTGCTCTTTTACTGTCACACAGAGAAAACGCACAGGAAGTTGAAACACTAGCTCGCCACCTGACCGACACTCGGAGGTGGCGAGGGGGCAACAGCTCGGCTCCTCTGGAATGCTGCGACTGTAACAGGGATTTTCCCTCCTGACTGCACACGCTCTTTAAAGGCAGCCGCCATTGCACAACCGCCTGTCTGTGTGTGTGTGTGTGTGTGTGTGTGTGTGTGTGTGTGTGTGTGTGTGTGTGTGTGTCACATCTCCTGCTCCTCTTCCTCTCTCAAACACAAACACCCCTGTCGCTACACAACAAAAGGCTAATTAGCAGCATGATCTATGAGTGAATGTGTCATTGTGCGTTCTGTGTGTCCTCGGATGTTGACTGCACACTGACGTGCGTGTGTGTGTATGATATGAGTAACACTTTTAATTGTACGGCTCTTGTGTTTCACAAACAGATTTCTGAAAGTCTGCTTCATAGTTTTTTAAATATTTGGAGTTTAGCTTCATTTCTCAGATGTTTCCAGTGTGATTAAAAAAGGGAGCTGAAGACGCTGTCAGTTTCTATAGTTACCACTTGTTATAGTTGAGTTTTAAGACAAAAATGGGAAATTGTTTCTACAAGATGTAAAACGTGAGTCTCTTTATTTCTGTGGGAATATTTCACATTTCATCATTAATTTTTTGTTGTGGAAGCTTAAATACGACGACCTGAAGCTTTGTGACAGTCAACAAACCAGTCAGCTGCTAAATATGGGGCATGTAAATTGGATCATTAACATCATTTGTGTGTCACTATTTGATTAAATGTCAGCCAGAAGCCTTTCTGCTCAGTCCGGCTGGGCTGATTGGATCAATGATTATAATCAGTTTGTATTGATCCCTCATCATTTTAATTCTTCTGTCCTCTCTGACCTCTCGAACGAGGAAACGTGACTCCTGTTGATGCAAAACTTTGTGAGTTTGTCAACATCTCGAGAATTTTAGGATTAATATTATTTTAAAATGTATTTCATCTCCTGTAATTGTACATTGTTGTGACATAAACTAACCAGAATGTACAAAATTTAAATAAATGATCTGAAGTTTGTTTGCTTTAGCTTTTCTATCGATGTGTGCTTCAAAATGAAAGACTGGGGAAGTTAAAGTGGACTTAACTCTAATGTGGTTATAAGCAGAACATTTTAAATTTCATTCCTCGTTATCTGTTTATGTAACGGCCTCCAAATACAAATTCATTATTATCTGCTGGTAAATGTCACACAGGGCCTAAATGTGTATACAGTGTTCTTCGATCTTTAAACCCTGCAGTGTGTTATGGTTGTGTTATTGTGTTGTTGGAAGTTCCTGGTTCTTAGAAAGCGAAGGATTTCTTAGAACCGCAGTCCGCTCGGCTTCCCTCTCTTTTCCTCCGTGGTCACTTTTTCCATGTGTTGTAATGATCCCTTCCCTCGACCACAATCACCCAGAGTCCCCTCCTTCCTCTGACCAGCCAACACAACACAACACAACACAAACTACACAACCCTGCATGAGTGAAATTCCAAACGGTCCATATTATGTCTGTGAACTGACCAGAGTCCAAAGCTGCTGCACCAGCTGCTGATCATCTGTGAATCTGATCTTTTTCCTCTGAGATTTTCTGCTGCCAGTTTTTTTCCCCCCCTTTTTAATTCCAAAAAATTACAGAGCCATTGATGATATCAACCAGCACTGAGAGCTCAGAATTAACAATGAAAGGGACAAATTTAGACATGTTCACAGACACACACCTGACCTTCTCCACACGGAGATAAGGCCTGGACTCAGACATGAGTCGGTGTTTGGTGAACACAACGATGAGTCAGAATGTGTGAGGTCTTTTTGGCCACTTGAGGTTGATGTCATCAGATTTGAGTCTGGAGTTTGTTTGACCACGCAGATAACAAACGCACAAAAGCACACACACGTGAATAACTGTAACATTGATCCCACAGAGTGTGTCTACACTGATCTGTCAGGAGTTGTGTGTTCACTTGGTGATTGTTGTCAGTCTGTTATAAATGCGTTCACAGTCCAGGAATGTTACATCCTATGGCATATTTCCCTTAATGATGTGGTCAGCAGTGGGCGGGGGTGTGTGTGTGTCTGAATTGTGGCTTCATGACTATGTGCGTTGCCTCACATGTGTGTGTCTGTTTGTATTTTCAGTTGATGAGCAACGTTGTGATTCAGGAAACTCAAACAGGCTCGAGCTGAAGATACAACACACACACAAAGAAAAGCATCACCAAAGTTGCATTTGAAGGTAACTACAAACACAAACACAAGGGCAGTGTTGGCCCGAGGTTGTGTAGACACACACCTGGCAGGCGTCCCAGAGCTTTGTGGCAGATTCATTAGGCAATAATAACAGGCTGGAGTCAATAGTGCCGGCTAATCACCATGTGGTTTGTGTGTCTGTGTGTGTGTAGCAGCGACTGTCAGTCCCTCTCTGAGTCTGCGGAGAGAAAATTTGTGTGGCTGAAAAGGAGGACTGAAAGTGATCCCTTGTGGGCCTGGCAGACAACCACACCTTGGCTTGGACCCGCACAGATACACACGGACACACACTGACACACACACAGTGACCTAGTTCTAATTGAGCTGCGGTGCTGACAGACTGAAGACAGAGCGGCGAAACACCTGACACACAGAAATGCTGATCTGCTGATGAACGGGCGGCAGGTCGGGTGATGAAACACAAACTGCTGTAAAGAGAGAGATTACAAGACAGCGTTTCATCACATCGCACAACTTACACCTAAAAAAAAAAAAACATAAATCCAGACCTCCAACAACTCTGAATTTTAAAGTCAGCCTGGTCCAGCTCAGATGTTCTGTTAAATCCTGCACCAAACCTGGACCTTGGTGGATGTAGTCTAAAGAGACTCTTGGGTAGTCAATATGGGAAGAACCAATTAGATTTCCCGGGCTCACTGTTTGGACGGGAAGAATCAGCATCTGCTCATTGTGCCTCACTTTGTTGGAGCTGTTGAGGTTCTGCAGTGGGTGGGAAACTAAACCAGCCGCTCGCTGTTTGTACAGATTTTTATTTGGGCATCTTCTGGCAGCAGAGTGGCGGAAACATGTGCTGAAAGAGGAGGAACGCCAGAGTCTGATGAAGAAGGACCTGAACCTGAAGATCCATCAAGTCCGTCCGCTCATCCGTTTCCTGTCACCTATCAGGGTCTAAATGGGAGCAGGCTGAGGACGGTAGCCCAGATGGACAAACCCAGAGGACCCTGTACCTTCACCCTCACTGAAGAACCAAAGGCCGACCCGTCAGGTCCCGATCACAGAACCTCCCTCTGTGTTCCCGCCTGTTGTCGTCAGCCAGTTAACGTTTCAGCAGATTAACACTTCGAGCCGCTCTGGAAAAGTCATTCTGTCAGCCGACACCGCGGTCTGGCTGCTGAATAACTCAGGTGAATGAATCAGCAACGATAAGAGCCAGACGGCTGCAGTTAATGTGTGTGTTTCATATCTGGAGGGAACTTCCCACCTGATTCCCACCACAGACCGTCCGTCCGTTACGACTTCTGTTCTTCCACTAAACCACAACACCAAAAGGCCATTTTATTTTTCACACTCTCGCTTCCCAGTCAGATGGTGTGATGAGTCCGTCATCACAATGCGGTCAGCTCTCTCGGCCGTTACTAGGATGTGTCATCCTTGACAACTGCTAAACAATATTTTGTTTATGTGACTGTAGAGTTGTTATTTTTTATTATTCTCTGTTTCTACTCAAACTCACTGAAGAGCACAGAGAAAATGTGGCTTCAGTCACCAACGCTGAAACTCGTGTGTCTAATTTGAGGGTTTGCTGCATTTTTGGAGTGTGTGTGCGACACTTCCAGCACTGTGCGTGTCTGTATGTGTGTCTTTTCCCACTTGTTGATTTATGGGACAGGCAGGGAGACTTCCCCTCTGAATGGGCCAAGTATTCACTGGGGGGGTGAGCCTGGAGATTTTCTTTGCTGGCGTTGTCGTTTTTTCTCCATCACTGCTGTTGAACCAGAGTCAGATCGACTCCGTTCTTATAATTTAAATTAGTGAGGAAATCTGTTCAGTGTAATCTGTAAAAAGGGGGAGTGTTGAAGTTGTGTAACGTTACAAAACTCAAATAATCGGCTGCAGTTCAAGTGGCTCAGTCACAGCAGGAGCAGCTGATTTGGTTATTTATTCGCAGAAAATTTTGTGTGGTGGAAAATCTCCACAGAGCTTAATGATCGACTTTCCCAACTTTTCCACCTGCCCTCAAATGCAACATGAATTTGAAGCCTTGACCTTTCACACTTTTACATCCGCAGCAGTTTTTTACAGCAGCTGCTGCAGACGACCTCAGATTATTCTGTGCTGCGTTTTAACCAGCTCAGTGTCGTTTAATTCATCTCTCAGACTTCATCTGGGAACAACAGGTCAGGCAGCCAATCAGGAGAGAGGATCTGGACCAATCAGATTGGAGGATAGGAGCCTCTGTTTTATTGACCTGACTGATAAACCTGTTGCCATGGCTACAGGCCACGACTGACAGCACAAAGTTATGATTGTTGTCATCGTTGTGTGGAAGTGAGTGTGTGTGTGCCGCAGATGTGGTCTTGATTTGTTCAGCAGGTTTCCGCGTCGTCTTCTCTCATTCTTTCCTTCCTGCCTCCTTTTTTTTTCTCCACCACGTCAGACTCAGCTGCACCTTAAACTATGTCTCTCTCTCTCTCTCTCTCTGTCTCTCTGTCTCTCTCTCACTCTCTTTGTCTCTCTCTCTCTCTCTCTGTCTCTCTCTCTCTCTCTCTCACTCTGTCTCTCTCTCTCTCTCTCTCTCACTCTGTCTCTCTGTCTCTCTCTGTCTCTCTCTCTGTCTCTCTGTCTCTCTGTCTCTCTCTCTCTCTCTCTCTCTCTCTGTCTCACTCTCTTTGTCTCTGTCTGTCTCTCTCTCTCTCTCTCTCTCTCTCTCTGTCTCACTCTCTTTGTCTCTGTCTCTCTCTCTCTCTGTCTCTCTGTCTCTGTCTCTCTGTCTCTCTGTCTCTCTGTCTCTCTCTCTCTCTCTCTCTCACTCTGTTTCTCTGTCTCTCTCTGTCTCTCTGTCTCTCTGTCTCTCTCTCTCTCTCTCTGTCTCTCTGTCTCTCTGTCTCTCTGTCTCTCTCTCTCTCTCTCTCTCTCTCTCTCTCTCTCTCTCTCTATCTGTCTCACTCTCTTTGTCTCTGTCTCTCTGTCTCTCTGTCTCTGTCTCTCTGTCTCTGTCTCTCTCTCTCTCTCTCTCTGTCTCTCTGTCTCTCTGTCTCTGTCTCTCTGTCTCTCTCTCTCTCTCTCTCTCTCTCTCTCTCTCTCTCTCTCTCTCTCTCTCTCTCTCGGCTGCACTCCAGTTACTGTCAGAGATAAAAATTTGTCTCCTTTCTGAGTTGATGCCACGATAAAAGACACATGTGCCTTTTCTTTGTGTGTCTCTAATTGTGTTTGTGCGTACATTCACACCTCCTCCAAATCCACACGCACATTCCTTCAGGCCAGACACTGAGTCAGAGCTGTTCTGGATGATGTTTTCTCCCTTCATTCATTTCCCCTCCTCTAATAATAATTATTTGGCGGCCTTGTGGACAAACGCTGGAGTAACACTAACATGGTCATGCTCAAAGAAGCAGGAAAGAAAAGATCGCTGACGGATCTCATTAGAGCCGCCGAGTGTCTGAGGCCTGATGAGCCTAATCACCCCGACCGGCAGGAAATTCCTTCGCCTGCCTCTTATGGATGCCAGTTGTCTCCCCAGGACGAGGTGATCGCGCCACAGACTCACACATGTTGTGCGTTTTGTCAGGAAATTGACGAGGACAGTCTGCAGGAAATTCCACCGGTGCTGCTGCATGCATTGGTTCTGCTTTTCCAAAATAAAGTCTCAGCATTTTTAAATGATGCTCTCATTCAGAGGAACAAAGATGGATTAGGGGGCGGGGCTACTGTGTGATTGGCACATTTCTTCTGGTCTCAAAGAAGTCAAGATGGCCGAAGGGCAGATCACAAACTGGAGGCTTCAAATCTTTTAAAAGTTCTAATTTCAAAAAGCGATTGTTGAAGGTCTGACAGCTTCTGCTTTGGTTTCACTGTTCGTGATGAAGATGTGAAA
Organism: Echeneis naucrates; assembly: GCF_900963305.1. Lineage (NCBI taxonomy): Eukaryota > Metazoa > Chordata > Actinopteri > Carangiformes > Echeneidae > Echeneis > Echeneis naucrates. The sequence continues at coordinate 1,268,376 of NC_042531.1, read as the reverse complement.
CGTGCAGCGTCTTGTTGCGTCTCCTTCTGATCTCAGTTGAAGGGCGTCAACGTTCTGTAGATTTGAATTTCTCATTTTGCAGGATTCAGATCATCAAATCCATTTTTGGGACCAAATGAATGATCTTATAGGACACACACACACACACACACGAGGCTGTTTCACTGATGCCCTGAGGGCTCCTCTGAAGATGACCCCCCCAACCTCTTCAGGTTTAGGTGCAGTTTAGGATAAAAAGGGAGCGTTTGCCCCTGAGGGGGGGCAGCTGGGGCAGTAACTCTGCAGATAGAGTGATGAGGCTGACCTCACCGCTGTCAGTCACATCAGGCTTCAGTTCATAAACTTTGACTGTTAGGAAGCTTTTGATTGGCCATTTTCAGCGACTCACTTTGTTCCATTGATCCCATCGGGTCGTACAAAATAATGGGAACACTTGTCAGAAACAACACAGCCTTAATGACAGGCCACTGTCTCTAAACCTTGACCCACCTTTCTAACCTGGCCAAGGGGCAGGTAGCATGCGAGGGGGGGGGCGTCACCAACGGGGTAGAGATGAGTGTTAAAAGGAAAACACACTCTCTTTAGAAAAGGCCTGAGGTGATGCAGACGAGGTCTGACAGACAATAGACGAGCAGACGACACTGATAAGAGTGTGGGGGGGCCTTAATGAGGGGGGAGGGTGGGGGGAGGGTGAGGGGAGAGGAGAAAGCTCTAAATTACTAACATTCGTGATGCATACGAGACGATCAGATGATTGTGTTCGGATTCATTTCATATTTTTCTGTGCTCACTTATCACACTTGCTGCTTTTTGTGCTTTTTTATGCCACCAAAGATTCTCTGTATCTTCTCATGTCAGTGAAGTGAATTTAATCCCCGTTGACTATAACAAGTCCAAGTCCAGATCCAGTTTACAACTTCCAGGACTTAAAGGCTCTGCAGCAGATTCCAGAGCTGGAGAGGAGTCCAGACCTCCGGAGTCGCACACGTGTCCCTTTATCATCACATCATCATTTATTGCATTAACCACACTCATCACTTTTTCATGTTTATGTCAGAAACCTTCATGGTTGATGCTCAGAGACAAAATGAGCGCAGCCACCATATTTTCCTTCTCACTTCCGTCTACAGTGAGTCATCTGCTGAACTCTGACTCACTCAGCTGCGCCGGTCACTCGGCCACGTAGACGTCGGGCGTGATTCATATCTGGTTTTGATCTGTCACGTTCTGGCTTTAAGAGCTTTCTCCTGCACATGTTTCTCTTCCCACTGATCAGCTGTCCAACACTGCGCAGAGGCCCAGACGCTTTATTACAGATGTTGTGTTGTTAGAGCGGCCAATCGAGGCAGCTGTGTCTGGACACCGTCGTGGGACGGAGCAGCCGCCATCATGGCCACGTAGAAAAAAACCTGCGACGCTGCTCAAACTGACAAAAAGAATCAGTTGTCCTCCCACTGAGGTCCTTCCTTCATGTGCGACGTGATTGGCCCCTTTTTTTCTGAAGCATATTTAATAATCACTCAACAGCAGCTCAACCCCCCCGATCTGAAAGAGGAACATCCGACTGATGAACTGTTACACAATTTTTGTTCTCTTCTGTTCGTCCAGTTTTTTTTTGTTTTTTTTTATGTCAGCGTCCACATTTATCTTATTTCTTAGATACAAAACCTCTCAGGAAGTCACATGACCCATTTTCTCATCTTTCCGGGTGAAGTCCATTCAGCATCAGGAGCGTCAGCAGCAGTAAATTCAGCGCTCTGTCAGCGTCAGCACACCCACACATTGTTAAGTCCTCTGACAGCAGTGTGTGTGTGTGTGTGTGTGGGAAGCTCCAGAAAGTCGACTGGCTTGATCTCTTGTGGAGGGTCAAGGTGAAGCGGCTGCTTCAGGCCACAGATCAGTCAGAGTGATAGTGAGGATGGATGGTGGACTGATTCTGGACTCTGTCACGGTCCTGGACCTCGGTCAGAGTTCAGGCTGCTGTCTGTGAATGTGGTCAGCATCGTGTGATTAACTCCTCAAAATCCAACTTAAAGGTCCAAGTTTGTCTTTTACTCTCAGGCTTCACTCACTCATCAGAGGAAAGGATCTGAGCGTCTGTCTCAGGTGACATCACAAAGTTCAGGAAGTCCTGACAGCTGGCTTTGAGGTTCAGTGAGTGAATCCAGACTGGATCAATACAGAACCTGGACCAGATGGAGGTCCACCTTTAGGGGGAAGTCAGAGCGCCAAACTCACCTTCTGCTGGGACATCTGGACACCAGTGATGTGAAGACGTGTTGGAAAGCTGAACCTGACATTTGGCTCCATGTCTTTCTGTGTGTTTGTGATGTGGACGCACATCTGTGTGTGTCTACCCGGCCAATTCATCGAGCGACCGCTATGGTGGCCCTGAGGGGCCTCCTGTAGCGGACTGACACATGAGGGGGGGCCAAGATCTGGTCTGAGGGTCCAGCCTGTCCTGGCTGGAGTCCTTCGCTTTCCATCCGTCACGGTGTTGTGCTGCCGGACTCCAACGTTCCCACACTTCCATCATGACGCAGTCCGCCTGCCAACACCAACTCTTCCACCGAGCTGCCGCCTGGTGCCAAAAAGATGCCCGCCAGAGGGGGAGGCGGTTGTTTTGGAAGAAAGGTCACCCCCCCCCTCCTCCCTCTGTCCTCAGGGGATCATGTGTTGTGTCAACATGGCGTCTCAGATCAGTGCCAGCTGCCCGACTGGAGGGGGGGCAGAAACCCTCCCAAACACTGGCCCCATGGTGCAGAAGGGGGCAGATAGGTGGACCCGCCTCCTTCTGCCAACTGTGGTGAAGAAACAACACGAAGACTGAACCTCCGCCAGCTTCCTGCCATCAGATTAGTGCCCTGGCACCCGGCGACTGTGCCGACCGGAGCTACAGCTGAGAACGAACACGAGGCCTCGTGAGACGGTCAGCGGCCGAAAGGAGGGGGGCTGAGCCTAATCTTTTAGAACATGGCGTCTTTTGCACTGATTCTTTTTTCCATCTTTCAAATAATCAAACTTTATGTGTGACACTTAAACTGAACAGAACAGAGCAGGACTGCACCTGCTGCACTGCCAACACACAACTCACAGTCCGTGACCTTTGACCCCTCTGGTGGTCAGCAGACAGAGGGGGGGGGCCTTCCTCTGACATAAGACAACTTCAGCTACACCTGCTGCCGGGCCAGGAAGGGGTCACACCCCCGTCTCCCTCCACCTCTGCAAATAGAACCATGTTGCTACAGAAGTTACATAAGTGGCTGCTTTGTTGAGTGGTTGATAAACGAGCACAGAAGGTAACAGACACGTTACATCTATTTCAGTGTGTGTGTATTCGTGCTTGTGTGATCGTGTTGTTTCATGCGTGAGTTTACATTCTCGGCAGGAAGGGCATGTCCAGCCTCTTCCTGAATTTTCCTGCCGTCTATTTTGGTCCCTCTCTTTCTCCGCTTTGTCCACATGCCGTGAAAATAAGCAATCATTAAATTGGCAGTTTGATTGAGGTTTGGTTGGCGGCCCCAGCGTGACGACAGGAGGGAGATCAGAGCGGAGGGCTCCTGCTGCTGTTGCTGGGTTGATAAAGTGGTGGTGGAGCCAGCTGTCCTTCATTCACAGATCCACTGAGGCTGCTTTAAAGGTCCCCTATAGTCCAGCTGTAGCTGTAACATTGTGATGTCATAACAAAGCAGGTAACGCCTCAAAGCTGGCCTTTTAGCACCTGCCATCCAACCTTCATTACCTGAGAAGGATCACTCAGTCAACAGTCAGCCAATCAGAAGACAGGATCGGACCCTGTTTTTGGTCCTGAAAACCACAAATATATCTTCTGATGGAGATGAACCCTTCAAAATAAAAGCCATTAGCTTTATTGATTTGGATTCATACTGAACTGAATGTTTGTTTGTTCACTGAAGCAGCCTGATCGACAGAAATGAAGAAATAAAGAGAGTAGACAAGTTACTAAAAGAACAATTCATATTTTAATATTGTCTCTGGCAGGCATTGGCTGTATTAAATACACACGCTGCTTTCCAGTTTCGTTTTTTTTTTCCAAGTGGATTGAAGTCTTCAGTTCACATTTAAACATGTAACCAACGAGCGTCAAACCTGAATCAGACTTTCCTGTTAATTCCAAAGCAAATAGAATTATTTACAGAAGATACAAAAATATATTTAACCAAAAAAAAAAAAAAAAAGAGAGAGAGATGGATAAATTTACAATAAGAAGCTCTATAAAATTACAAATATATCTCTATTATAAAAAGGCATTTTTAAATACTCTTCCAGCTCCAGTTCTGGCTGAGGGAGTGTGGTTTGTTCCAGTGACTCTTTAGGATGATCCATGTTGTCATTCCTCACGTTTAATGGAGTCCACAACAACCTGGGGGGGGGCGATGGTGGCTGACTGTTTGTGTCCTCAATTTCCCTGCAAAGCTAATTTTGACCCTTGTTGCAATCCTTGCAGGCTGGAGTCAGTAGAGCGCTGCCAGATTAACTTGAGCGCGTTGGCCAGACCTGATGCCGCGGTGGAGCCGAGCGGTCCAGCTGTAACCTGTGTGTGTGTGGGGGGCTTATTCAGGGGGAGTCCAGGCGTCCACTCCCTCCCTCTCTCATGGCTGCACTCCAAGATGACTGTGTCACATGCCTAAGGACAGACAGAGACAGGCAGACCTGATTAGACCTGGACTCCCTGGCTCCCGGGTCGCCGGTTCTATTCTCAGCGCGGCAGACGTTCAGTTGCACAGCCGGGCCGTCGTAAACACCGGAGGCCCTAATAAACATTCTAAACAGATACTAGGACAGAGCGGCGGCCAGGCTGACCGTCCAGCTCCTCTGCAGGGACGCCTGCGAGCCGTGAAAGACGCATTCAGTGGCCTGAACACAGAACAGAGCCGGCGGAGCAGAAAAAACAAGAAAAAACCAACAAACATGGAAATAAGGGAAGTGCTGTGACTCCCACTGCGCTCTCATTCCATTCCTGACATTTCCAGTCGGAACCTCCGCTCCGTTTTGCACCAGCACACATTCCTCCTGCTCTGATGCAAGTTCCAACACCCACAAGCCTCCGTCGCACAGACGAGGTCCAACACACATGAAGTGTTTGTCTACACTACCCACAATGCCTGGCTTCTCAGGTTACACATACATGTTGTGTGTCTCTGATGTGCTAAATCTACTCCTGCAGAGGGATAAAGGGGAGATGGAGGGAATAGAGACCCCAATCTGGACGTTGGAAGAAGCACTTTTTGTTTTTTTGGACTAAAAAGCGATAAGCTGCCTCTCTCTCCAGTTTAACCTCCGAGGCCTCGCGGTTCTCGGCCTTCACATCCCTGACACGTCATTGTTTCCCACAAAACCCAGACCGGAGGGACTATTCCCGCCTCGCTCTCCGTCAGCGGTTGTTAACAAAGCGTGCCTGCTAATCCTGAGTCTTGGGCGACGCCAGTTCATCACAGGTTCTGACAGCTAGGTTGGATTAGCACTTACTCTCTAATGTCCTGTCAAGGTCGGCGATGAAGTCCTCCAGTTCCTTCGTGTCGCCCAGTTTGGCTACAACAGGAGGGGGGGGGGGTCAGAGTCAAGGTGTGTTTCAGGGTTAGACAGAGAAAGTCAGAAGTGTGTGTTTGAGGGTGAGGCTCACGTTTTGGTGACATAAGAGGGGGGGGGCTGGTGGGTGGGGGGAGTGCAGTGGGCGAGTTCAGTCGCTCGTCGCTGAAGCTGAAGCTGTTTCTGTTGAGAGACTCTGCACCTGTCGGAGAGAGAGAGACAGAAGGAGGACAAAGTGCAGACAGATTAGATCAGTGTGTGTTGGGGGGGCGCTCCACAGATCTGATCGGTGTCAGTGGGGCAGGTTCAGGCTGTAATCGATGCCCTCCCCTCCAATGACACCTTTCCTCCGCCCAGCTTCGCTCTGCTTCACCTGCAGAGAAAATGTGACTAACTCAGCAGCTAAACCTCAACTTTGTTAATCAGTGACAGCAGAAAGAACAGCCAGGACGGTGATTTTTTCCCCTCATGCAGGTTTATATTTCCAGACAGGGGGAGAAAGTGTTCATGGGGGGTCGGGGGTCAGGGGTCAACTCAGTTCACATTGACTTCAGCCTTAACAGGTCAAAGCTAAAAAGGAAGAAGAAAAAATTTTGTCGCCTGGAAAAAATAAGGAGAAGTATCCGGATGAATTCATAAAAGTGATTTACAAAAATTATTTAAAGGGTGTGTGTGTGTGTGTGTGTGTGTGTGTGTGTGTGTGTGTGTGTGTGTGTGTGTGTGTGTGTGTGTGGCACTTGGAGCTGTCCATTTCTATCTCTCTCCTCAACAGAACTCAGATGTCAACCACTAACTAACTCTCCCCCCTCTGACCTCGGCCACTCCCCCCTGTGGACACACAGCGTGAGACAGGAGGCGCCACACACAACGGGAAACCACCCAGGACAGACACACACACACACACACACACTCAGGCTTGGACCTGACACCCTCTAATTTCTCAGTTTTCATCTCTCTCTTGGTGACGGCGGTTCAGCCTCCTCTCCCTCCCTCACACTTTTCAGTCTTGGCCATTTATCTGAGCCGTCGACAGTCCGTCCATCCATCACGCCGCAGCACAAAAGGTCGACAGGCTGCTCTTCAGTCAGCCGCCATGGCGAGGACGGAGCTGACGCAGGAATCCGATCCCCAGACTCAGGTCCCAACACCTGCCCCAGACCTCTTTAGATCTGGACTCTGAGGGCCGGTTGGCTCTGTGGAGCCGGTCTCCTCAGAAATCCCAGCTCACCCACCGTTGTTTGCCTCTGAGGGCCTCAAACCTCCCGTCCGGGGGCCCTCGCTGCCTCGGGGGGGGGGGCGGCCCTGCAGCTTGTAGGGGGAGCTGGATCTTTTAAAGCTCTGTACTGTAAGCGTAATAAGCGTAATGAATGCCAGCAACGTTTTAGAGTGGTAGCCATAATATGGGGGCAGGTGTGCCAAAATATGCAGCGGCAGCTTAATCTGACCCAAAATCTCATTCTTCTCGCTCTTTATCTGACTGCGAGCTCCCAGACAGGCATGTGCAACAGTTCTCCTGATGGAGAGCCTGATAAGTTACCGCAGAGCAGGATCAGGTTCCTAAATATCACATCTGATTCTCCCCCTCCATCTCTGACCTTTAGAGCTGCAGCTGAGCTGGACAATCAGAATATTCATCATTCCTGCTCCAAAGAATGAGCAGAACTGGATCAGATAAAGACAGAAGCTCCTGATGAGCTCCTGATGAGCTTCAGATCAGCTTCAGTTCGGCTTCAGATCGGCTTCAGATCGGCTTCAGATCGGCTTCAGATCTGTTCCTGATCAGCTTCAGATCAGCTTCAGATCTGTTCCTGATCAGCTCCTGATGAGCTTCAGATCAGCTTCAGTTCGGCTTCAGATCGGCTTCAGATCTGTTCCTGATCAGCTTCAGATCGGCTTCAGATCTGTTCCTGATCAGCTTCAGATCAGCTTCAGTTCGGCTTCAGATCGGCTTCAGATCTGTTCCTGATCAGCTTCAGATCGCCTTCAGATCAGCTTCAGTTCTGTTCCTGATCAGCTTCAGTTCTGTTCCTGATCAGCTTCAGATCTGTTCCTGATCAGCTCCTGATCAGCTCCTGATCGACCCAAACATGTCAGAGGAACTTTTCTTTGGTTGTTCTGCTTTGACACAGTTTCAGGAAGGTTCCCTGTTTTTTTTCTGGAGTCACATGTGGCTGGATCTGACTGATGGAGCCTGGACCCCCCCCCCCCCCCACCAACACCACCCTGAGGAGGATCTTACTCTCTGAGTCGCTGATGCCGCTGTCGCTGACGCTCGCGCTGCTCCTCCTCTTCATCGTCTTCAGGTGCTCTTCGTACCGGAAGTGACGTTTCTCCACCGGCGACGTGAAATCCTCGATCACGGCGTCGAACTCGCAAAGGGCGTCGGTCAGGTCCTCCTCATGGACGAGCTTAGCTGCCACGCGCACACACACACACACACATTAATTTTTATTTCTAGGAGTCAGCAGAGCTTGTGGATATTAAATCAGCAGCTGGATCACTCACCGTGAGCTTTAAGTTTTGGGGACTTCATCATTCCGGACTCAGTGTGTGTGTCTGTAGGTCCGGCTCGGTCCTCCTGCAGGTCTGGATCTGAACCCGCCTCAGTCCGGGAGTTTTTAAAGGAGCCGGCTCCCCCGATGTGGGCGGGGCCACAGAGAGGAGGAGTGTGTGTGTGAGAGAGAGACCAATAAAGCTGAAGCTGCAGTGTGTTTGTAAACAAGCTGTGTGTGTGTGTGTGTGTGTGAGAGAACCAGGCCTCCCTGTGATTGACAGGTGACGTCACATGGGCTGGTGGCGGTGTTTCAGAGGGCAGGTGATCATTTACAGGTGAATGTTAACTATTAAAATCTAAAGTCACATGTGGTTTATATGAATCCAGTCAGAGTCTCAGAGGCCTCGCAGCTCACCTGGACCGGGGAGGATCCAGTTTCTCTGTTTCCATTTTTATTGGCTCACTCACAAAAGAATCAGCCAAATGTGGGACCTTTAACATTCAACCTGCTGAGTTCATCAGTCAGCTTTTTTCCCATGATGCCTTCAGGGACTCCCGGGTTTGAAGAAAAAAAAACACTGAAAGTCGATTTAGTTTTATTCTCTCTGTTTGCAGGTGATGATGGTCCGAGGAGAACCTCAGTCTGAAGATGTTTGGATCCACAGGTCTGATCCTGAGCAGGACGTGAGGTCGCAGCGCCACCTGGTGGTTTAACATCACAGTTCCATCTGAGGTTTGAAAACAGGAGCATCACTGTTTGTTCACAAGTCATCTGCTGCTTTCCGGCCTGTTAAGTCATATCTAAGAAATTCAAAGCACTTCCTGTATTATTATCCCTCCTTTTTCTTTATCCAGGGTTCCAATTACTCAGTGGACCTATTTTACGGTGTGCACCACGACTTGCCAACCATGTGCACATGCACATATCGATGTCCAAGTGCTGCCAATATGTTCTGCTGATGCCATCTTTTTTTAGGTTTTTATGGCCAAGTTACAAAGGGTGACGTTACAGAAGCAGCTGCCGGTCGCCATAGTTACCTTCATCTCAGGTACGAGTGCGTGAGGCGTGCACCTGATGCCTAAAATGGTCATTACTGGATTTAGTCAAGTTACTCTGGGCTGCTACACCTTCCAAACAGTAAGTGACTGGTTACTGTTTGGAAGGTGCCTACAATAAGAATAAAGTCACTAAATGATCACCATGCAGCCACAGCAGTGAGCCTGAAGGGACCTGAGATGTGCTTTCAAAGCTGTAAAGCTTTTTGTCTAATGATGTTTTCAAAAATCCATGAAGAAGAGCATCGACAGTACAAAACAATAAAAAATCCCTTTCATTGTCATCGTTATTATTATTATGAGGTGGAGTTGTTGCTGAAGTCTTTTTTAGCTTCAATCAGAGGTCATTTTCATTCACCCCTCTGAGAATCCCACTGTCTCTCCTTCTCCTTCAGCTGGTTCTCATCCGGACTGCCAAAGTCCTGGAAAGCCACTGGTCCAACAAAGGGATCTGGATTGGTCTTCACAGACTTTCACACCTCCAGCGTCTGATTTGACAGCAGGCAGCAGATGGATAAACAGGCCGTGTGTTTGCAGCTGCTGCTAAATGACGGGCAGAGGTGCTAAAAGTGACACCTTCGAAATGCCCCGAAAAGAAACCAGCGTTCACACGCTCGTACTCTGGGACACCGAAACTGTCCGAGCACGTCCAGCCACTCATGGGACATCACTGAGAAAGTAAGAATGCTGATCGTATTTATTTCAAAATAAATTACTTCGTCTCTACTTACATATTTACATTCATTCCTTTTCATTTCTGCTGAACGGAATACGGCACATGAGCTTAAAAATCAGGAAAGCTATAGACCTGTGTTTCAGAAGCCATTATTCAGCTTCTGTGTGCTACAGGGGTCGATATGGGCGACATATCTGGGAGATGTGGAGTTGGAAAAGGTCAGGGGGCTTTAAAAAAAATAGAAAATACATCCAACAATGTTCATAAAAAACACTTTGCACTGCATTCATTTATTAATTACTTTTTTTTCTTTGCATCCAACTTGATCTCTCTAAGTCCTGGTTTATGCAGCGGTTGACTTCCACAGGCTGTAAAGTCTTTCCTCTACATAAGTGAGCTGAACGCGTCTGTTAACCTGCAAGGTTGTCATAAGTCAGTACGTATTTGTGTGTGTTGTCACTCGAAGTCACAGCCCAGCAGCTCTATTCTCATGGTGATGGAGCTGGTCCAGTTCCTGGGGATGATCCGGATGAAGCGTGAGAAGATGGGAGGGTAGATGTAGTTCTTCACGTGGTCATTGTTGTTTGTGTTTCCACTGAAGGTCTGGAGAGAGAACAGCTCTTGTTAATGATCAGATTTGGACCCAGGTGGAGGGTTTTGCTGCAGCTCACCTTGTAGAGAGAATCCTCATCGTCTGTGTAGTCGATCCAGCGTATCCCGTCGTTACTGTACTGCAGAGAGTAGGAGTCCACAAACATCTCCTTCCCCAGAGACTTGGCCCCCTGCGTGATTATGCCTGTGATCTTCTTAACTTGGGGAAGCTCCACCTGAAGCCACTGGTTCATGTTGTTATTCTGTGGAAGGGATAAGAGTTTATTACCTTAAATAATACAATTCAGAGCTGTGAGCGTTAGGTTGTACCTTCGCCTGCCACGCGTTGATGTTGCCCCGTCTGTTGAGGCGTGCCAGCGAAGGTGTCCAGGGTCCGGAGTACCAGCTGGAGGCTGTGGAGCTGGCAGTGATACGATGGTCTTCTATGGCTCCGCTCTCCATTCCCAGAGGCAGTGAGCAGCCTGAGGCAGGACACAGGAAACAGGGATTAAAATTCCCAAATTGATGCAACTTGCCGGTGAACAGCGTGACAAAGCTGACGTGCAGAAACGTCTCACCGTCCAGCTCACAGCCGTAGAACTCCATGCGAAGTGTGGGCCTGTTGTACCACTGGAGTGGGTGGAGCCTGATGTAGCGTCCAACCACAGGAGGAAAGAAGACGTTTGTCTTTGTCCCGTAGGCTTCCTGGTTCCCAGCGAACAGCTGAGGGACACGGACAGAAAGGAATGAAGACGTGGTGGCACGTTTTGATCTCAGTTTGCAGCTCAGTGGTCAAACTGCCCCCACCTTCCTGAGGTCCACACTGTCGCCTTTGTAGTAGGTCCACCGCCGCCGGTCGGTGCTGTAGGAGATGGTGTAGCTGACCACATACTGAGACTGGAACATCTGCTTGGCCCCCTGAGTGGCCACGTGGCCAATCACAACCGGCCGCTGGAAGTCCACCTGAGCAGGTAGAAGTCATCAGGTAGGAGGAAGGTCCACAGGAATCCCAGAGAAACCCAGAGTCGCCTGCGGCACTCACCTGAATGAAGCTGTTGCTGGTATCTGTGCTCCAGGCGTTGTACTGACCCTGATTGTTCAGTCTGGCCAGATGGGGCATCCAGGATCCTTCAACATTGGAAAGACCGTCATTACAATCACTGTGTCTCCACACCGCTGTTGTGTAGACAGTGTGGTGTGCGGATACCTCTGGTGTTTGATGCTGTGATCTGGCTGTTCTTCACACTCCCAGATTCAAGGCCCAGTGGACGGTCACAGTCTTATTAAAGCAGACACATACATTAATTCTTCAGCATCAAAGCACAACAACAGTGTAGGTGGAGGATGGATCTCTAAACTGCAGGTACCGTTATCCAGAACCAGGAAGAGGGTCTGCATGCCCTCCTGCTGGTTCATACCAACTTCAGTCTCCAGCTGCCACAGACCAGGTCTGGACGGATACATCTCCAGAGTGGCAAAGTCCCCTGAAAAGATGGTTTGGTAAAGAAAATAAGTTAAAGCATCATCCAACATAAACAGGAGCCAGAGTCAACGGAGCTAACCAGGCAGCAGCGGGTAGACAGCCTGTCTGTAGCTGCTGGTCTTCTTGTTGAGGAACGTCTGGCCGTGGAAGTGGATGCTCTGAACGTCTTTGGGAGAACCCATGTTGATCAGGTGCCAGCGGGCCAGCTGGTTGGTGTACATCCTCAGACCCTTTAGGTTGAATATAATGCCGTTGATGGCTGGAAAACCACATGAAGACATTTTTATTAAGATTATGTGGCTACAGTTTTGACACAACAGCAGATGTGTTTAAAGGTCCCATGTAGTCTGAAGGTAAATGTTTGGGTGAGTAAATATATATTGGTAAATATCAGCAATAGATGTTAAATAAGTCAGCTGGATCGTTGATGAGTCGTTTGGGATTTTAGTGCATTACAGTGGAACTTGAAGTGCTCGTTGGTGCCCAGAAGTTTTCGTCGGGTTTTCCTCTGGATTATCTCGCGGTTCCTCTCATAGTACCAGCTCTGCGACTCATCAAAGGTCATGAAAAGCAGCATGAACTCCCTGACATCTGTGGGGCTTTTGGTCAGGGTGCCTTTTCGGCACACCAGCAAAGGCCCAATCAACCCCGAGTGGATATCTTTCTCCTGAGAGACGGACACAAAGCAGAGTTCAGCTTAGTCTCTGGGTGTCTTATAGAAAACTGCCATTTGCACGAGCACAAAAGCAGAGCGGCAGTTTCAGTCAAGAGAAGCTTTATACATCATACATTATAAGAATAAAAAAAATACACCCTATAAAAAAGGAGGGAGAGCACTTTGTATAAAAATATGTTTGAGCATTTTTAAACGTCTCTCATACCAAACGTATGTTTTGCCAACAAACTCACAGGATTAACTCCTGAGTAGTAGGTCCAGGTCCGACAGGCGGATTCGTGCTCTGACGGCCCAACGTTGGAATTGACCTTCCACATATACGTGAAGGTTGAGTTCGGTTGGACTTCGTTGTCATATTTGAACCAATACTTGGATTCATCGTCGTAGGACAGACCTTCTGTCAGCTTGGTGTAGGAAACCCCGTTAGGGTGGATTGAGTACGGCCGGTTGCCGTTGTTCTTGAACACCACCTGCAGGTCAAAGAGACACAGGTCGGGGATTTGGACACAAAGGTGGACAACCATTTAATATAAAGCAGCCACCAGCAGTTGGTCAGTTCAGTTTAATTTAGCAGAGGACAACTGGAAGCTTCTCTTATTTTAGATCAGATCCATGTCAGTGTCTTACCACGATGCTCTGTCCAACCTCCGCCTTGATCAGAGGTCCCAGGATTCCCAGATGCTCGTCTAACTCTCCGCGGATGTCGGGTATGTTGAAGGTGGAATCCAGGTATCTCCGGAAAATCACCTTGGTGAAGATGGTTTCTCTGCTCTCTTGAAGCACCTTGTCTTGCCTCCTACAGTATGACAACAACACAACCTCATTTTAGCCTTAAATCCAAGTGTTTACTCCAGATGTCACATGTGCAGAGGTTACCTCTGTCCGTAGCCTCCATAGTCCCACTGAAACTCCTCTGCTGCAATGAAATATGTCTTGATGTTGGGGTCTGTGGACTTTAAATAGTATTTGGCTGCATCGTCCAGGTTGAGGTTCTTGGTATCATAGTCGCTGTAGGGGTCTTTGTAGGTCACATACTCATAATCATTTTCATCCAACTTCTGCTCCTCCACAGTTTGGTAGTCCCGATCCTCCCCTGGAATATACAGCTCATAGTCACTGAAATCCGGCCGGGGCACACCGATGACCACCGGCATGTTAATGAGTTCGTCTTCATTGGAGAAGACCTGCGGTACCATAGGTCGTGCCCCGCGAGGAGTCATGCCTGGGTTGAATCCACGAGGAGAGAATGGTAGACCGCTCCGGGCCAGAGGCTTGTATTCCTTCCTCCTCTTTGTCTTCATGCCTTTGCCACTCTGGGGTTTGTGTCGGCGGGTCACTTTCATCGTCTGCTTCTTTGGCACTGCTGTCGTTTGAGGCATCTCGTTCTCAAAGTATTTCTCCATGTGGTCAGGAATCTCATTCGGCACCATTTGGTGTGTTCCTTCATAAGTCCAGTTGTGGCCTTGCGTTTTAACAGACGTGGTTTTGATCACCAGTGTGTTGTTTTCCATCAGGTAGATAAGAACTTCTTCACTGCTGTCTGAGGTGGCCAACTCTTCAGCGCCTTCCGTTCCCAGCGTCCCGTTGGAGGGGGGCAGATCAGCTGAAACCACGGTCTCATTGGAGGAATATTCTACAGAAGATGTTTGGTTCATCTCAGCCATCTCAGCCGTGATGTTCCCCCTGACCTCTGACCTCACCTCCTCTGATGCATTAGACCTCCATATATCTGGATCTTCGGTGGGCACTGTGCCATTCTGAAAGGACTCAATGGTCAAGTTGTATCCATCTGAGCTGCTGACGTTAAACTGCTCAGCATCATCTTCTGTATCTGCTGGCACGTGACCTGTGTTGTTCTCTTCGCTCTGTGAGAGAGTGATAACAGACACGTCGCTCTCTGCTGAACTGTGGTCCCTGCTGGAAGGTGGCAGAGGCACAGAGTAAGAGAACACGTCCCCTTTGGTGAGTGTCTCCACCGCAGTCTGGTTGTCACCTGTCTGGGTTAGGTTAGTTCTTTCAGTTTCCAAAGGGGAACTTACATTCCCGGGGAATGTTAAAGTCAGATTGGTAGTTTCCTCTAATGTCGCTGTAATGTTGTTAACCTCCATAGATACATTTCCAGCAACCGATGATGATGTAACGTTGTGAATGGATGAGTTCGTTGTGTCGGACACAGTATTGTTATCAAGATTTGAGCCCACTAGAAGAACGCTGGTATTCGCACTACTGTCGTTCTTTGGTAACACTTCGGCGAGGGTTGTGTTTTCTGTTTTCACAGTGGAGTTGTCCAAACTTGACGCAGCACTTCTGTTGTCTACATGTGTTGTATTCTCATTGACGTCTATCCAATTTGACATTAATGTCTCATTTTGCGTGTTTCGCTCCAGAATGGCGGTCTTATTTTTGTTTATGTGTACGCCCTCCACATCCACAGCATCATAGTCGAGGACAGAGAGGTCAAGCTGTTCGACATCCAAGTCTATAGTTCGGTTCCTCTGAGACCTGAGACCTAATTCTGCTGCAAAGAGATCTGTGTAATAATCTATCTCTACTTTGTCTGTTTTTACAGGATCGATCTTCTCCTCCTCCAACTTCTTCTCCTCCTCCAACTTCTCCTCCTTTTCCATATCTTCAAAAGTATCAGGCTGCCACATATTAAACTCCAGCAGTGCCGTTTCTTCGTACTCGTACAGATAGTCACGATAACACTCGACATCCCGAAACTTCACGCGTACTCCTTTGGTGGTCCCGTGGGTATTCAGGGAGGCCAAGAGCCAGACGCCTGGTTCAAGAGAGACACACAAAAGTCCTCCATTAGTACTCTTTATCTGCTCATTATTATCATTATCATTATTATAGATTCAGTATAACAGAAACTGTGGAGGTACTGCTGTTACTAAATGATATGTTGATAATATAGATCCTTTTTTGGCTGACCAATGTTGTCCATGTCCATCATGATGGTTTCCCCGGTCATGGGGTAGAGGCTGAGGAAGTCCTCCGTCCGCTCATTCAGCTTGAATGGGTGTCCATAGAATGTGGCGGTCTGGATGTAGTCCTGCGCTCCGATGCTCGACACGTGCCACGTTACAACCTCACCATTGCAGAAACCCAAAATCGGGCCGCCCTCGAAGACGTAACCATTGATGGCTGTGGGGACGTGGACACGAGTGTAAGTCGTCTGTCTGCTGTGCAGTGTAAGCTGGAGCTCAGTCACATCGAATTTCAAACTTACTGTGCATGATGTTGGATCTGTAAAAGTCAACGTCGGCCCTGTTGACTTTGGTCTGGTCAGTATACAGGCGGATGTTGTCCTCCAGGTACCAGCTCTTGTTTTCGTCAAACGCGGCAAACATGGCGTGCTGCTCCTTGTCTGCTTTAAACTGCAGAAGAGCATTTATTCCTCCACTGTTATAGAACATTTCTGATTATTAAATTTGAATCTGACTGTTTTGTCATTCAGCATACTGACTTAAGTGTAACACACAATCAGCATAGTTAGCTAACCTGCAGACTACAGCCGATCAGATATTAAAATAATAATAAAGACGCTGTGAGATAGAATAACAAAGAGAAACCAAAGTTATGGTTTTTCCTGAGGAGAGCATGAATGTCTGTATTCAATTTCATTGGACTTTATGTCGTAGATGTTGAGACATTTCACTCCAAACTACACATCATCCCCCTGCTGCTAAAAGTGTGTCATCAGGGGAACATGAAGGTCATTGATTCATCCATGGAAGTTAAACATATAATTACTCTACTCGTTCACCTGGACGTTCTTGACGTTGAGGGACTTGCTCTTGCAGATGAGGATCGGTCCGATCAGCCCTGAGGCAATGTCTCGTGGCGTGTTCACGGCGCTGTGGTACATCCGGGTCAGACACCGGGAGTCCCCATCCAAAGGTTCAGTCTCTTCTGACACTTTCCACACGTAGGTGTGCGTCTGACCTGGCTGAACACCGTGAGACTGGTTTCCTGGCAACCACATCACAGAGGAGCTCATCAGATATACGGCGGCTGTTTGAAGTAGTTAAAGCAGAGAGGAATCAGTCGGATCTGTACCTCCCTCTGGGTAGTTCACTCCTTCATTGGACTTCGACATGATCAGTCCATGAGGATAGATGCTGTAGGGCCGGGACGCCATGTTCTTAAAAACCACCTGTGAGGGGACAGGAGGACGAGTGAGGGGACATAGAAACCAAACACCAACACCCTACAGCTCCTCTACAGACCAACAGAGTCTGGCTCCAGCAGCGGGCCAGTCCTCACAGACTCCATTATTAAGAATATCCAAATGAAATTAGAAATAAACAGCCTGGTTGGTCTCGACAGTTAATGTCCTCCAACAGAACTGAGTTTTAATACAACTTCCCTGTTTATAATTTTGGTTAAGGATTAAAGTTGTGGATGTAGTCGGCCTCCCACTAACAGCCTCAGGCCAACACACACACATAGACCCAACTCTTATATTCATCTTACAGCTTAAATTTTAGTTTAGTTTCTTTAAAGGTTGCTGTTTTCCTTTTTTTTAATAATTCATTAATCTGAATAGAAGCTTAAATATTTGACTGTCTTCCCCTCCAAACACTTTTCTCTCAGCCAAAATTAAGACTCAGCATGAAGATGAAGCAGACTGTCTCTCCTGCTGTGTTCACGTTCTATGAACATGATGAATCATGATTTCATGTGTCATCTCACCTTGATAACGTCTCTGGTTTGGGCTCTGATCACTGGGCCTAAGATACCGAGCTCATTTTTCCGTTGCTTGTTCTCCGCCCGCTCAGTGAACGACTCGTTGTTGTACAATGTGTACACCACCTTCTTGTATTTCTGTCCAATGCGTGTTGGTGATTGTTTCAAGTACTGGAAGTTGAAGTCCCTACACAAAAAGATAAGAGGTTTTATTTTGGTTTGCCACGTAGATAGAACTCGACCAAGACACAATATACTTTTCAGTGAAGTGTGAAAGTGAAAAGAGTTCATGGGGGGATTAAACAGCAGTGTGACAGTCAGCAGCATCAAACAGGATAGAAGTGTACAAAAGGCTTTAAAATGCATCAGTAAATGCTGCTTACGCATCAACATGTTGGTGCACAGTGGGGAAGTAGTCCCAGATGACCTCCTCAGCAGCTATGAAGTATTTCCACTCCCTGCTTTGTCGCTTTTGCTCAATAGTCATTCGTCTCTGTGGTGCTTCGAAGCCTTCGCACTTCTCCACGTTCACGAAGCCGTGCATGCCGGCTGCAATGGCAGTACGTTTATTCAGTCACATGGTAAAAGCGAGCGTGGCGGGTGATGGAGCGGAGGAAAGCTCACCTTCTATGTGCTTGGTGGTGTATGAGGAGAGCAGCCAGCGGCCCGTGTAGAGGGCCACCATGCTGGCGGTGGCGGTGGAGCCGCTGATCAGCCCCACCGATGACACTTGATGGCCGTTCTGTTGCAGCACCTGCCCGTTCATGTGCACCGAAAACACCTCGGCCTCGGAGCTCATGCCCACCAGGTGCAGGCTGACGGAGACGTGAGCACACATCTGGACATCTGTACCGAGGGGAGGGAATGTTACAGCACTGACAGAGGCGTCTGTCCGTCACCGTATGTCTGCACATACAGGCAGGAATGGAAGGAACATAAGTGGACTGACCAGGCAGAGATCCCTTTGTGTATCCGTTGATTGTGTATTTGACGTGGTCGTCTGAGGCCGGGCTGTTCGGTTTGTACCTGCTCTTGTTCTCATCAAAAACCCCAAAGAGGAACACGTACTCATGATGGACACGACGCTGCTGCCCTGATTCATCCAGACTGCCTAGAAGATTAAAAAAACAGGGATATATTTACAATCTGCCCTTTTTCCCACTGAAGAAAAGCGAATTTACACTTTTACTGCTCACCAGGCTTGCAGATGAGCAAAGCCCCGATGAGTCCAGAATTGTAATCCCCCACCACGTTCTGGTGGGAGATGTAGGTGTAGGTGAGACAGGTGGGGTCGTCGCTCTGTGGAGAAACCTCCGGTGTCACCTCCCAGTAGTAAACGTGCTCCCTGTTCTGCAGCACGATGTCGTCCTCTTTCTCTTTCTGTGATGTGTTGTCAAAGTAGTAAGCTCCTGGAGGCAAAGGAGGGAAAATCTTAAGTGTATTCGTGCCACAACATTCAGCTTGAACCGTAAAAAGTAATGAAGACTTAATAGAAAGCTTCCTGTTTCCTCTGAGCTGTTCTTTCGTTTTAAGGACGCAGCTTACTGTTGAACCCTGTTGGACTTCAGTACTGTCTGCTCTCATAATCTGCCTGTCCTGGTTAATATTTCAGAAGAGGACAAACAAACTTGTTTGTTGTGTTGGCCAATCTTGTGCAATTACTGGAATGAGTAACATCCTGAGCGCTCACTATGACTGCAACAGACAGTCACAGCAGCTGGGCTGACAGGCACCCACCCTCCGACTGCTTGCCATAGGCGATGCCGTGTGGGTGAATGCTGTACGCTCCGTACGCCATGTTCCTGAAAGTGACCACGATGGTCTCCCCCTGCTCGGCCCTCAGCGTGGGCCCGAGCAGACCTGCAGAGGGAAAACAAGATGATGCACCTGAACAAGCAAACGCAATCCACAATGACTCATCACTGTCTTTCTGTGTTACTGCTGATTCACCGGCAAGCATTGACCAGGAAATATCAATACAGCACTGAAATGTCCCTCACACACATTTAGGCCTGGATTTTATCACTTTAGAATGATATTGATAGTCGTCCCTTAGTTGGTCTGCTTTTGTACTTCGCTGCTGTTCAGGAGGTGAAAAACAACTGACGAAGACCTCAAAATGAAAAGAGGACACTGAGCTGAATAAATATAAAAAAAAAGAAATATCTTTGATAAGGTCCAAATTGGTGAAAGGAGGGTTGGGTTGTGTCACACTAAGCTGCTAATGTTAAAAGACATCGAATACAGCAGGAAATACACTAATATTTGATATTATATCGGCCTGAAAAAATCTCCTCTGCTGAACTGATGGCGAAGACCTCATTCAGAATGTTTTCATCCTCCTCAAACTTTTTAGGTTGTTTTATTTGTCACAAATCCTCCAGGTAAAAATCTTACTTCCTATAATTAGCAGCAAATGACAGAGTTCATTTTAACACACTGATCACTTTCTGCTGAATGACATAAATCTTGAAATCAAAGACACGATTTCCACATGAATGGAACCAGACTGATTACCTAACCAGGAGGGACGAGCCTTAGCCTGTCTGAAGTCTTTGTCATACTCCCGAAACACCACTTTCTTATAGGTAGCACCAGACCTACGAAAAGGTGGAAAAACATGAGTCAACGCACAAGAAAAAGAGAACACTTGGACCGCAACACATGTCCACGTCAACAGAAAATCATCTTTGACACTGAAATATATATGAGTGTGTCAAATAAACAAAAACTGGACTCAATTTGAGAGATTTCTTCTAAATAAATAAATTAGAATGAAAGAGAAATACAATATAAAACGTAAAATAATTGACAAATGGTCTTTTCTGCAACTTGTTGTGTATCTAATTGTTCTCACCTTTGCGTGTCATTGCCAGAGTATTTCCAGTCTATCTCAACAGCGGCGATGTAGTAGTGTCTCTCCTTTGGTTGGGGCTGGGTGGCGTGGACATGGAGTGCGCTCAGGAGGAGCAGGAAGGGCAGGAGACCCCGAGCTCCAGCCCAGACACAGAGCCTCATGTCTGGGATCGGTTCTGCCGCTCAACCTGGTCCGCTCGGAGAGTCAGCAAGCTGTGATCTGACAGGGAGGTCGGCTCTGTGCTTTATCTCTGACTGACACACACACACTTTAAAACATCATGTCCCAGGGCAATGAACCCCCCACCCCCCCGCCTTCCCCGCCCCTTGTAATCAAAACCTCCTGTGTTTTGCTGGGAATCATCTGAAGGGTGTGCTCTGCTGGTCCATCATCTCTGACGACACTCAGTGACTCTTTTAAAACATTTTCTCTGACCTCAGAATGTTCCGCGACCAGATTCCATAAAAACCTGAAAACAAAATAAACCTCACAGCTAAAGAGCTGAACGAGTCTGCGTGTTGAACAGATGGAGGCAACGCCCGTCCTGATGCTTATGGTGTAGAAAAATATATAAATGTAAAATGTCAAACTGTCAATATAACATTTACATTTTGGTTAAAATTCACAAAACTGCTCACACAAAGAAACACACATGTAAAAGGAAGAAGACCAGTGCTTTATCTTTTTAATTTTGTGGCTCTTTTAAATCTCCTTCTGCTTATTCTGTGTCTCTTGGTGTCTATGTTTTTTTGGATAATTTTGTGGTCGTTTGAAATTTCCATGTCATTATTTTTAGTCTGTGTTTGTTTGTTTGTTTTTTTTATTTTGTGAATGCTATGACTTTCTTTGCAGATAAATTGTCTTTTTGAAATTGTTATTGTTTCTTTGTGGTAATTTTATTCTCCTTTTCAATTGTATTGACTTTTGTTGTGGACTGTGGTTTTGTTGTTGCTTTGTGTTAATTTAATGTTTGTGTTTATTTTCTGTTTATTTGTTGTTGTTTTGTGTTAATTTGATGTTGTTTGTGTTTATTTTCTGTTATTTTGTGTTGTTTTGTGTTCATTTAATGTTGTTTGTGTATATTTTCTGTTTATTTGTTGTTGTTTTGTGTTCATTTAATGTTGTTTGTGTTTATTTTCTGTTTATTTGTTGTTGTTTTGTGTTAATTTAATGTTTGTGTATATTTTCTGTTTATTTGTTGTTGTTTTGTGTTCATTTAATGTTGTTTGTGTATATTTTCTGTTTATTTGTTGTTGTTTTGTGTTCATTTAATGTTGTTTGTGTATATTTTCTGTTTATTTGTTGTTGTTTTGTGTTAATTTAATGTTTGTGTTTATTTTCTGTTATTTTGTGTTGTTTTGTGTTCATTTAATGTTGTTTGTGTTTATTTTCTGTTTATTTGTTGTTGTTTTGTGTTCATTTAATGTTGTTTGTGTATATTTTCTGTTTATTTGTTGTTGCTTTGTGTTAATTTAATGTTGTTTGTGTTTATTTTCTATTTATTTGTTGTTGCTTTGTGTTAATTTAATGTTGTTTGTGTTTATTTTCTGTTATTTTGTGTTGTTTTGTGTTAATTTAATGTTTGTGTTTATTTTCTGGTTATTTGTTGTTTTGTGTTAATTTAATGTTGTTTGTGTTTATTTTCTGTTATTTTGTGTTGTTTTGTGTTAATTTAATGTTGTTTGTGTTTATTTTCTGGTTATTTGTTGTTTTGTGTTAATTTAATGTTGTTTGTGTTTATTTTCTGGTTATTTGTTGTTTTGTGTTAATTTAATGTTGTTTGTGTTTATTTTCTATTTATTTGTTGTTGCTTTGTGTTAATTTAATGTTGTTTGTGTTTATTTTCTGTTTATTTGTTGTTGCTTTGTGTTAATTTAATGTTGTTTGTGTTTATTTTCTGGTTATTTGTTGTTTTGTGTTAATTTAATGTTGTTTGTGTTTATTTTCTGGTTATTTGTTGTTTTGTGTTAATTTAATGTTGTTTGTGTTTATTTTCTGGTTCTTCTCGATCAGGTTTCGCGAGCATGACGTCATCACTACACCTGCGTCAGTGCGTCAGTGCGTCAGCGCGCCTGCGCGGATGGATCAGGAAGTGTTGCTGTGAGGACGATGCTGCAGCCCCTGGAGGTTCGGAGCAGAAATGAGTTGGAAAAGAGCAGAATAAGAACCGAGCTGACCCAGTAAGTCCGAGTCGGTGTGACGTTTAGACCGAACATTTCACCAAAGAAGAAGAAGAGCCTTGCCGCTGTCCGGTTGGTCGGTTGGTCGGTGTGAACAGACTCGGTTCTGTCGGTTGGTCGGTGTGAACAGACTCGGTTCTGTCCGGTTGGTCGGTGTGAACAGACTCGGTTGGTCGGTGTGAACAGACTCGGTTCTGTCGGTTGGTCGGTGTGAACAGACTCGGTTTTGTCCGGTTGGTCGGTGTGAACAGACTCGGTTGGTCGGTGTGAACAGACTCGGTTCTGTCCGGTTGGTCGGTGTGAACAGACTCGGTTCTGTCCGGTTGGTCGGTGTGAACAGACTCGGTTCTGTCGGTTGGTCGGTGTGAACAGACTCGGTTGGTCGGTGTGAACAGACTCGGTTCTGTCGGTTGTCCGGTGTGAACAGACTCGGTTCTGTCGGTTGGTCGGTGTGAACAGACTCGGTTCTGTCCGGTTGGTCGGTGTGAACAGACTCGGTTCTGTCGGTTGTCCGGTGTGAACAGACTCGGTTCTGTCGGTTGGTCGGTGTGAACAGACTCGGTTCTGTCCGGTTGGTCGGTGTGAACAGACTCGGTTCTGTCGGTTGGTCGGTGTGAACAGACTCGGTTCTGTCCGGTTGGTCGGTGTGAACAGACTCGGTTGGTCGGTGTGAACAGACTCGGTTCTGTCCGGTTGGTCGGTGTGAACAGACTCGGTTCTGTCCGGTTGGTCGGTGTGAACAGACTCGGTTGGTCGGTGTGAACAGACTCGGTTGGTCGGTGTGAACAGACTCGGTTCTGTCCGGTTGGTCGGTGTGAACAGACTCGGTTCTGTCCGGTTGGTCGGTGTGAACAGACTCGGTTCTGTCCGGTTGGTCGGTGTGAACAGACTCGGTTCTGTCCGGTTGGTCGGTGTGAACAGACTCGGTTCTGTCCAGTTGGTCGGTGTGAACAGACTCGGTTCTGTCGGTTGGTCGGTGTGAACAGACTCGGTTCTGTCGGTTGGTCGGTGTGAACAGACTCGGTTCGGTTCCGTTTCTCTTGAACTTGGACAGAAAACAGTGAGTCGATCACAGAGCGGTAAACTGATCTGTGATGTTTGTGTAAAGCCTTTAAATGTATTTCTGCTGTATTTGCAGTGGTGCTTTATTCCAGATGCTGCTGTTTCTGTTTCTGTTTCTGTCCACAGGTGTAGTTCGTTTTGTCAGCTGAAGGTAAAGTTCATAATAACGTCCTTTAAAATGCAGTGAACAGTGAAAGTGTTTGCTTCGTTTCCTCCTCTGCCCTCCAAACGTCCCTCAGACCTCATGATCAGGAGGAGGTCCAGTTTAGGAGTGTGTGTGTCAACACGTTAATCCTCTAATTCTGCGTTTGTTTTTATCTTCATGCTGAGTCTGTGTTTTTCAATGTGCTCCAGCAGGTTTGACTACCTCCAGTTCCAGCTCCGGTCCCGGTCCCGGTCCGGTCCCAGACATGGCTTGCTGCCGCTCCTGCCCCAGACTGTGCTCCCGCTCGTCGGCTTACACTCTGGCCCTCGGTCTGGGCTTTGTAATGCTGGGGACCAGTCGCGTCCTGCTGCTCAAATTCTCTTCAAATGCTGGTGACTGACAGATTACAGTTTATTGACAGCAACAAATAATATTTAAATATTTAAAAAAGCAAGTCAAACAGTTTAGTCATTGCCCGGAGCTGCTGGCAGATCTTGAACGGTACCTCTTTGTTTTGCAGAGAACAAGTATGACTTCCTCCCTGCGTCAGTCAATCTGCTCGCTGAGGCACTCAAACTGCTCTTCTGCCTGGTAATGTCAGTCCGGGTCATAGTCCGAGGTAAACAGCTCCTGTCCCAATTATATCTGTCCATCCGTCCGTCTGTCTGTTTGTTTGTTTGTTTAGTCTTTTTGTCTGTTGTTGGTTCCTTCAGATGGCCGATCCTGCAGAGAGCTGGGCTGCTCCTCCAGCTCGTCCTTCCTCCGTTCCCTCAAGTGGGCCGTCCCTGCTTTCCTCTACTTCCTCGACAACCTGATCATCTTCTACGTGATGACCTACCTTCAGCCTGTCAGTCCAATTTCAAATATACTCCTGAAGCCCTCCTCATTCAAACACTTCATCTGTTATCTATAATCACAAGACGCCAGCTTTGATTGATGTTTTGTTTCGTCCTCCTCTGGTCTCCAGGCCATGGCGGTGTTGTTCTCCAACTTCGTCATCCTGACCACGGCCGTTCTCTTCAGGGTGGTTTTAAAGTAAGAGTCTCATTTAACAGCTGTAATGTTCTGCTCGTCAGTGAATGTGACAAAGAGGAGGTTCTACCACAAGACAGTAATTTATTAGCAGTGGCTTAACTTTTTCAGCTCCAGGGCCCTTAATGAAACATGTGGGAACATGATCCTCCCATATGTGTTTCATTTATTTATGGAAGTAGTTTGAAACTTTTGTGTATAAGTCAGTGGTTATCAGACTTTCTCTGACCAAAGCCACAAAAATAAAACTCCCAAATATCTTCAAATCCAACATGGCCGTTATTTCAGGAGTGTTCTGGTTCAGATGTCAGTTTTAGATCTACTGCACTAACGCAGACAGAAATTTCAAAATGCAAAGATGTCGTAATGTCACTGTCTTTGTTGTGGGACTTGAGATTTCCACAGATGAATCCTTACTTCCTGTTTCTCTCCTCTTCCTTCAGGAGGCGCCTTTCCTGGGTTCAGTGGGCAGCATTGGTCATCCTCTTTCTGTCCATCGTTTCCTTGACGACAGGATCGGGAAGCAAACAGAATTCCATGGCTGTGGCGGGTCTCCACGCCAACCCTCTCTCCGCCCCCTCCAACACCTGTCTGCTCTACACCCAGCTGCTGGAGCAGATGAGGAACAGCAGGTGACGCAGATAAATGAAGCCTGTCAGCAAATGAAAGGAGGAATGTGTGAAGATGGGACAGAAGCAGCAGTCAGGGTCACGGCGGTTTGAAATATGTAGCTGGGAAATTAGGTCTAGAGGTCAAAGATTATTCATCTTAAACTGATATAGTGGTTCTCGCATCTGAAATGTGTCATTTACAGTATTTAAACAGCTCATTTATTCTTAAAAAACACAGGAGAAGCCTTCCTGCTGATGCTGAGATGTGTTTGTTATTGCTCCCATGGCAGTGCCACTGAGTCGTGGGCATCGTCGCTGCCCGGCCAGGCCTGGAGAGACAAGGTGGTGGAGAAGCTCAGATCTTTTGGTGTGGGTCACGTCCTGCTCCTTGTTCAATGCTTCATCTCTGCCATGGCCAACATCTACAACGAGAAAATCCTCAAAGAAGGGGACCAGATCACTGAGAGCATCTTCATCCAGAACAGTAAACTGTGAGAGGCAGCCTGTTAAAAAAATCAGAGGCCGACTCTCAGTGGTTGTGTTCTAATCCTCTCCCTCTCCTGGGCGGGGCTGCAGATACGCCTTTGGGGTGGTGTTTAACGGTCTGACGCTCGGGCTCGGCAGCGAGGCACGAGGCCTCACCGTTCACTGTGGCCTCCTGCATGGACACAACTTCTACTCCCTGGGTCTGGTGCTGGTCACCGGTGAGTAATGGTGGAGAAATGATGAGATTTGAGCCTTCTCAGAACTGTTGCCTCCACAGTCACATTTAAACTGAACCAAAACCAGAAACTTCATGTCTCAAATCAGGATGCTTCTGATTTTGCTACTGAATGTTAACTGGGGCTAATGGAACAGGAGCAGTGCTGTGGAAGAGTTCAGAATCTGAACACTGAGCAAATATCCGACGCTGCCCCTGGAAATCTGTCTGTGATAAATGAACATTAAAGGCACCCGTCTGTCTCCCCAGCTGCCCTGGGTCTCTCTGTGGCTTTCATCTTGAAATTCAGAGACAACATGTTCCACGTGCTGACAGGCCAGATCACCACTGTTCTGGTTACCACCCTCTCCCTCTTCCTCTTTGACTTCCGGCCCTCGCTGGACTTCTTCCTTCAGGCTCCCGTCGTCCTGCTGGCCATCTTTATCTACAACGCCAGCCGGCCCAAGGACCTGGAGTACACCCTGCAGCAGGAAAAGCTGCGGGTCATCAACGGAGAGGTGTTCGAGAGGTCCAGAGGGGTAAGAAGCAAAGCACAGATCTGCAGTAGTCACACAAAGGCCCAATGACCCCCCCATCACTCACCTCACCCCCACGTAAAGCTCCTTCCTCTCCTCCCACGCACATACCACAGCCCCTGTAGGAAACTTGGCTCTCATTTCTCTATAATGTGATTTCTTCCATGTGGGAGGAAACCTGAGTCCGAGCTCTGAAAACAGCTCTCAGGCTCACACTGGGGCCAAATCCACCTAATTTCATTTGGACAATTTGGTCTATTGGATTTTGAAAGAGGAAGTTATTAAACAGAAGAGCTCCCCTTTGGGGGGGGGGGGGGGGGTGAGGACACTGTCCTGGATGTAGTTTCTGAAATAACAGTCAGTTCAGATGTATTCCGTGATTTCAAAAATAAATGTTGACTTGAAAATGCAAAGTATTTCCTCCTCTGTTTCCGAGGCAGTAAATCCTCCCCTCCCCCATGCTGCCTTAACAACAACCTGGAAACTTGTAGTTTGGCGACGATACTGAGACAGAGATGAGAAATACCTTACGTCTGCAGGTTCAGCCGCCATGTTCTGCCACCTCTTCTTCCTCCTGATTGGCTCTCTGTGTTTTTCTGTTGCAGGATGGCGAGGAGCTGGAGCTCCTGACGAAGCCCAACACGGACAGCGAGTCCGAGGACTCTTTGTAGTGTCACCTCTCTGAGGGATGGGAGACCCCCCCACCCCCCCCTTCCCCGGAAGCAGCATGGTCACACTTTCTATCGAAGTATTTAATTCAACAACTGCAGATAAATGGAAAATTAGATTTATTGTGGGATAAGATCTGTTTACATCCACACACACAGAAACAGCATTTTTTATGTCCAGTGTCTCCTGATGTTTGAGCAGCTTTGGAACTGATTGATTTTTGCCATTTGTATGATTGTAACTAAGCTTTACACTGTTGTTGTCAACGCTGTAAAAAGTGTTTCTTATTTGACCACAACATCAGAAGACACACACTGATAAACTGATTCCATTTCCCTTTTGTTTTCTTATACCAGCACACACACCCAGACCGAACCTCTGACGTGTACATTTCTAAAAGCACAACTCCACTGGCTCTTGGTTCTTTTACTCGGCCTTAAATGTATGGTTGGTTTTTTGTCTTGCACCGGAGTGTATGCATATCGCACTGTGAAATACGATGAAATGTTATTTTTCTTAAGATTCTTCTTTGTGCCATTACATTTTAACATGCGTGAATGAAATTTGTTCTGAATTTAAGTGAAACTAAACTGTAAGGAACTCAGTTGGTCTTATAACTATCGCTTTTATTGGTTGTCTTGTAATAGACATATATTTTAAAAATTCAACAGAAAACTGATCTAAAGACCACACAATTACCATTAAATTAAAAATAAAGCAGTTTTCCCTCAATTAAATAATTACATCATTTATAGTTGCACCCTGTTGTTCTCCCATTTAGCCACAAGAGGGAGGTGTAGCTCTAAAGATTCTTCGCTTTGGGTTCTGATTCTCTGGATAGAAAACAATTCACATCAAGCATCAAAGGTCATAAACAAATGTTTATTTTTCATATAGGACAATAGAGTATAAATAAGAACACCGCATAGAAACAGAAACTTTACAAAAAGAGAAATAACGTTTCAGATTCTTTTCATTAAAGAGTCGATAACTTGCACCTCAAATGCAACAGATGTCCAATAAATACACATATGTCTTTGCCCATTATCTACAAAATAAAGGTCTGTGCTGGTACTGAACGTGATTATGGAAATTTTAGCCGGAAGGCAAGTGAAGGAAACGTAAAGGAAAAACGTGCAAAACAGAATGAAGTCAGCAACAATAAACAAAAACTAAAGAACACAACAGATCCCTGAACCTCCAGACTCAAGACACGTTGACTGCCTGACCAGCTCTGATTAAAGGGCCCATCTGTAAGGTTTCTTCCTGGGGGGGCCTTTGTCTTTGTCATCTGTAAAGGTAACACCCTGTCGGAGCAGCGCCACATCTTATTGGATGCTACAGTGACGAGAACATCCGTGGCTAGCTGGCTAGCAGGCTAGCATTGTTGTAAAGATAAACAAAAATGATTTGATACTGAACTGGCAATGCTAATGCTAATGCTAGCTATGTAGCAATAGTGACATTTACAAGTAGCTTTTTTTTTTTTTTTTTTTTTAACTTACTCGCAGGGTGCTACTCTATATACTGTATATCAAAGAACCGTGATTGGTGGAAGCGACAGTTTTGGCGGTTTCCACTAAGTGCTATGAAACATTCAAGGACCCCTCCCTCTGTGACATCAGCCTGGCGAAGGATGGGTCGGAAAAATTAGAGAAGGTCAAATGAAGTGGAGTGAAAGTGCCAAGCACCAGCTGGGAGGCAGGTTGAAGAGGTGAACCGGTTCGCACACCGGTTAGTAACCGTAACCCTGGTGATAGCCGTCCTGGTAGCCGTGTTCATATCCGTGTTGGTGGTAGCCGTAGCCGCCGTACTCGTCCTCAGGGCAGCGCATACCGAGCGACTGCTGGATGGCCATTTCCTGTCTGCGCAGCTGCATGGAATCCACCAGGTCATAGATGATGGCCATGGACCACATCGGCGAAGGGTACCAGGACTTGACGTTGCCGTCCTTCCCCACCAGTAGCATGGAGAAGTACTCCGGGCTGACCTGGAAGTAGTTCCTCATGTCCTTCACCAGCGTGGCCGACAGCCCTTCGCGCTCCACTATGGCGCTGCCTGGATGGAGCAGAGGTCGGAGTTAGGACTGAAGTATTTCACACTCAAGTTTAGGTTTCCTCCACAGACCTGTTTGACATTTACTGTATCTCATCACGCTGAGCTTAAATGCCAAAAAGCAGAATAACCTCAGACCCCCAACAGCAGCTCTGCTTTCTGCAGTCTCACACAAGCCTGCCTCCAATTTCTTCTACTCTTTTCTCTCCCCGTTTGTCGCTGTAATACCCACCAGGTCACGTTACACCGTCTTTGTTAGGAAAGATATTTCTGGTTCCTCTGGAATGAAGATTTGTTGGGCTGAATTCCTGATCAAAGGTGGGATTCAGACACAGCGGCCTTATGGGGGACTGGACTCATAATGAGCAGCTTCCTGTCAGAGGATCCCATTGGTGGTCTGACAGCAGCATATAGTGGTCTTAGTGATTAGACACAGTGTTGTTTATATGCAGAGTCCTCGTTGGGGAGGGCTGAGGTTGAGCTGCGGGTCATCAAGGGTATAACAGGAATGTGACACAGGAGAGCGTGTGACATTCCATACCGTTTCTATTATCTAAGTCCTCTGTGTTGGTTTATCATCTATTTTAACCCAAAACACCAAGTTTCACTCACCTGAACCATTTTTATACAATTACTTATCTGTCAAACACTTTTATCTCCTCACAGTCAGGGACGGCAGTGCAGTCAAGTATTAAATAACACATCTATTAAATAAGTGCCAGTTAGTCATGTTGAGGTTCCAGGAGAGATGTGGGAGGATTTCTCAAAAACAGAGAAGGCCCCCCTTCTGATGGAATTTGGGAGCTTGTGCCACCATCTGGGAGCTACAGACGAGAGCCAGCCACGTTGGCAGCGATGGTGACGCCAGACGAGCGGCCGTGCGGTTGTTCGGGTCGTCACCTGTCGTCGGCCTAAATGAAGCTACTGTGTTTGTTCTTACCATTGATCGGATACAGCTCCAAGACTCCGCCCATATCAGGCGGCTCCGTGCCGACCAACTTCAGGATGGCGATGTGCCTCAGACCTACGTCGCCATGGCAACGACAGACACATGAAAGAGAGAGAGAGAAGCAGATATCGTAGTGAAAAACTGAAGAACATTGTGTCTGTAACATGCTGACCAACTGTTCTCTATCAGTCCGTCCATCTGCTGATCCGTTTGTTTATTATCGGAGGTAAAGGGAGGAGACCGTCCTGCCAAAAGGCCCGTTTCCTCTGAAGCGAGAAAAGCCACATTGCACACAGGAGAAGGCTTTATGTTATCAGAGCCAAATCCTGAATACCAGGATCAGACCCCTCAGGCCTTTGTCTGGGCCGAGGGGTGGGGGGGTGCAGCCCTGAGTGCCAACCGGCCCAAGAGCAACACATGAGGGGTAAAAAAGTCCTCATGGACCCTCAGGACCACAAACCTCCCCAAAGGCAGCTGACCCGTCTGGAAAAGCTGTCTGCAGGCTGAAGAAAGCCAGGTTTCATGGTCAGACCTCACATTTACATTACACACCAGCTATTTGCCAAGGACAAGTCTGAGAACACAACAACAACAACTCCCATGTTCCACCTGACACAAAGGCCACAGGGCTAAAAGTCACCTTCAAGCCTTCGTAAATATATTTATATTTTAGGACCTTATTTTCTCATATTTATTAGAGAAGGAGCAAGTCATTTGGGTAATATTTTACAGCTTGTCAAAGCAACAGTTTGTGGTCAAAGGTTATTAATAATCTTTAAAGAATTGGCTGTCAATGATTATTAGTGTTAAGAAAGCCAGACTCTCTATCTGAAAGCCAGATCAGAGTGCAGCTGTAGGATAAGTGGAAATAAATAAAGTCTGAATGTCTCTTTCATTTCTTCTTGAGCTGTTTCTCATAAGAAAACTACAAAAAGCCGTCTAATAAATGTGACAAATATATTTAACGAAGGCATTTTGAGAGAGCAGTCAGAGCCAGAGAGAAATTGCAGAGAGGTTGAATTCGTATAAACAAGCCAAGAACACAAGGCCGAAGCCGGAGGAGAGTCCAGACGACGGCATTTATTTGGTCTGACTGAGAAGTGAAGAGCTCTTTAACGCTAACACTCTTAGTTTTACACAAGCCTGTCAGACACGCCAGGATGTTGAGTTTTTGCATGGTTTAGATAAACATGTCTCTTTTGAAATGCACAGTAATAACATTTAAGTAAGTGTGGAAAAGTTGAGGAACAGGCCGCCGCCAGGGAGCGAAAAGGGCTCGTGAGGGAACCGAACAGCTCTCTGCCAATTCAGTCATCTGGCATCTCTCTGCACACACACACACACACACACACACACACACACGCACACACGCTGATCATATTGGGAGCGTTTCAGTAAACAAAAACAGCTAAGACTTCGGTCGGCAGCTGACAGGACGGACACGTGTCTGGGTAAAGTTAAGGTCGCAGCGGGATATCAGGAATCTGGTTGAGGAGCACTGAGAAAACATCATGAGGAAGGATTTGATTTATTTCAGACACATTCCTGCAAAATGGGAGTCATCTGCTAAAATGATTGAAGACTTTTTCAGTGGGCTGAACATCTCCTTTCAGATTCTGCAGGTCTTTCCTGTTTGTTTGTTTCGGGCTGCAGGAACAGGAGAGACCGAGGCCAGACTCTGCACATTTATCGGCACCGTTCACTCAAATTCAACAAAAACATTTTGAAATTCAGCTTCACTGTCCAACCATCAGTGTCGATTAAAGCAGTGAATTCTCCAAACAGCCAATCAGAAGAGAGGATCTGCTCTCCCTTTGTGATCTATAAAATATTTCATGATAAAAAGTCATATTTCATTTTTACGGTGATTGATTACGAATTGAATTGTGTTTTTTTTCCACTCTGTAGCTTCACTGTTTGTTCACGGCTCGTGACTGCTGCACCGTCAGACTCAGCTGATGGTCGCTAGCAGCCAAAGAGCTGGTGGAGACCAAACACAGAGCTAAAAGAGAGTCGAACATAACTCGAAATAAGAGCTGGTGTTGCTCTGCATCAACTGTTTGCCTGACAATAAAGGAACATGCCCCTTTAAAGTCCCTTTTCTGAGCTGAGGGAGGACAGTTGGTTATCTTCAGAGCGACTCAGTTTGTGTTTGATTTCTGCTGACTCACCCAGGTTGCAGGCCTGGCTGGTCAGAGCGTAGAGCTGCTGCTGATAGGCCCACTCCTCGTCATTGGGGGCGGAGATGATGAACAGGCGACGTCTCCATCGGAACCTGGAATCACAGAACATTTTGTCCTGAATGTAAATGCCACTTTGGCACAGCGGCGCTAAAACAAGGAGTTAGTTTGTTTTATTGCCACCATACTATTACGCTGAGCGGGCTCACAGTCCCGCGCTACGGTCCAAAACCTGCCAGATCTGGAGCTGGAAAACAGGTTTCCATGGAAACAAAAGACATCTCAGAAAAATATGTGACTGCAATGATTCAGCCTTGAGGAATGGAAGGGTTTTGTGTTACTTATAATATCCTTGGAGCACACACAAACAAGGCGGCTGCAATCTGCCGAACGCTGCTCATAACGGCCATAAATTGTGGTCCGGGTGATTACTGGGCAGAGCTGCAGATGTTTGATGGAAGCAGGAACAGTCTGTCAGGACCACCCAATAATTCTGACAAGCAGTACAGCAGAAAAAAATGGAATATCTGTAATTCAAAGCCCTGCAGTTTTTCAGTCCAGCAGCTTTATTAAACAGCTATATTGTGGTTTTAAGAACTAAAAAAACCTCAGCGTAGTTTTTCGTCTCCTCTCTCATGGTCGAGCTGCACAATGTGCAAAAAAAAGATATTGTGATGATGATGGCAGATACTGCAGCTGCGATGTGCCATTCTAATTTTAGTTGGAATAATTAAAAGATTCTTGTTAATGTTGGGCGAATCGGATTTAGAGATGAGGATCCCAATTGTTATGGAGCTGGGATATCCAAATTGCAGCTCCATCAGTTTGGATAATGTTTGTGATTATTTTTCCATTAATAGTGAAAACTTATTATATGAGACCTTTTAAAAGAGGCTTTTGAAAAGCGCCTTAAGCTTTCAGGATGTCATCAGGTCAAATTTTGGTCTTTTGTGTTCGGTGTGTGTTCAGTGTTCGGCTCATGCCTGAAGCCCCGCAGGATCTCTGAGATGAGGTGGAACACGAACCAAACAGGATTAAACGCCTGCAGGGGTGAAACATGTTGGTGTCCGCACACTTTTGGCCACAGAGCGTGTTTGATTCTAACCTGGAGAGGAAATTCTCCAACGATCTGGGCTTGTCCTCCTTCTTACAGGCGACCCCGTCTCTCTTCTGCTGCTCCATCTCTCGGATGCGGGAGGAGAAGGTGTCGATGTAGTCAAACACGGCTTTCATGGCGATCGGCACCTCGTAGGATTGCTGCCAAAAGAGAACCAACAAGAACCGACTGCTGATTGAACATCTGGTGAAGCTGCAGAATAAACAGCTCGAAACAACGAGGAAGCTGTGTCCAACCAAGCGATGTGTTGGATGGTGTCTGTGGGTGTGGTGCCACGTTTGATTCGTCTGTAATAACTTCTGGGAAGATGCAGCACAGCGGCGTCCTGTTTCAATTTAGGAATTGCAAAAGAAATCTCAGCATGAATGTCGAACAAATGCAAGAAAATGTACCACAGCCACATACACACTCTCACACCTTCCTCGGGGTTTGCTGAATCTGCTGCTCAGCCTTTTCACACCTCCCTCCGCTGCCCTTTTCTGTCTCGTACCCACACCCACATCCTCGTACGCTCACAGACTACCCTGTCTCTGCCTCTGTCAGCAGAGAGGCGAACACTGGCCTCTTTGATGAATCTGTCCAAAAACAGCCTGCCGATTTACCCTGCCAAGCACACACACACACAGGTGTCGGGCGAATGTCATGTCAAGTGAATTAAAACAGTGTTTTAGTGAAGCAGCATGTTTGCAGAATGAGGACAGGTCAGTTCACCTTCAAAGAGAAAGAGCATGAAAGTGTTGGGCAGAAAAACAGCAGCAGGAGGAAAATATGTTTGAAAGCCTGCAAAAACATCCAACCACCATTAGACGTCTTTCACAACCTGTATCCATGAAATGTGTTGAAAGGTGGGAAGGAAGGAAGGAAGGAAGAGGGGGAGGGAGAAGGAAGTTGGCCTTTTGGCTGCATGTTGGTGCTTCGAGCCTAAAGCTGTCGGGGCAGCAGTTTCAGAACAGGTTTTTTATCTGGTGCTGATGATTTCATGTTATATTCATTTATTCATATATATGAAAGACTCCAGAAAGTCCCGTGTAAAGAGTCATACTGGGCTAATGTGGCTAAGAATGAGCTGGTCACCTAAAACTTGCTGAACACTTCATTGTTGTGAAGTGGAGTCTGTCCAAGCCTCTCGGTCTTTACCTTGACTCTCATGTCGGTGTCGGTGAGGATCATGTAGAAGTCGTCGTGCGTCATGCTGAACTCCTTCCTCAGCTCTGTGATCAGATCCTGGTTCACCAGGTCCTCCTGACGAAGACCCTTCATGGGTTTGTCGTTCTCTGCAGAGAGACAGGACACAGTCTGTTAGATAGTGGCTGTTCATTCAGACCTGGACTGCCCCCCCTCTGCTTCTGCTTAGAAGGAATCTGTCGTTCATGCTAACAAATAAAAGCTGTTACAGAAACTTTAAGAAACACAACTGGCAGACAGCCTGGTGTCAAATTATGTACAATTCTGGCGAAACGTTTTCCCATCGAACCAACCCACAACAACACAAACACACAGTGAGTGTCGGGCTCAGACACATTAGCAGTAAAATGCACTTTTCCACTACAAAACCCAGAACAATGTTCCTTTGAGAAGTGTTTGAGGAGACGCTGAGGCAGAATGAAGGACAGGTCGACAAAGAGCAGCTTTTATTCTCTGAGATCTGGCAGCGTCGGATAACTTAGAAATTTACTGTAGCTGGCTTTTTTTCAGTCCGGAGCGAAAGCCTTTAATCAGCACGCCCTCCGTCCGTGCATCTGTGCAGCAGACACACAGACCGCAGGGTTGTGTGTTTTGGTGGCTGCTTCACCTCCTCTGTGATGAGTAACGTGAATGAGCAATCAGATCAGGAAAACCCCAGCAGCTTTGTGCACACAAGAAATACACAACAAACACACATATCCCCCAAACACTGCATGTTGCTGATCAAGCAGCCAATGAGGTCACAGTAAACTGAGGGAGGGGCAACACTGAAAGGGCCAGTTGTTTGTGTGCAGGATGTACACACACACACTGAACATTTGGCCGTTCAGTGGAAGAAAAGTGTAAGGAAGGTGGAGGCGGGCGACGTCACCTCGGCACTTTTTCCAGCATTCCATCTGGATAAAACGTCGCTGTCATGCGGACACACAAAGTTTTCACACGTCCCGACGTTAACAGACAAACCGAAGGCCATAAAACGTCCAGCACAGATGACACAGCAGCTCCTAAAAAAAACAGCCCGCTTCATTTCCTCCATCGACGCTGTGAAAAGGGAGATTTTCAAACACTTAAGTCATAACTGTGTGTGTGTGTGTGTGTGTGATGACGTAACTGTCCAGATAAGAGGCAGCAGATTTGCTCCCTGAGGAGGGCAGTTATATGTGACAAAGGTTAAGTTTTGGGGCAGATGTGGTGAGTGTGGAACAGCAGAGCAACGAGGGAAGGAAGGCTTCACGACTTGTTCCCTTGTTCAGGAGGTTTGTTTCTCATGATGAACTCGTCAGATTTCTTTCTGGAACAAACCGAACTCTGCTCTAAAACAGCACCTTCCCGACAGATGAGTGTTGGCAGACAAACACGCTCACACAATACGAACGCAGCTCAGACGGAGCAGAATGAGCTCCAGGTTTAATATCTAAAGCCGTTCCCAGACCAAACAACAGCTCTCTTCTTCCCGGGGAGATTAAAATGGGGAAAACTTTGTGTTCTCATAAACAATCATTCACAGAAGGAGCACGAGTCAGCAGCCCGACTGGGGAAAACGGCGGTCACTGACCCGGTGAACCTGACGGAGGAGGAGGAGTTACTCACCCAGCTGGTAGTGGTCGATTTTCATGGTGGAGTTGGTGAGGGAGCCAAAGATGGTGATGATGGAGACTTTCCTGATGGCCATCTCACACACAGACTCCAGGTACTCGTCCCTCTGCTGCACGTACATGCTGTTCTCCTCGCTGGGGGAGGTGATCATCTGAGGAGGGCGGTCATAAGGTGAGACTGCTGCGATCAGTCAGTGAAACACATGCTAACGATGCTGGCGTCGCCATCAAATAATATAAAACAGGACAGCCAGAGAAGGATTTGCTGTCTCACTGTTTTCTGGCTTTTTCTAAATGAATCAAAAATTTCCAGATGTTAAAATGTTTGG
Source organism: Echeneis naucrates (assembly GCF_900963305.1). Lineage (NCBI taxonomy): Eukaryota > Metazoa > Chordata > Actinopteri > Carangiformes > Echeneidae > Echeneis > Echeneis naucrates. The sequence continues at coordinate 1,231,953 of NC_042531.1, read as the reverse complement.
CTTCCAAAAAAAGAAAAAAGAAAACTTCCTGTGATTGGAGCATTTCCTGTTAAATGATCCAGGATGGCGACTACACATCCAGAAGTTCATCACTCTGATATTTGTTGCTTTCATTTCTGATTTATTTCAGTGGCTCAGCGTCTTATTGTGAAAAATTATTTAGTGGGACAAAGGAGACTTCTGCTGGAGCTCTTAACTTTTTAAAAAGACTGCTGGGACATTTTAGGAAATATATTGTTCGTATTCTTGCTCACATCTGCAGCTAGTTATCTTAGCTTAGCATTAAGGGCTTGAAAACACAGAGGAACAGCTAGCCTGACACATAAAAATGCTAAATCTCGCTAATTAGCATGTTGTAGTTCAGGGCTATGTGCTGTACTGTTTTGGACACCAACATCTTCATGAATGAACTTCAGATGCTGGTGTGCACACATTGTTCTCTTCAGGCTAGTTTTTCATGCTAAGCTAGGCTAACCAGCTTCTAGTCTTCTATGAAAAAGACAGACAACTCTCATCTTGCCTAGAAAGCGGAGCAGACACTGAAAGGTGGGGAGTGTGTGAACTGGGAGCTTTAATAATTCTTCTGTATCTGAGGACAAATATTTCCCTGAAACAGGACATCTGCCAGGCAGCGGAGTCAGAGGGCCTTTTATGAGCTGAGTGTTATGTCATGCTCTCACCAGCAGCCGCCTCCTGTTCTCAAAGTAGTCCAGGAAGGAGGCCAGAGATCCCCTCTGAGGGGCCGCGGGCTTCTTGGTGGGCTTCGGGTAGTCCTCTTTCTCTGGGTACTTTAACAGCTTCTTTCCGTTTTTCTTTCCCCCGATTTTGCCCTCCTTCCCCGCCTTTCCTCTCCTCTCTGCCTTCTTGGCTGCTTTGTTGTTCTTCTTCTGCTTCTTGTCGTGCTTGTTGTGCTTTCCCTTCGCCCTCTTGGTGGGACTGCTGTCGGTGAAGGTTTCCGCCTCCTCGGGATCGCCCACCGTCGGCCTGCTGGGTTCATACTTCTCCTCATATTCGTTAGTCAACACCTGCACAGATTCAGCAAGATGACTTATTAAAGGCCCCGTAAAGGTAGACCTCCATGTGGATCAGTACAGAACCTGGACCTGATTTAGAATCAAAGTCTCACAGAAAAATCCTGTGGATTCAGAAACTGAGCCTTAGAACCAGCCATCAGGACTTCCTGAACTTTGTGATGTCACATCACATAAGCAGCCATTCCCCAAGCCCCGCCCTCCTGGACAGGATATGGTTTCTTTAAGCGTTTATCTGAAACAGTCAGCCAGTCAGAAGATCCTCTCTTCTGATTGGCTGACTGAGAGAGGAGGCGGAGAACTGGACTGAGACGGTTTTTGGTTCTTAAAACAACAGAAAGCGTAAAATATGGGACCTTTAATGTAAATGCTAAACAACAGCTGTGGTGCTATAAAACAGAAATATGACATGCCGTCACCTTCTCGGCGCCGTTCTTCTTCTTGCTGGGTTTGATCTTGGAGGGTTTGTGCGTTACAGGCACCATCTTGCGGCTGTGTGGGTCTCTGCTGTCCTTGTCGGTGCGGTTGTCTCCGGCCGGGGTGGTTTTGGCCTGGTAGCGCTCCCTCTCTCTGCGGTTGTCGTAGTAACCATCGGCGGTGGTTCTGGGGGCCGGGAGCCACAGGGCCGTGGTGGGGGCTCTGGTTGGTCTCTGGGTGGTGGTGGTGGGTCTTCGTGTGGTGGTGGTGGTGGTGGTTCTCCTGGTAGTGGTTGTAGGTCTGGTTGTTGTTGTTGTGGGTCGGGTTGTAGTTGAGGTTGTCGTCGTGGTTGGCCGTGTAGTTGTTGTAGTCGTGGTTGTTGTTGTTGTTGTTGTTGTTGTTGCTGTTGTTGTTGTTGTTGTGTGTACGGGTTTCCTCAGGATCTTCTTCACTGGTTTTCTGTCTGTGGGAGTGTCCACTGCTTCACACACACAAAAGACCAACACATTTTTACACTGCTGTGTCTTCAACCTGCACTTCGTTTAATGCCCATCAGGGGGCGACTACTGGTCAGGTTGTGTTGAAGTCTATGGGAAAACGCTCTCAGTCTTCAACACAACATGATGTTCATTTTTTAAATAGTGCTCCATTTGGAGGAAAAGGGGAGGGGCTAGGGGCGGGGCTACGTTGTGATTGACAGACAATCTGGACTGAGTACAGAGCAGGTCAGATCCACCTTTTCCTCCAAATATGGTTTCTTCTGCTTTATTAAAAAAAAATTAAGATTTCTGACAAACAAATTGAGTTAACACGGAGATCAGGTTTGAGCTGCTCTGAAAAAAAAAAGGTTTGTCCAGAAATCAGGTTTCTTTAAGTTTGGACTGAAAACTCTGTTCTGTTCTGATCCATTCCAGTCTGTTCTGATGTGATCTGATGTGATCTGTTCTGTTCTGTTCTGTTCTATTCTGATCCGATCTGATCTGATCTGTTCTGATCCGATCTGATCTGATCTGATCCGATCTGATCTGTTCTGATCTGTTCTGTTCTGTTCTGATCTGATCTGTTCTGTTCTGATCCATTCTGTTCTGTTCTGTGCTGTTCTGTTCTGATCTGATCTGATCTGTTCTGTTCTGATCCGATCTGATCTGATCTGATCCGATCTGATCTGTTCTGTTCTGATCCGATCTGATCTGATCTGTTCTGTTCTGATCTGTTCTGTTCTTTTCTGATCTGATCTGTTCTGATCCATTCTGTTCTGATCCATTCTGTTCTGTTCTGTGCTGTTCTGTTCTGATCTGATCTGATCTGTTTTGATCTGTTCTGTTCTGTTCTGATCTGATCTGTTCTGTTCTGATCTGTTCTGTTCTGTTCTGATCTGTTTTGATCTGTTCTGTTCTGATCTGATCTGATCTGATCTGATCTGATCTGTTCTGATCTGTTCTGTTCTGATCTGTTCTGATCTGTTCTGTTCTGATCTGATCTGTTCTGATCTGATCTGTTCTGTTCTGTTCTGACCTGTTCTGTTCTGTTCTGATCTGATCTGTTCTGATCTGTTCTGTTCTGATCTGATCTGATCTGATCTGTTCTGTTCTGTTCTGATCTGTTTTGATCTGTTCTGTTCCGATCTGATCTGTTCTGATCTGTTCTGATCTGTTCTGTTCTGATCTGATCTGTTCTGATCTGATCTGTTCTGTTCTGATCTGTTCTGTTCTGTTCTGATCTGATCTGTTCTGTTTTGATCTGTTCTGATCTGATCCGATCTGTTCTGTTCTGTTCTGATCTGTTCTGATCTGTTCTGTTCTGTTCTGATCTGATCTGTTCTGATCTGTTCTGTTCTGATCTGATCTGATCTGATCTGTTCTGATCTGATCTGTTTTGATCTGTTCTGTTCTGATCCGATCTGTGGAGGAAACTCTGTCTCTCTGTCTCTGTGAAAAGATGTCCCCCCCTCTCACCTGTGAAGGTGCCCTCCTCCACCTGACCCTCCACCCCTGCTCCTTTACACTTCTGGACGAAGCCCTTCTGCCGGAGCTTCTCCAGCCTCCTCATGGGGGACTGGTCGATCACCTCGTAGACGGCCTCCAGCCGGACCGGGTAGGGGTACCTCTCCTCCACCTGCAGGGTCTTCTTCAGCAGCACCATCCCAAACTTCCCTGGGGGGGATCACAGCACCGATCAGGTTAGGACATGAGTGCCCCCCACCCCCATCTCACCAGCAGCCCCCCCTCACCTTTCTCCAGCTTGAGGAAGCTCATGAGTCTGGGGATGAGAGCTGTGTCCAGCGGCTCCTCCATCACCTTCCCCTCGGGGGTGATCCTCCTCACCTTGCCCCCCATCTCCCCCTCCTGGTGGAACATGACGATCTGGTGGACGTGTCTCTCGGCCAGCTCGCAGTACACGTCCGGTTTGAGGAGGGACATCATCAGTCGGTAGTAGCCGTCCGAGTCGTGAGGGGCCGAGATCACCAGGACCCGGTTCTTCCCCGCAAAGCTGGCCAGCAGGTTGGGGGACCCGGAGCTGCTGGGCATCCTGGCGACCCGGGCTCTGGCCCCCGGAGCGCCCTCATCCCGCTGCACGTCCGACACGCCCCTCCCGGCCCTGGCTGCAGCTGGAGCCCCCTCATCGGCCTGGAAGTTCCTCTTCTTATTCGGACCGAGCACCGAGATGGCCGAACCGAACCCGGGGCGCAGACGTCCCTGCTGTCTCTCCTTTCCCGGATGGACGCGCAGCGGTCGGATGCGCCGCTGCGGCTGCGCCCGCCGGACAGGAGTGTGTCTGTCGGCGTGTACCGTCCAGGTCAGCAGACATATGAGAGCAACACTGAGAACAAAAGCCCTCATCCTGGCCAGCAGTCAGATAAAACAGGGTGAACGCTGGCTGGGAGGGGGGCGGGTGGGGGGGCAGATCCAGATCCTGACGCGTCTTTAGCGCATCGGAGTCTCCAATCAATGAATTCCAGATGAGAGCGGCGCGGCGGGCTGGACTGACTGACAGGAGCCTTATTTATCTGTTTGTTTGTGTGTTTGTTTCAGAGCATGCTCCTCACTGGCTGATCTTTATTTCGCAGGCGAAGAAGAGAAGAAGTTCTAAATCCAGACCGAATCCGAGGAGATCAGGAGCGGAGATCATCTCTGACCGAAAAACTTTTCCTCAAACTCCGACAAAAATAAAAATTAAATAAAAAATAAAAAAAATCTAAAAACTCAAGCTCTTTGGCTCACCGACTGACTCTCCGGCATCGTTTTTATTCCTCGGACTCTGAAGGTCGAGCTTCTGGGAGCAGGAAGCAGAAACCCTCCCGACCGGACCAGGCCTGCGTCTGCGCAGAGAGCCGCGGCGGTGCCTCCTCTTCCCGGGTCTTCCTTGGCAGATCTGAACCTTTGGAGGCTTTCCCAGAAAGCAGTCCACACAAACCTCAGCCTCCGGACTCTTGGCGACGCGGTGGCAGTCCAGAAAGTCCCAGACCTGCGAGTTCTGGTCGGGGTTTTCCTTTTCCCCCCTCTCTCTCTCTCTCTCTCTTCACCGGAGTGCAGGAATTGAAGTTTGTGGAGAAAAAGTACGTGCACAGAAAGTTAAGCAGTTCGCCCCCCTGCTGGCCAGAACACCGGGAAGAGAAGGCACCATAATCAGCCTCAGTGTCAAGTTCCTCCTTTAAAGCCCGGAGAGAAACGCCCCCAAGCCGCCCCCTCCCCTCCATGACCTCTCCCTCAGAACATCCACTCTCAGTCCTCCTGAATGTTTATGGTGACAAAAAGCATCTTTATTGCCAAAATAAGATAATTACAGCGACAGTCTTCGGCCTTTTAAGCCAAAATCAGCGTCTTTCCATTTCCTTTTAAGAGAGTTTCCCAGTTTGTCTTGTAATTAAAGCCTAAGTAAAGAAAAGTAAACGGCTCGGTCTGAGCCACATCCACTCTGCCTGCGGAGGGAAAACCAGCAAAGCTCCTGCAGCAGAACGCCGTGAAACAAATCAACCTGTCGGCGCTGTAACGTTAAGTCCTCCAAATCAAAGCACCTGGTCCCCACGCCGTCGTGTAGGTCATGTAGGTCATCAGATCCGGCAGCATTGTGTTTATTTGTTTGAGTAGGTTTTCTTTTCCAGGCCTCCTGACCCGACGCTCACCACGATGGCCCAGCTTTTGGGATCTGAACCTCCTTCACAGTGACGTCTGTTGGACGGAGCTGGAGCTGAATGGAAATAAGATAAAGTTACTCTCACCGGCCAAGAGCAAACTGTCAACAGGAGAGGATTTGTTGGAAACATAGATGGAGGATGTTGATAGCCGGACGCTCTGCAGGGAATCTTTCAACGGTGAGCCATCGGAGTCCTGAGAGAGCGGGAAGGAAAACAGGAAAGCTGAATATTGGAGGGAAAGAGTGACGGGTTCGGTCTGCTGGAAGAAGAAATCTGTAAAGATGCTAAAACAGTTCCGTCATTTTGAACTTCAGTTTTCTATTTTAAGGGAGAACGACAAACAGCAGCTAACAAAAGGATTCTGTGAGACGGTGCTCACTGAATACATCTTTTCTTTTCTTTTCTTTTTTTTTGAGGATGGGGGGAACGGCCTGGATCGTCCTGTGAACTTCCTGATGTTAGCAGAAGAGAGCAGCTGCAGGACAGACAGCGAACGCTCATGTGAGCTGGGTTAAAGTCCAACGGTCGCTGATGGACCGTGTGGTCTGATCCAACAGAAGAACCGAAGCTCGTGAAATGATATCAGCTGTTGTGTGAATTGGACCACACAACCATCAGGCCCGATGCACACAGATGAAGATCTAGTTCAAACATTATGGCTCATGTGGTTTTCACATGCGGAGCTGAGGCCGAGCCTCCAGACCTCAGAGTCCAACCTCCAGCTGATCCAATCAGCGACAGACTCCTTCGTCTTCTGACATTTTCGATGCGAGCTCGGTGGTTCAGCAGGTGGCGGTGCGTGCTTTGGCTTCAAACCGAGTTTTGAGTGTGTATTAACGCTGGAAAAGTGACAACCGAAGTGTATTTTTGGGCGGGCAGCAGCGAAGGAAACGGCAGAGCGACCTCACAGCTGGAAGGAATCAACAGAAACTGTAAACGCTGACCAGACAGCTGCAGAGAAGGAGGGAAGTGTTAACGCTTTAAGTTTAAATCCGTCCATCAGCACATATTTAACACCGTTGGCGTGTGGCTTTGGAGGAGCTGGACTTCAGGAAAACCTCGGGACGCTTTGATTTTCCTGTTAACCCAACTCCTCAGAGTCTGCAGCCATCTGCGTCTCACATGTCGCGTTCAAAGGCCTTTCATGGGCAGTGTAACGCGTCTGAAGCTGAAATGGCTTCAGTGATGTGGCACCATTTTGACTCAAGATGTCACCAACTTGACGCCGTTTCCTGTTCAGCTCCGTCTCTGCTGTTTTGGGAGACGCTGCGTCCCTCCGCTGGGACATCCTGACCTCAACGAGTTTCTGCTGACGCGGCACGTTGGACACATCGACCTTTGACCTCTGAACTCTCCTTCTGTTTTATCAGCCTGCTGACAGATCAGTGGGAGGGAAACATTCTCACATGTGACACACATTCATGTCGACACCACGTACGTCAGTCTACATGTTTATAGGACACAACATGGACCGACCACACGAAGGTCTGTCTTTAGACCGTGTGGACCTTTAATGTCCACTTTTAGACGTTAAAGACAACAACACTATTCTCTTCATATGCAAGTCTTTGTGTTTCGTGTGTTTCAGCGGCCGTCAGCTCTGAAACTGTTGAAGCTGTAATTGCTTTTCCTGACAATATATTCAAATTATTCTCCGAAATTTCCGTCTTTAGGCTGCGCTATCTGTTTCTCAGGATGATGTTTGTGAAAAATAAATGGATTTGTTCTGTGTCTAACCTCCTGAAGCTGATTTTGAAGCTCAGTTTCTGAATGCAGAGATCAGGAAGTGTCCTTGAATGGATGTCTGCTGTCGTCCTCGACCACACCCGCCCACAAACCTTTGAGCCTCAGAGAGGGACGACCTGCTCAGAAATTAAAGGCCGGTTCTTACACGCGACCAAAATAACCTAATGACTCTCATATGTCCTGTTTCACCGGAGCTCAGCACAGCTGGAGCATGGAAGCTGTGTGACTAAGGAGGCTGATAGACGTCAGACACCAACTCTGGAGCGGAACGGCTCATATTCCTGATCCTTTGTCTCGTGCCGTCACTCGCCGTGTCCCTCCGTTGTTCTTTTCACTTCTGTTTCCTCCGTTTTAATGAGTACAATGTTTTCTTTAGCTGAGTTCACGGGTAAAAACACTGGGCAGCTTTCAGACTGCTGGGTGTGGAGCCTGATCCAGACCACAAGTGTTTTTGCTGAGACCAGAGACCCCACGCTCGTCCGCCGCTGTTGTGCACACCTTGTGCAAACAGTACAGAGGAGAGCAAAGGACTGATTTATTGTATTGCGCCTCCCCCCACTTTTTTTTTTTAACACTTTATGTTGTACAACTCCAGAGGGAGGAGGAGAAATGAGGCTGAAGGCAGAGGAATGTCTGAGTGTAAAAGAGAGAAATGTTACGTATCAGGTAAAAACCCACTCAGACTGTTGCTCACGGCCGTTTGGTTTCACTGCATATTTAAAAAAATCGAAATGGGACCACGCCTCGGATGTTCTGCAGCTCTCCGTCGGATTAAATCCTCTTCTTTAGCATCTGGATCCACATGATGTGGACAACCAGCTCAACCTGAACTATGCACACTGCTAAACTCATCAGACCTCGTTTGTTGTGGTTGCAGTGACAGTCTGGTTATATATCTTCATTTAAAAAATGAACATCATGTTGTATTTCAGACTGAGACCATAAACTCATCAGGAAAACGTTTACTGAGGAGGAGGAGGAGGGACATTTTCCCATAGACTTCAACACAAATAAATCCTTTTGCAGACCCAGATGACTGATGGCTTCATTTTTTTTGTTTAAAATGAACAAAGAAAAATGGAGTAAACCCGTTCTGGGTCTCAGTTCTCAGGTACTTTATCTTCATCAGTCGTTTAACCTTCAGTTAGATGACCCCCCCCCGTCCTGTGAGACATGTGGATGGAGTCTTTAAAGGTTTGCTCAGCTCAGTAGCCTGTAAGTGTGTCGGCCCGCTGATGTGAGCGGGTCCATATTAGGATGATTACAGTCACATGTAAACCGGAGTCAGACCGAGAGGTTGTGACTCGATTTGCCCAAAGGGCAGCTGCAGCGTGAGGTGGGGGGGTGGGGGGGCGTTCATCATGTCAATAGGGAGCCTTTCATGGGGTTGAGACATCATAGAGGACCTGTGGTGTATGAGTCAGTCCCCACATGGAGCAGTTTCCCACCTAATGACCCAAACATGTGGGACTCTCAGATCCTGCTTGTTCTGCAGAGCACAGAAATATATCATGGAAAAGCTTGTTTAGGAGCGAAGCTGAGACCTGAAGGTCCAGGAGGGGGGGGGGGGGGGGGGGTTATCTGGATGGATGAGACGGCTGTAGGCTTAGTGTGATGTCTTGCTCACATGTATAATTTCCAAATTCAATTCAGATATTCAGACTTTTCAGCATCAAATAAAGGAAATACTAAAATGACTTGTCGGGTCATTTCCATTGACTGCAGACAGAAAATATATTAGATAGACCTGAAATGTTACTCATTCATTTTGTTCAATAAGACAAGTGAAAGAATACAGATTGTGTTCTCTCTAACGCTCACAGATTAGATTTATGAGGAAACCTGTAATCCTCCTTCGCAGCTTTGGGTGGACCAAACAGAAGAGCAGCAGGTAAAGATGTTTAAACATCTTTAGGGAGGAGTCTGTGAATGTGTCCTGTTGAAAACACACATGTAGTCTTTTAATTTTTGAAATCAGCACAGTTTAGCGATGTCGAAGTGTGAAGAAGCACAAAGATAAAAATGAAACTGGGATTGTGGTAGAAGCTCTGAAGGTCTCATCAGCCTTCAGACTGGAGGATGTGATTACACAAAAATTCAGCCGTTTGCCAAATGATAGCATCAGACAGCCCAGAGCTTTATGCCAAAGTCCAGCCGGAGGGAAACGCTGATATAACAGCAGAAACAGCGTGAGTCAGTCCAGCTGCTGTGCGAGGAGGGCGGAGTCAAGGCTGCAACGAGCTGCATCCCCAAACTCAGCAGGACAAAGCACATTCCTGCATCGCATTAGTTTGGAATAAAGGCCGAAAAGGCCGAGACTGCTGCCTGATTTATCTCCAAGGAGTGTAGTAAGTCCACACTGACCTCCCCCGAAATCAGACCCATGTGAAGGTTAGTGGCTGCTCCGCTGAGGAGCCGTGGCAGTGTGGAACAGGAACGGGGATATTCACAATATATGTATCAGTTGCACCACAAGCTGAAAGTTCCTCTGATCTGTCATCACAGAGATTACTGTGATAGAAAATGCAGATTTTCACATGAATTGAAACTTTAATGGTTCCCACGTGGACAGTGAGTCACCCGAGCAGGCCGCAGCACCAGGACCGGGAGAGAAAATAGAATAAAAGGTCACACAGCCACACGTAGCCACAGGCGCCGACAGAGGTGAAGAAAAACAAATGCAGAGGCTGGACGGGGAGAAAAATGAAATGAATGCAGCATTAAATATGTGCAAATCATCCATAGGTTGCTGTTTCTGCACTCAGGAGGCTTTTTGCTGGCCGTTCTGCTGCAGAGAGCTGATAATGACTTACAGGCTTCCACAACAGGAGAGCGCTGGGACTATTAACCTTGAATATAAGACACACAGCTCAACGTTTCTGAATCCAAACACATATCAGAACAGGAATCCCGTGCCTGGTGGAAGGAAATAGCTGATATATAATAGAGCACAGATGAGGCTGCATAATAAAACCTGGAGCCAGAGACCACGACCAGATCCCAGATTGGACAGCAGATGTTTTCTTTGGATTCAGAGGTCGATAGACATCTTTAATAGTCCTGTAAATGTGTTTGTTGAGTCTTTGGATTATTTTAATTTAGGCGGAATTATCCCGCTCCGTGAATCTGATGGAATCATTCCTGGTTGTTTGGATAAATTACTCTGTCAGCATCTCCTTCAATTTTAACCTCATTTGATTGTGTTTGTTTATTTTGATTTCCTGAGTCTCCCAGTGTTCCTGATGCACGGACACACAACTTGCCCTTTTGAATTGGTTGTTAGACAACACACGTCTTAAAAACAACAACAAAAAAAAAGAACCAACTTAAAATCTAAAGTACTTATATTAGCATGTCACGTTCAGGGCAATATTATAGACAGATCTTTATTTAGACTCTGTTATTGTTTTTATTTTTGCTGCTAAATGTCAGAAATACAGAGAGGAAACATTTTCTCTCCTGCATGGTTTCAGGAAAAACACTTCCTGAATTTATTTGACTCTCTCACCATATGTATTATTAACACTCAAATATATTATCCAGGAAAGGGGAGGTATGATTCATTGGGACTACAGATCCCATGGGGGGGCGAGCAGGAAGTAGACTGTTGCCATGGTGATCTCAGGTGATCTCCTTCTGAGGCTGCAGGTGGCGGTTTGCACCTTTTCCGCCACGATGAAGACGAAGAAGAAGTCTTATTTAAATCTGACAGAATTTGCAGCCATTTTGTAATTAGTAGCATTCAAAATAAACCGAATTATCTCCCAGCTCTTCCTGCTGCAGTTGACTTCACGCTCATGTCCGGAAAACTCAGAAAAAGAGTTTGATCCTGAAGAAAGTTTAAAAACCGGAAGATTCTCAAGCAAGTTCTGGAGAAGGAGCGTCTTTTTTCCTGCCGTCCGGACAGAAATGACAAAGTGAGTGACACTGAATCTGCAGATATTTGACTTCTTTATCCAATTGGTTTGTGTTTTAAAGTAAAAATGTCGTTTTTCTTATATGTATCAGTCAACTCTCTGCAAAGTGAGTGAAATGACATCAGAAAGAAATTATATTTCTGTATTAAATCTTTTTTAAAAATGGAAAATGAAGGACGTTAACAGCTCTTTTAAATGTATTTATTTGGCTCATTTTAAAATGTATGCTGGTCAAGATGTCGTTTGATAGCGCAGATTCCGTTTCTCATTATTTTCTTTGAAGCAAAGAAAAAAAAGAAGTTTGGTTAGATTTTTTTATTTTCCATTTGATCTACTAACCAACCCACCTGATGAAGCTCCTCAGATTACACTTTCAGAAAAACAAGATGAGTTCAAATTAGTTTTTCTTTCTTTTCCTTTAGGAACAAAACCAAAACAGCACAAAACATGATTTTCATACTGAATTTAAAAAAATATAATAAAACTACTAATGATTTCTTTATGTGAAACACAATAATGATAAAGGAATTGTCCATTTTTTATTTTTTAAATACAAATGAATAACAGATACTGACGCTCTATCAGCCGACTCATACTTAGCTGCTTGTGTAATACCAACAGACAGATAAGTTTATTCTGCTCAGTCTGCCCGATGAGTTTAAGAACAACCAAACATGAATGCTTCTGCCTGAGGAGACGGGTGGAAAAGCTGCCCTGTCAGGTCACGGACACCCGACCGGCCGAGCCGAGCTGAGCTGAGGGCAGCAGGTCTCTGAACGCACTGAGGGACTGTGAGACTGTGAATTCACTGCAAGACGCAGGAATTTTAATATTTTTGGGGAGAACTTCAGGTTGTTTGGCAGGAAAAAAAAAAGGAAAGATAAGAAACCTGGGCGTTCAAGATTATCAGACATCTGTCCTCCTCCAGCGTCCGTCCGTCCCCCCCCCACCCCCCCCCACCCACCCACACATACATAAAATACTTCACACTTTGGCCCGAAGCTGAAGGCGGCAGGTTTGAGATTTATTTGAACTTTTAAGTAAGTTCCAGGTTGTTAATATTAGAAGCTACTGACCTGTCAGATCGACCAACCCATCAGAGAAACACCTCGAGCTGTCTGATGTTGAGATCATAAAAATCTTAATCTCAGCACCCAGCAGGTTCCCCCGTCCAGTCAGACAGGAGACGTTCACCAGATGTCTCTTATTCTGGACATGATAATATTGTGTGAAGACTTCCAGTTTCCTCCTGTTATCTGAAATATATCTTTGGTCATGAAAGAAACCTCATGTCCACATACATAAAAATCCATTTTAACATCTGAGTCTGATCGTCTGCACTGAATGTTCCCCCTCCAGACTGTATCAACCTTTAACGTCCAAAACAAAAGGTCCAGCTCGTCACTAACACAAACCCTTTTTCTTTTTTGCTTGAATCTAAACAAACCAGATGAACCAGATCAGGAAGCAGTTTTCTGTGTTAATCCCGAGGCCCTAATGAGCCGTCCAGCCTGAGCTGAGCAGAGTCGGCCTCTGTGGATAAGTTTATAGGGAATTAAGGGACCTGTAGCAGTCTACGTGGTGGTGCATGAATATTGATGCTGTTTTGTTTGTTTTGTGACGTCACAGCAGATGAATGCTCCCTGACGTGGGTGATATTACTGTACAAACCGGAGTGAAATAAAACGGCCCCACAAACATGAACATAACTTTAAACCAACGCGGTCCGTGATGAGGTGACAGCAGCGTGGTACGGTGTGCGGGGAGTCTGCTGTTTGAATTGTGCATTCCACAGTCGGGCTTAGAATAACATTCCCTCCATACGACAACTACTGGTACAAATAACTCCAAGTGCCCCCCCACCCGGCTGACACACACACCTGTGACACATGGACTGTGCGGTTTATTATTTAGTTACAGACTTATTGGTCCCTCCACATAAACATTTTAAAATTAGATCATATTTGTCAAACTGCACCCAAAAAAAAAAAGTTTACTTATTTATAATGTTAACAACCTTTTCCTGAAATAAATCCAATGTCGGAGCTCAATCCAATAAATATGATGCAAAGAAAACCTGCAAACAGACCATAATTAAAGCGTTCTGTCTGCTAACCCACAGAACTGACTGTTCCGACCGAAGCCGGGACTCATTTTAAGTGCTTTTTATAAAGTGTAGTTGTGTTCCTCCTGTGCCTGCCTGTGGTGGTGCTGGATGACGCAGGAGCTGTGTTCGATTCCCACGTGAAAGCAGCAGTCTGTTGTTCTGGTATTTATATCAGGATGTTTTTCTGGCTCGTGTCAGGCAGACTGGTTGATGTTCTTATGTAGGGTCCAGTTCTCTGACGTGATTTGTTGCCCCTCTTTTACAGCTGGACGAAGGACCCGCAGGACGAAGGATGCTCTCGTCGGTTGACGCGCCTCATCTGCTCAGGTCAGTGCTGCGGCTGCTGTTGGTGAAGTCAGTTTCCCGTCGATATTCTGTCTCAGGTCCAGTCGGACTTTGGAGCGCAGAGGGGGAGTATTAGCGTCCTCTCTGCTGCACAGTGCCTCGAGGCCGGGACCAGTCTGGTGGTCAAGTTTACTTTGGGGCGGATTAAGGATGAGAATGTTTTCTCTCGCTCACTAAGCAGAGGCTTGAGTCCTTTAAGCGTCCCGTCTCGGTCTGGCCGCCGTTTCCCGGTGCCAACCCCCCCGAGGGTACCGGCTCTGACGAACACTGTGCACCCAAACAGCTCTGATGTCTGGAGACGGCTGAATAGAGTCCCAGATCTTCTAAAAGATCTGAGTCGGACTGAACCCGGCTCTCCCTCGCACCTGTGAAAACACACTTTTTCAGCTGGAGCTGAAGAGGTGAGCAGTCTAAATGAGCTGTTCAGTCTGAGCTCAGTGGAAACGCCACTTTTCGTCCCAGCTCTGAACTTGTCTCGTTTTCTGTGTTTCCTCCTCCATTCAGAGACTTCCAGAAATACTGCTGGAGGTTTTATTTTGAAAACTTGTGGTCTGGACGGCCTTTGGAGACGATGATCTGGAGAGAAAACACGGAGGACGAATTAAAGGATTTTAACGGCACTTCCTGTAAACTTCCTGTTTACTGCAGCTCAATGACCCCTGGTGAAAGGGAATGGTCCTGCGACTTTTCTGAAGTTTTACTGTCCACTCCACTGCTCTTATAGCAGTCAGATTGTGTTGAAGTCTATGGGAAAATGTGCCTCCTCCTCCTCCTGGATAGATAAACCAGAATGTGACTGCAACCACAACAAACGAGGTCTGATGAGTTAGGCAGGAGATGTGCATAGTTCAGGCTGGCCTTCTCAGTGCGATGCCGCAGGAATTGAAAACAAAATGCACAAAATCTTCAACTTGTGCCATCATCCGTCTTAGTCAAAAGAAATAAACACAGTTGTTATGAAATCTACTTTATCGAGGATGAACGTGGAAAACGTTATACGATGGTGTAGATAACGTGAGGCTTTGACTTTTCCACAGAAGGACATGCATATTCCGAAACAGAGCCAAGCTAAGCTTTCCCAAGTGTCCCGGCCTGAAACACTTTAACGCTGATACAACAGCCCCATTGTGGGGCAGAGAGGCAGACAGTCTGCGTTGTACTAATGTTGACATTTCACAGAGACAACAGCAGCGTTTCTGGTACAGTCGCAGCTCCAGCAGCCGCAGAGTCTCTTCAACACACGCTGAACAACTTTCTCACACCAACACACAAAAGACTCAGCTGATCATCTGAGATCAAAAGTGAACTCATAAATATACTCAAACAGGATGTCTGTGTCCAAGTTTACAATCCTTCGAGCACGTACATCACCGGTTGAATTGGACCTGTTATTAAAAGGTTTCACATTGGCTCGTTTTAAATCCCTTTTTTATTTTTTACTGAGAAAGTTGTGATGTTGCCAAATAAACAAAAACTGTCAGCCGTCCTCCAGTTTTTTCTTTTAGGCATGTACAAGTTCTTCTTTCCAAAACTTTTCGGTCTCCTTGTCAATCAAAATATTAAACATTAATAATCATGGTACCGATAATAGACTGTAATAAGTGCCGTGTGCTCGGACGGTCGTGAGCCAGTTTATTGAAACGATGGAAGTCAAATGTTTTTGGACTTAGCTGTCTGTCATTTGACATTCCTAACACTCTGTGCTAAGTGGTTTTGTGGTGGATCCTGGTCAGACTTCCCAGGAGATCTCACCACCTCCACACTCATTCCGCTGAGTGGGTTCTTCCCGTTCAGTCATTTCCTGCCCATCAAGAATTCAGACTGACGAGGAAGACGCAAAGTTATGATCTGTAACTTTCCCACTTTAGAAAGACTTAACTTCCAGTTTGTTTTATGAAAGTAGTTGAGTTGTGGTCAACACTATCTCTAATGATTATATCAAAAGAAATGTGATTTTTAAATTATGGTAACAGTCTGAATCTGTTGTCACCTGAAGTGCTGTCACATCCCTTGGTGAGAGTGTGGTGGTGGTGGTTGTTGTCGTTGTCGTCGTCTACTGCTCTCCTGTTGGTTTTGTAAATTGTCGGCCCTATAATCTCAGATCCTCAGGGAAGTGACCACACAGCTCCGGGTGCTGGTGGCGGTCTGGCCAGATCATGACATTGCTCAAAGAAAACTTTATGTGACAAAAAGCCCAAACAAATGCAAAAGAAGAATTTCAAAATCAGAAATTAGAAACAGATCCAAACAACTTTTTGTATTTCACATCGTAGCTCTTTGTATCGTATTTTCAGTCACCGTGTGTTGGCTGGTTTGTGAGTGTTTTATAGCTGGGCTGGATTAACCCCACATGGTTCCCAGTGCTCGACCACAGAACGATATAATCAATTACAGAAGCAACAAAAACATGCTCCACACAGAAAAACATCCAACCGCTCCTTAAAGTCTCTGTGAAAGGATGAGGACAGAGATGAACTGAAAACAGGAACCTAATCTTACTGTCATGGGAGGAAACCTTCAGAAAATGTGCTTCACCACAACAAAAGGGACAAAAATACCCGTTTTTAAACAGTAAGAAGGAAAACTGCAGGGACATCTGTGCCGGACTCAAATCTTGGTGAAGTTGTGTGCCAGCCCCACAGCTGGCTTGGCAAACGAGCGGTGTTGAGGCTGCTCGGTAACGGGCCTGTGCTTCGGGCAGCGACAGCTTGAGGGGGAGGCGGAGGAAGCTCTGGCTGAGTCTGCTGCTTTCTGCTCCATAGATGGCACAGATGGCCACGATCGCCTGCTGAAACTGAAGCAAGAGGCTGCAAAGATGGTCTGAAAATAGGCCTGAAAGCATCTAATAACTGATGGTGTCTTATCTAATCCACTTTCTTTTCAGCAAGTTAGAAAAGTGGCGCATGGAGAGTAATTTGGGACATATGGCCTCGGCCTGCTAGCAGTCTGGAGTTGGAGATGATGATGTCATGTTGGGGGCGTGAATTGATCCATCACTTTGGTCCATACGGCCTAAAGCTGGACGGTCTGACCCAGTCCAGTCTTTCAGACCTGCTTGCTTGGCTGTGGACTCTGTCCTTCCTGCAGCAGCATTTGCTTTTCTATTTGAGAATGTTTCCACCAACAGCTGAGTCCTTCGAGACCAGGAGCTCAATATACTGGTCCAGGATCAACAGGACCTGGACTGTGTGTGCGGAGCCCATAAAAACGAACCTGGACATGCTATGTGTTCACACATTTACAGCACGTGTTGAGAAGCGGGTACTCCCTGTTTGGAAGGGGTGTTTGGTTTCGTTAAGCCCTGACAGGAAATGACACCGCAGGGACGGAGTTAGTTTTCCTGGGTCTTTCTCCCCCCCAGCTGAGACGGAGCCTAATCAGTTGGCTGCAGCTTCCCTCCCAGTGTTTCCACTGACGTCACCTTAAAGACATGACTCAGACAGGCAGTCTTTGGGGTCAAAGGGGTGGGTGGTGGTAGTGGGGGGGGGGGGGGGTAACTTAACTGTTACAGCATCCCAGAGCTATGAAGTGCTACTGCACACTCACAACAGCTTTCACTTGTTTTCCTGGAATCCCGACCAAGACCTCATGTTGCAACTACAGCTGGCCAAAAACTTTCCAAGAGGCCGAATTTTAGAAATGAAAGGAGAGTTTAACCCCTCGAAGCCCGCAGAGGTGAGTGAAGTGTGCTCTGTGACGGTTTGAGCTGAAGGTGAGAAGATCTGGATCAGTCCAACTCTCTGACTCCTTCTGTGTGTTTATCCGTTCATTCTCATCCTCCATCTTTGATAGTGGAGTCTGGAGGCACGTCTCCACATCGGATGCTCCTATTGGCTCCGATGGGTGATGTCACAGCCAATCAGAGAGTCTCTGGATCAGTCCTGTATGTTTGTGAGTTTATTGTGCTTACAGAATAAAGACAATCAGATATTTGGAGCTGATTTTTCATCATTTTCTGCCTCTTAAAGGAAGTTTTTCCTGCTCATTAGGGATCTGTTGGGTCTCTTTAAATAAATTTATAAAGAGTTTGGTCCAGACCTGCTCTATATGTAAAGTGCCTTGATGTAACTTTGTTATGATTTGGCGCTATACAAATAAATCTGATTTGATTTGATTTGATCGTTACTGAGCAGAACTCCTGATCAGATAAAGATAGAAACGACCCAAACACATGAGAGGAACTTTTCTGTGGAGAAGAAGGAAACATTCAGAGTGAGTTTGTAAGCAGTCTTCAGTCAGCTGATTCTGAGTCTGTGTGCGGCGTTAAAGATGAAATCGTGTGTGTGTGTTTTTATAAAAATGAACCCATCTGATACCTGATAACTTCTCTGGCTCATTATCGGCCTCAGCCTGAAACATTATTCTGTCATTAATGTTGTCAATAAAAACCGGACTCCTCCCTCCAGCTGGCTCCGATCTAAGCGCTTAATGTGGTTTTGCCTGATGTACATTACATAAACTCTATTTAAGCACAAACAGACAGTGTTTGTTTTTATCTCAACGGGCTCTTTGTGTTTGTTTCCTTTCAGAGCCGGGAGCGGCTCTGCAGGTTAACAAACTGAGGGAGTCCTGAGAATAACTTCAGACTTCACAGTTCAAATAATGCTCTGATACTGAACTCACCACTCCGATGTCATGTCGCAGGTGAGACGCGAGGGGCCCCCAATTACTCCGAACTAAACAGGTGGATAAAACCAGCTGCAGATCCTCAGTGTTTCTGTGCCGGGCTGCCGTACAGGAGGAGCGCAGGGACAGCCTGTTGGATCCAGACTCTGCTGGACTCGGGAGGAACTGCAGCTTCTTTGGGCCCCTTAAGTTCATATTTGGTCAGAATGTAAATAAATCTAATTCCATTAAGTCCAGAAACGGACCTGCTGCACAATGAGACCTGGCATAGTGGGAGCCTTTCACGTTTGTCCACCAGAATACCTGCACCAACTGTTTGTTTTCTTGAAATAGTCGAACACGCACACACACACGCACACACACTCACACACGCAAACACCTGAACTTCAGCTGAAATGTCAGCGGCTCAGAAGATGGAGAGCAGCAGGTTTTTTTTTTTGAAGACTTGTTTTCTTTTCATGGACACAGTCGCCACAGGAATGCACCGCTGTGACGCAGAGGTCAGAGCGGGTTCAGAATAAAGCTGCAAAGAGCGACAGAGGAAAATAACTAGCACACACAAACTGAAGTGAACACACAAGTCAAAGTCCCCACACTTGTGTGCACAATCCATGCATAATAAATAATTGACACCTTTAATCCCTGCAGGTAAATTCCCACCAGTCGCTCACTGTAAGGTCACACACACGCTGCTGTGTTGTGTTAGTGTTGTGTTGTTTATTCTGCTGTCTGCATGCATGCTGCAGGAAGCAGGACACCTCTGCTTTGTATTTGCTCATGCATCTGTGTGCATCAGAGTGAGTAAAATATGCAACACCACCATCTACGGGCCACAATTAGCAAACACATAGTTGCTCCTGTTGGGGCTCTGACTCCATTAACGCCGTCGCCGTGGGGAAACTTTCGGTCCGTCATGTCCTGTGAGCAGTCCGCCGCCGCTCGGTGACACCGTGAATCAGGCTCCTGTTTGTGTGGCCACTCATGACAAAGAGCAGACAGAAGAGGGTGCTGTTGATCCAGTAATTTCTCCTTGACCTGGCGTGACCTGCTGAGGCAGACAGACCTCCCTGAATCCTAACCCGGGTATTTATCAGGGTAATTTCCGGACGTTATTTTAGCTTTATTTAACTGTATTGAGCTCTTTGACAGTTTCTCTAAAGTGATTTTTTATTTTTTTTTATTTTTTTGTAAGTTGAGCAAACGTCTTTGTTGGTGCATGTCTGCTTCAAGCTTTCTGAGCGTTCAGTATCTCCTCGGAAAGCTGCAGACCCAGGAGACGCTGTACAGTGGAGGAAATAGATTAGTCATGCCTGAAAGCTCTGTTATTCATCCGACTATGGTTTATAATTTTGCATGTCCTTCAGAGACTTCTTGAGCTGAAAGTGGAGCACCTTTTTCAGCTTCCAATAAATCTGAACTTTAAAAGCTCCACATACTTTTAATACAGAATTAAACTAAATAATTTGAGAGCATCTGTCAGATTTAGTGTTACTGTAAAATCCTAAAATAATCTCCGGGCTCTGGGCCTCAGGGTTCAGGGTTCATGTGGTCTTCACCCCTCCGCCGCTCTCTGACCATCTATTACCGTGTTCAGGAGAATGAAATGGATCCTGTCGACGTCTTCTTTTTTTTAACCTGATCCCTCTCAGATGTGTTTTGGAGACGTTTCTCCTACTGACCAACGAAAGTCTTTTTTTTTTTTTTTTTAAACAAAGTCAAACAGATTCACGTGTCCTTCGGCTCAGAGGACATTTTAGAGACAAGGAGTTAATTATCCAGCGATGTGAGGAGAGGGAAGGGAAAGTGTTCAGGATTTATTTGTGTCTCTCTTCCCCTTTTACTCCTGCATTCCCCAGCTCTCCTTTCTGTTGCCCCCCCCCCGCCCCTTTTTTCCTGAGGGGCCTGCAGTCAACTTTGACCTGCACAAAGAGCTTGTTAAATGCCTGTGTAATTTCTGCGTCTGCGTTTGAGTGGGTTTTTTTTTTGTTTTTTTTTTTTTTTTACCACAGTTTGTTTCGTTCTCTTTTTATTTATTTTTTTTTTACCTGTCAGATCAACCTGATTGATCAGACCAGCTGAAGCTTTAACTCACTCACCGACAGGCTTTTCTCTTCTCTTGAAGCCAGATCAATACTTTCACCAACAACCCCCCCCAAGGTTACCGGAAGAAACAAATTTCTGAAAGTCCTGCAGCGCTGACTGACCGCGGCTCCCTTTGAATGGAGACAGATGATCTGGGGCAGTTTGACAGTGAGTCACTGACATCCACAGACATGTCTGTCTCTTCCTCTGCTGTTCACCTCAGCGTGGAATGCAAAGGAATCTTCTTCTCGTGGGCAAAAAACAAATAAAAAAAAAAAAACCACCCCAGGATTTGAATCAACTTAGATTTACGTGTGTGTGTGTGTGTGTGTGTGTGTGTGTGTGTGTGTGTGTGTGTGTGTGTGTGGGGCGGGGGGGGGGGTCCTGGTTTGCATGAGGACGGTGTTTACAGTTGAGCTGAGGTATTTGGTGGAACTGTTAAAATAAGCCTGTTTGTGCAGGCAGACATCAGGACCTGGACCTGGACTCTATCTGTTGACCATCAGACGGCCTCTGGTTGTTCAAAGAAGTCAGATTTTATTGAAGTGTATGGGAAAATGCCCTGACTTACCCTTTGATTCATGAGCTCAGCAAACCTTGTTCCTTTTTCCATGTCGATGTTTTCCATCAGCCAACTCTTCATTTCTCCTTTGCCCGTTCTTATGTTTGAGTTTTATTCTAGCATGAGCTCAGATGTGTCCGTCGATGCTTCCTCAGTCATTTAACTCATCGTAGTAGTCTGTTTCATTGGTCGTCGTTTCCTGACTGAAGCTCTAACTGCGTTATTGCCATTCTTCAATGTTTCTGCCTCTCTGTTTGTGAAGAGGAGGAAGCTCCAGGAGGAATAGAAGCAGACGGCAGTAGCTCCCATGATCCCCTGCTCTTTCACGACGTCACCCCGTCTTTTGTTACTGCTGGATTGATGGAGGCCTGACAGCAAAAGTTACAGGCTGTGTGTTTAACTCGTGAACTTCAGCAGCTCTGTGTTTGATGGGGGTGGGTGGTCCGTCCTGACACGACGCTCAGAGTTCCCAGAGGAATTTAAGGGCCTGACGGACGGAGACTGTGCTGTAAACCGACTAGGGGCAGTTTCTGTCAGACTGTGTGGGTTTTTTTTTTTTTTTCCTTTACCCTGAGGTGGGTGTGTGTGTGTGTGTGTGTGTGTGTGTGTGTGTGTTGGTGTCTGCCAGACGAATCTTATCTAAACTCCATCAAAAAGCATTTTATTTTGAAAGATCCATCCATCCTTGTACTCACTGTATAAGGAAGGAATGCGGGGTGTTGCTGGCCCCCCCCATCGACTGGCCTACAGATCTATACAGGCTTCTATTTCTGCTTTCACCGGCCAATGTTGGTGCTTTTACTTTGACATGGGGCTTTTTCACGCACCGGCGGGCTTCCATGTGTAACAGGACGATGCAGCAAAGTGGGGGGGGGGGGGCGAATACATTGCACCAGTCCATCAGTCCATGGAGTGTGATATGGAGCCTTCATGAACTCCAACTAAGCACCCCGGGTCGAAGGTCAAGCTACTGATTTTTGGCCTTCAGTGTGGGGAGATGGGGGGGGGCTGGCCACACTTAAGAGGGAGACTGCTGAACATGACATAACAGCCCCATTCACCCCCACAGGGGTAAATACACAAGGTGCACATGAGACGACCCCCCTCCCCCACCAAACTTCTCTCTGAAGACGATCAGGAGCAAATCTTTAAATCTTTCTTTCTGCTGCCCCTTTAACCTCCTTTTCTTCCTCATCTTGTCTGCCCCCCCCCCACCCCTGTAGCTGGTGGAATCCCGGCCCCATCCACCTAAGTGTCACTGAAGAATGTTCCATCATTTAAACCGGGGGGAGAATGCTCCGCTAATATATAACCAATTACACTGGTCACATTTCCTGTGTCTCCTTTGAGCTCTCTGCAGGCTCAAAGTGCCAATCAGGCCTGGAATGCCAGAACATGGCTCTTATTTGCCAGGGGTCAGCGCACCAGTAACCTCACATTCTAAAGGACCATTGTTCCCATGGCCAGAAAGCTCAGAGAGGCACCCATACACATCCAGGGTGAAAGGCACACACACAAACCCTGGCCCCTGGAGGCCCCACATCAAGGGCCCGCTGTGTTTAAACAGCATCCGCCTGCACAGCCACCCGCCATGAAAGGGCCTGAACAAGGTGTGCGTGTGTGTGTGTGTGTGTGTGTGCAAACGCTGTAGAAGTCCATATTTAATGCAACACTGGGCGGTGACGTTTAAAAAATGTACCTCCAAGGTGACGTTGTGATGTCATTCTGCCTCCAGAGCTGTTTGATGGCGTGATGCTAACTCTGTGGTACGCTGCTGTGGGCTCGACTGTCAACGCTGGGGAGAAAAACAAAAAACAACACTGACAAATTCAAGTTGAAGTGACATTATCAGCAGAAACATCCTGTTTGTCGTCGCCTGCGTGTGTTGTGAGTGTGTCTGGCTGATTGCAGGTACTCTAACTGTCCTTGCACAAAGCACACAGCCCGAGCGAGGATGTTCTGTAAAGCACGGAGCTGTCTGTTACAGAACACACAAACCGAAGCTGACTCAGTGAACGAGCGCTCGTCATGATGGTGTGTGTCTTTGTGTGCTAAAGTTTAAAAAAAGAAAAAGCACAATGCTCCGCGCCGCTAATGCTGGCTATTCCTCCACTTACCGGCGTCTCTTTGTGTAGCAGCGAGGTGTGACCTAAATGGGATGCTTTTTACTGCAGGCGTGGACGCTGCTGCGACGCCGACCACTCTTAGACCAGATGAAGGCGAGTTGAGTGTTCTCAGGTGTAATTTCAGGATTCATTAGTGGTATCTTTCATTTTATTTATGTATAAATCTGGGCCAATCCCAGCTCACATTAGGCAGGGGGGCGGGTCCATCCTGGACAGGTCGCCGGCCCATAGTGACGCTCACTCAGGTGGGAAATTTAGAATTAGATTGTGTGTGTTTTGGGCCAAGAGGGGGAACCCAGCAGACGTCGTTTTCTCTGAGGGGGGGCTCACTGAGGACTTGTAGACTTCTATATGTGCTGAATCTGGGAAAAATGCAGAAATCTGATTGGCTGCCAACTTCGGTTTGCTGTCTGGGCTGGCCATATCAAGAATGATTGGATTCCTTACCTCCTTTTTCCTTTCCTTTTTCTTTTTCTGAGGCGTCTCAATACAAGCATGCAAATGCATGCACACACATGCGGACACGCACAATAACACATACACACAGTTTCACACAGGTATGCAGTCATGTTAAGAGAAACCTGACCTACCTGATGGATCGAAACTACTCCTACGCCGCTCTGTTAACCCCTCGATGTTCGGCGTGGGAAACAATGCTTTGGCATTACCAGCTAATTCCTGCTCAAATACCTCAGGAGGATGGATGGCTGGACGGATAATGGATGGAAACACTGATAAACGTTGACACGACCTCGAAATGTGAAGGAGCACGAAGAGATAGAGGTTCCATATTAGGAAGAAAAGTTTAGATGTAGAAAAAAAAAGAGGAGCTGAGGAAAAGGTTGTTAATATGCTTTTATTTGTTCCCTGCTTCCCTTCCCTTTCTTGCCTATGAGAGATATCTGAGGTCAAAGGCCAGACAGCCTTTTCAGAGAGACATGATTGAAGCCTTGTTGCAAAAGGCCTTTCATTTAGAAATATGTGACTTTCTTTTAAAGGAGAAAGCTGAAGCGTTCCCTCTCCCATCGCTGCTTTTCTGCACGACACAAAACCGTTCGCAGAGAGAGACCTTGTGCCTCAGAAAAAGGCCTTTCAAGACACTCATGTTTTCAAGGTCCTGCCTTGAAAGGCAGCAGGTTTGAAGACATAAAAAAATTACCACCCAGATAAAGCTGGAGCTAAAATTTCATCTTTTTTTTTTTTATTGCTGTAATTCCTCTTATCATGCTGTGGTTTCTCTCTCTATATATATTATATATACAATACATATTTGCTGTAGTTAATGGTTTTAGGCGAAGGAGCAGCGAAGAGAAATCTCATGCATGTTTCATTATCCGACTCCAGAATATTGTGTCATACTTTGGCCTCAGTCATGCTCAGAACAGGCTGCTCTGTTATTTTGGCCTCAAGTGCTCGGAGGTTATGTAGCTTAGGTCAATACCATCTGCGTGTGACCGGTGTACCGCCGGGTGATGTCACATGGCCTCAGTCTACTTTGATGTCAGCAATTAGACGGTCAAACTTTTTAGCTATGCGAGCCTCAAATCCTCGGCCCTACTGTTCCCGGTTGCTAAGTAACTGCGTCACGTCTCGATCCTTATCGGAGACGTGACGGGGTGCCATGCAGCGAGTGAGGGCAGAATAAAAAGGTTACATAAAAGTGCCTTTCACATGATCCATTCATGTGGAGGCGGGAGGAGGGAACAGGTTATAACAGTTTCAGTTATGTGGAGCTACATCGGTGGAATACATAAACATCTCATTCACAGACTCGGATCCACCCCGAACAAGTACGTGCCTCGAAAAGCCGGTCTGCTCTTCCACATACATCGTCAGGCTGTATACGTGTGTGTTTTTATGTTTTATTCCTTTTAAGTGTCATGCATGGGCTTGTTCACACAGTACATGACCTCAAAGCTGCCTGATGTAGGCCACGCTGATAAGGTGGGGGGGGCGAGAAGACTGTGAGGGGAGGAACTTTGCCGCCTTTATCGCCTGTGTGTCCTTTGATACAGTTTCAGCCGTGGCGGATCAAAGGCGGCCACCCGCTCCGGGGACGGCGCTGCTACTGTAGCGGCCCGGCGCTGACGGTGGACTTCAGCCAGGAGCTGACACTTCTGCCTTGTCACACACTTGGAATGACTTGCAACGATTGGCTAATGACTGTAAGTCACACACACTGGGCAGACTGAGTGTGTGTGTGTGCGTGCGCTCCCTTTGGAAACATGACTGTATTCAGCTCCGTCCCTGAGACTTTCTGGCTCAGGTGTCAGGTTTCCATATTAGGGATTTCCCTCGTTCTTGTTTCAAAACCAGGTCAGGTTCCTCCTGCTGTCAGGCAAACTCCTGCAAATGCGGCTGCGCCGATTGTTGAATCTGGATCGGGGTTAGAAACAGAATCCATGTCTGTTTCAGTGGGAACCCCCTCAAACAGAATTTAAGATCGTTTCCAGGAAGTCGGTGATAGATTTCATTCCACCTCAGGTCCTCGGTGCGTCTCTGTGCAGTTGGACTCACAGGAAAAGTGAGAGGTTCAGTCAGGGGGATCCAGAATCACCATAATCCGCCTTAAACCTCGGTGTCATTGTGTGTCTGGGACAAACATCAACATGCTTTGCATAGCAGACTCTTTGAGTTGTGTGTTTCACAGCATCACAAACAGACACAATATCCAGCTCACCTGTCTCAAATCCCAGAGACGAGGGACGGACGATGACGAGAGCCAGTTTTCCTTTAATGCTCCAAACTTCAGGCCTGTGAGCCGAATTACAGTCGTCAGTTTGAATGTGTTTAATTGGTCGTGCTGAACAGTAATGTATGCAAAGTGTCGGTCTGCTCAGTTTCTGACAGACAGACCGGCGGCGTGGCATCAGCTGCTCTGACATTTTTCAGAACATTTGTTCTTAAAGAACGAACAACTTTTCTTTGGGGATAATTATCCTCATAGGCAGAAAAGTCTGAAGTGTAGAAATTAGCAAAATATCGCTTCAGTAATAATATTCCATCATATAATATCTATAATCTTACAGCTTTTCGAACACTCTGCTGATAATCCTGCTGTATTTGAACAGAGAGCTGCTCTTGCTTTTATTAACGTTTCTATACATTTAAAATGAATCCAAATAATTGAAAGAAAACTGCACGGTTTGATCGTATAGCTACAGCAGAAGACACGAAGACGAGTTGGCGCCAACTGAAGACAACCTGAACAGACGCAGGAGATCAGAATTCATCCGTTGGCCATGTTGTTTCGATTATTTTTTTTCTGAAAGCAGCAGAAACAGTATTTGGAGGGTAAGGCAGCACCGAATAGGAGGAAGGTGGAGTCCATAAACTGATGGGTGACATCACAGCGAGCTCCATCGGGCGGCTACTGTGAGCAGGTCCAGGTTGTCGGCTCTTTGGCGGTTCAGCTGCCAGGTCGCGTGGCGAGCCCGTTTCATCTCTGCATGGAACCGCCATCGTGTCCTTTATGAGCTGACACAAACGGATCGAGAATGTTTGAAAGCAGCTCATCCTTCGCTCACATTGAAGAACGTGTCTGAGCTGCTGTCTGTCTGATATTTCTGTCCTCCGTCCCGACAGTGGTGGGATCACATGGCCGCCGACGCAGGACGGCGTCCTCTCTGACGGGCCGTTGTGACACACTGTGGTGACTCACAACATGTGTCTCTGTTTTTTTGCCCTTCAAGATGAAGGAAAAGGGAGGAAAAAAAAAACACACACACACAAAAGGCCTGCTGACCATTTCACTGAAAACACCAGCTGTCAAATGGCCGAGCTGTGTTTAAGAACACGTGCAGGTTCGTGCACGTGTGTGTGTGTGTGTGTGTGTGTGTGTGTGTGTATAACCAGGACGCTGTCATCATCCCGACCACAGTGAATTAAATAGTAGCTGGTGGTCAGAGAGGAGGCAGGTCACAGTAAAGACCACATGACTCATGTACAGTTCGGCCACGTGGCTCCAACAGATCTGATGAACTTTAATTAAAGTTTTCAGGCCTTTGATGCTGAAGTCCTGATGTCAGCAGATACACGACAACAAAACGTTAGTAATGCACATCACACGCAGCGGAAAACATTTCTGACAAATCACCGAACCGACATCACAGACCAGAGTAGGATGATTTAGAGGGAGAAAGATTTCCGCCACACTCGTCTGTCTGCTGGAGAAAATGACCACGTGCTGAATATAAATGTCTGTATTTTAGATTAAAGGTGCACATTTTATATTAAAGGTCCATATTATATCATTTTCCTCTCCGTGCCTTTGAAGTGTTGATCCATAATTAGACAAAAACGATCCCAGTGTAGTTTTCCATCTCATGTCTCAGGTCAGTCAGCCAAATCAGAAGAGAGAGCCCGAACTTTGAGGAGAATTTCCGTAGTTTGGAGATAAAACCAGAAGGAAGTAAAAAAAGTGGTTGGATATATTAGTCGTTCGGTTCTTTTAGCGTCACTTTAGATTCACTAAGAGTTTTGTTGTAGTTTGAAATGAAAAGACAAAATAGACGAGGAAACGTTGGACATTCAGCTCTGTATAATAAGACTGACTCCACGAAGACATGTCCAACAGGACTGTGTGTTCAGGCTCGGGTCAAGATTCACTGCAGACATGTTGTCATTGTAAGTCTATAAAAATACACTTACAACAGCAAGTTGTGTGTTTTTGTTTTTTTTTTATTGGCGAAGATTTTTTTTTTGCATTTTCTGTTTCTCCCACACAGAAAAATTCTGCTTCCATGAATATTTAAATGTTTTGTTTTCAGATTTTTAAAACTTAATTTGCTGGATGCAAGATGTTTCTTAGTGTGTGTGTGTGTGTGTGTGTGTGTGTGTGTGTGTGTGTGTATATGTGTGTGTGTAAGTTTCCACATTTCCAATTGTGAACATTTTCACATTGCACCAAAATTGGCTTCAAACTGGTTGTGAAGTCTGTTAAATCCAGATAAATTTAATTTGAGCACAGAAGAACTTTCTACCTTCAGATCTCGAGTATGTTTCCTTTTTATTTATTTATATATTTATTTATTTATTATTATTATTTTTTTAATTAAGTTTCTGGTTGCTTTCTCTCGTCACAAGATTTTGTGAATATTGGCAACCAGAACGATGTTCAGTCACTCAGGTTTTATCGAAGTCCTGAAGAATATCAAAATTGTCAGCCGAAAAAGGGATTGTTGAAATATCACATTTAGCCACGAGTGGCAGCGCCGAGAGCAAAGCTCAGACTTCAGTGAGCGAGGAAGAAAACGGCCGCCATCTTTGACTGAATGTTAGTTTTACTGTCGGTGATAGTGAACTGAAGCTGAACCTGCATTCTGTCAACTTCTAGTTGTTCAAAGGCGTCAGACTGTGTTGAATTCTATGGGAAAATGTCCCCCCTTCTCCTCGATTTATCAGCTCAGTTAACGTTTTCCTGATGAGTTTATGCTCTCCATTTAGAGGGAAACAGACAAGGAAGGAGGGGAGGGGTTAGGGGGCGGGGCTACTGTGTGACTGACAGACCTTACCACCCAATGAGGACAGAGTCCAGAGCAAATTTTTTGCTGGTTTCTTCTGGTTTAAAAAGAAAACAAGATGGCTGACAGACAAATTACAAACTGGGGGCTTCAAAGCGGCAGCTCACAGACCGATGAGTGAATCATGGGGGGGTTTGTTTGGTCACGCTGTTAGAGCCGTGATCAGGAAAACACCTCGAACATTTCAGCAGCAGACTTGTTTTTGATTTGATTTTTGCATTTGCAGATTGACAGAGAAATCTCTACGTCGACTCCTGATCCACAAACTGATGACAAGGACCAAAAGAAAGTGTCCTCGGGGGCACTTTAAAAACGTGTAGACCCCCCCACCCCCTGACCTCCTCCCCTCTTTTGTACCTGTACTTGCTGTCAGCTCCTCGGTGTGTAATTACTGACTTGAAATAAGTGTTACCACATCAGGTCCACCCACCGCCTTAATTGAACCCACCTACTGTGCTGTGGTTAACGCTGGTGATTCTTTTGGTGATGGATGATGTCTACATCTGCTCTTTCCTCTGTATCTCTCCAATCCATCCCTCGCTCTCTTTCTCTTTCTCCCTCACTGTGTGTGGCTTAAATTACAAAGCTTTTACTCAGAAGTGACTCATGTACCGAGAATGTACTTCTTTCTTTTACTTTTTTTTTCCTCTCTCTCCCTCAACTGTCTTAATGCCTCTCAATCTCGCTCGCTCCGGCTTTCTTAAGAACTCAATGTATTCTTTTCTTCTGGGTTCCCAAGGCCGAGTCTGTATCGCTCTCCTCTGCTCTTTGTGTTTGTCTCTGAGAGATTCAGGTGATGGAATAAAAACAGCCAACCTCCTGCATGTTACTGCAGCACACAACCTCCTCTGAGCTCTGCAGGACTCGGCACCTAAAAGCAGCGCAGCCCTCAAACCGAAGCCCCGGAGGGGGACAGAGTCTAGGGTCGAGGGGCGGGGGGCAAAAGGGGCAAAGATCGGGAGGGGAGGAGGAGGATAGATGGACGGGTGGATGAGAAGAGACGGAAAGAAAAGGGATTGCAATTAGTCATCGATTTCAAAGACAGCATATAATAAAACATTTCCCCCTTAGGTAAACCTGCTGAATGCAAACACGAATTAGCCGCCCACGCCTGCAGAAGTGAATAAGGCTAAAAGAATGCACGGCAGCCCACTCATCCAACGCCACAGAGCCACTCTCCCCCCCCTTCCCTCCGCCGACACATCTTATAATGGGTTTCACCTCATCCCCTCAAAAAAAAAAAAAAAACAAAACAAAGCATTCATTTGAAAGTAAAATTGAATCATTGTTTAAAAAAGGTCCACGTCGGAGAACTGACTGTCAGTTTTCAAGATTTTTTTTTCATTTATTTATTTATCTATTTATTTATTTATTTTTCTTTTCGAGCTGCAGGATTCATTGTCAAATAGCGGCACAATGACGAGGGCGTGACAACCTGGTGAAAAGGACTGTCGTTTTTCAATCCCGTGAAAAGCATCATGGTTAATGGCGATACAAGGATGTACTTAATAGGGGAGGGGGAGGAACGGGGGAGGTAAAGAAAAGATGTGTTGACAGCAAGGGCCACTAATGCTGCACTGTCATAGAAAACCATGATGAAAATAAAAAGTTGCGCGGGAGCGGCTTAACATCAGCAAGGGCAAACCGCTATTAGAGGTGTGAAAGGAGCGCGGCGCGGCGCGGCTAAAGACTCAGCAACAAATGGCGGCCGGTAACGCACCGCGTCGACCGATGGGGACGAGGTCACGACCTTCTGCGTCCACTTCATTAGGACAAATTGAGTATTTGCACAAAAGAAGATGAAAGAACATGCATGTATAGTTCGTTTTCTCTCATTTTATTTTTATTTTTATTTTTATATATATTTTTTGAATGCTCACCTGACTGTCCTTGCTGTTACCGGAGCAACGAGTGAATTTTTATTCTTTTTTCAAGGGCTTTTGTGCAGCGCGGGTAGCTGATTTATTTTATCAAACATGCACTTCTCCTCTCGGTGTCTCTCTCTCTTTAATACACAATCACAGTCACTCATAAAGTCATTGTAGTCTTTGCACAAGCTGACAATCAGTAAATAGTGACTGTTCTTGGGGGGTGGCGGCGGGAAAAGAGAACAAAAGAGAAAGAAATTCAAAGGCAAGAATTTCCCAAAAACCGCATGGGCGTTTTACAGTGTGTCAAAAACATCAAAACTCTGACAGAGGTTAAATAAATGTGGGCTTTTGTGCTGTGTGTTATTTAGTGTGTTTGTGTGTTTGTGTGTGTGTGTGTGGGCGCAAAAAGCAGAAGAAGAAGAAGAAAAAAACAACCACAAAGTCAGAAGCAAAACGAGGGAGAGATGAAGCTGTGATCTCTGCGGCGTGGAGGATGACCCAGAGTCCTAACATTTACCCCAACGTTTACGACGACAAGGCGGCTGAGTCACATCGCACAAACTGAAAATCTCACTTCTTTTTGGTCATTCTCTCTCCCGCACGCACGCGCGCACACACACACACACCCGCTGGGTTATATCTGATAGAGGGAAACCACAGTGAGTCAGTGAACTACAACCAGCTCAACCCTTTCACTGAGGGGAAACACGGTGACATCAGATGTGACCTTAAACATGCTGATGAGCCCTGCACACACACACACACGCGCACGCACACACACACGCACATCACTTTATTATAATTATGGTACACGCACACTGGCTGACAACTGAGAAAGCCCCATTTCAAATTACTGCATCTCACCCTTCACCTTTGTTTCGAATAAGTGCAGTGCAGCCGGAGAGCGACTGGAAATGTGAAAGTGCTCACTCTTTGTTTGACTACGATATTAGTTCTGAGAACATCCCCCCTCTTCCTCCACAGCCAACCAGTTCGTTTGAGATTTTTTTTTTTTTTGGGCAGCGTCGTCCTTCTGCAGAAAACTGTGAACTCACTTTCCGTTTCTCTCCAACTCTCAGTACTTTTGTATATTTTCGTGTAAGCTAATCAGCATCTCCTGCATTAGTCACCCCTTCACCCTCTCCATCCCTCTCCCTCCACGCCGCCGCCGTCTGCCTCCGGTTAGCGCTGCCACTGTTTGGCGGCGTAAGTGTCCTTTTGACTGTCGTCTTGTCTGGGCCCTCGACACACGTCTCCCTCCTCCATATCCTCTGCCTTAATGTGTCTGAGTCAGGGTCTTAAGCGCAGGTTTTACCGTGGAGAGCACTGAGGAGGGCTTTTTATGTGTCTTTGTGTGAATGTGTGTCCTTCGATGTGTGTTGTTTTTTTTGTTTTTTTTTTCTTTGCATATCCGCTAATGCCAGCAGGTACCATTATCTTCTAAGTATTTCATTAGAAGGAAATGTCAGAGCGATTACCTGCGTTGGTGACTCACCTCTCAGCCAGGTGCTCTCTCTCTGCTCCCACATGCAACGTGCACACCATGAATCCTCAGTATGCAGCTACACACACAGACACACACACTCCTGACACACGGCAGAAGAATGGGACATACCCTATGGCCAAACTGCTCGCCCGCAGATAATACCTGACATACCTCAGATGAATTTGAGATATCATCACCTCCATACAAAACGACAACAGGCGCACAAGGACTCTGCCGCCTCCAGTCTGGACTCATTTCCTCGCCCCCATCTTACTCCTTTAACCCTTCCTGCTCCATCCACCCTGAAATAAACTGACTTTGTTCTGCGTTCAGCCGAACGGAGGAGCTGAAGTCGAAGCAGTGGGAGGAGTCAGACACTTAGATGGCCGACATTTGTCTTCATGGCCCTGTAATGAGCAGAAACCTGAACACGCTTGTGAGGTTTTAAGAAGCGGATTTGTTTCTGGAGTTTGGGAGTGATGGTTCGATGCCCAGTCTGTCTCATCCTGAAATGTAGGAATTGATCTATACGTCCATAAAGGTCAGAGCTGAGACGTGTCTTCAGAGGAAACACCTGATGTCTTCCAGATTCGCTTGTCTGTTTTTAACTCATTCTGCGTTCTCTGGCTCCCAAATAAAAGCTGTGTGAATAAACACTGAGGGGTTACGCAGATAAAGTGTCTGAGCAATGTGTTGGCGCAGCATGTCCAGTTTGGACGAATGACATACGAAGCACATGTATGGACGCATTTTGAACAAAACAATCTTCAAGAGTAAAAGAGAGAAATAAAAAATTTCCTCCTCAGATCATCCCAGGACATGTGGCTTCTCTGATCTGCACACTAACCTCATCGGTGCCTTCCTGAACCGCTGACTGACGGTTACAGAATGATTCATCTGACTTCTCTCTCTCCGTCACTGATGTGGTTTGGTAAAATTTGGTTTTGGCGTTGGCACAGATACTCGGTTGAGATGAAAGAGCCGTCCAAGTTAAGGTTTACTGAAAACAGCCTTCACTGTTTCAAGCAGGAAACAGAGTATTCTTCTGCCACCTCCAACCCATCTATCCACTGTCGATTTTACAGCCTTCTGCATTTGTTCTGACACCAGAGTCACAACCTTTCCGACCTCATGGTCTGGTTCGGTGTTACGACAAAAGACAGGAGCTGCTTTTTTCTCTGCCACATTTCTGCACCTTAAAGGCCGCTGATTGAAATGATGCTCCATCAGCTCACTAAAACGAACCAAACTGAAGTCAGAAACCAGCGAACAGTTAGATACCGTAAATCAGTTCAAATAAAAAATGATCCAACATTAATGTTCATCTGAAGATGTATAACTTTGTCTCAGGAAGATTAAAGATAGCTTCTGTTGTTTTTATGGTGCAGGCCTCAATCTGGAACAGTCCGCAGACCGGGAGAGTCCACAGACAGGAACGGTCCACAGACAGGAACAGTCCACAGACAGGAACAGCCCACAGACAGGAACAGTCC
Organism: Echeneis naucrates; assembly: GCF_900963305.1. Taxonomy (NCBI): domain Eukaryota; kingdom Metazoa; phylum Chordata; class Actinopteri; order Carangiformes; family Echeneidae; genus Echeneis; species Echeneis naucrates. Next base: position 1,198,487 of record NC_042531.1, on the reverse strand, counting down.
ACAGACAGGAACAGTCCACAGACAGGAACAGCCCACAGACAGGAACAGTCCACAGACAAGTACAGTCCACAGACAGGAACGGTCCACAGACAGGAACGGTCCGCAGACAGGAACAGCCCACAGACAGGAACAGCCCACAGACAGGAACAGCCCACAGACAGGTACAGTCCACAGACAGGAACGGTCCACAGACCAGGAGAGTCCAGAGACAGGAACAGTCCACAGACAGGAACGGTCCGCAGACAGGAACGGCCCACAGACAGGTACAGCCCACAGACAGGTACAGCCCACAGACAGGAACAGTCCACAGACAGGAACGTCCCACAGACAGGTACAGCCCACAGACAGGAACAGCCCACAGACCAGGAGAGTCCACAGACAGGAACAGCCCACAGACCAGGAGAGTCCACAGACAGGAACAGTCCACAGACCAGGAACGGCCCACAGACAGGAACGGTCCACAGACAGGAACGGTCCACAGACCAGGAGAGTCCACAGACAGGAACAGCCCACAGACAGGAACAGCCCACAGACAGGAACAGTCCACAGACCAGGAACGGCCCACAGACAGGAACGGTCCACAGACAGGAACGGTCCACAGACCAGGAGAGTCCACAGACAGGAACAGCCCACAGACAGGAACAGCCCACAGACAGGAACAGTCCACAGACAGGTACAGTCCACAGACAGGAACGGTCCACAGACCAGGAGAGTCCAGAGACAGGAACAGTCCACAGACAGGAACGGTCCGCAGACAGGAACGGTCCACAGACCAGGAGAGTCCACAGACAGGAACAGTCCACAGACAGGAACGGTCCGCAGACAGGAACGGCCCACAGACAGGTACAGCCCACAGACAGGAACAGTCCACAGACAGGAACGTCCCACAGACAGGTACAGCCCACAGACAGGAACAGCCCACAGACCAGGAGAGTCCACAGACAGGAACAGCCCACAGACCAGGAGAGTCCACAGACAGGAACGGTCCACAGACCAGGAGAGCCCACAGACAGGAACAGCCCGCAGACCAGGAACGGCCCACAGACAGGAACGGTCCACAGACCAGGAGAGTCCACAGACAGGAACAGCCCACAGACAGGAACAGTCCACAGACAGGAACGGTCCCCAGACAGGAACGGCCCACAGACAGGTACAGCCCACAGACAGGAACGTCCCACAGACAGGTACAGCCCACAGACAGGAACAGTCCACAGACAGGAACAGTCCACAGACAGGAACGGTCCAGTTCGTTTCCAAACCTTCACCTGTTTTTCTTGCGGACGTGAGTAGCTGATGGTTTAATTCACCAAATATCCTCCCCCTCCCTGTGTATTCCACCCCGTCTGCAGCAGCTCCCACTCCCCCCTCCTCCCTCCTATCAGCACCACCTATAGAGGGGATTATTATGGGATGTGAGGGGGTGGAAGGCCAAGGTGACAGAGGTAGTGATATGAAGTCGGAGGTGGACCTGTCAGTGCAGAAGTCCTGGTAATTGACGCTCTGCAGCGTTCCTGCTGTTAATCTGTCCCTCCGCTGCCTGCTGCCTCCTCCACCTACGCAGCTGTGGGGTCTGCAGGTGTCAGAGCCCCGGAGCTCACCGGTCCGCTGTTCTCCAGCTTCTCAGAAGGCCGACGTTTGTCCCGTAACGGTTTTAGTCGGGAACCTCACACCTCCAGAGATCCGGCATGTACAAACCCCCCCTCAGTACATTACCCAGGTCTGGTCTAACCCTAACCCAGACAACACTGTGCACACACACTTCTGTCTGTAAGTGATTGTTTTGGGTGTTAAGCAGCGACTGTGCATGTCGGATGTGTAGAAGATGAGAGACGCTGGGAGATCCAGAGAGCTCTGGCAGCACAAATGAGGCAGAACTGTTCCTCCATTATTAGACAACACATCATTGACTTCACATCTCTCTATATGGGGGAACGTAGCCCCCCCCTCCTTTAATAAACTGCCATCTGCAGCCTTAAGTGCCACACAGACACACATTTGTTTTGATTAGTTATGGAGTAAAGTAAAAAGGTGCTGCACTGTAAACACAGAGGTCCCTTCCTTCATAAAAGACGGGAATGATGTACAGATGACTGACTCGCTGGGCGATGAACTCTCCCCATTGGTCAGCTGAAGGCCATGTGACACCACCGGGTGAATGTTGGCGCTTCCTCATTAGCTTGGCAGCTGATGCGAGCGAGTCTTTTAACTTGTGTGTTTGGAGATTTTGTTAAACAATGTTGCTGCTTGTAAAATAACTTGTAAAATAGCTTGTAAAATAATGATCAAAATATTCAGAGCTGTCTCCAAATGAAGTCCCATTTAAAGCATATCAATATATGGGGAGTAAATTATTTAGTCATCAACACAAAAACCAAATTAAAGGTAACAAGTCCAAAAGCCAAAACACAGCACGATTAAAAGAAGATGGTTAAAGAATAAAGTGAGACAAGAATGATCATTCATGAGATACCTGTAGGACGAAAATGTTTCAACACTGAATCCTTAATTTGAACTGAATCATCACTATGTTCGTTAGTTTCCTTGTTACTTCACTGCAATTTGCATCAATGTTGATTTCAGCACTAAAAACTGCAAAGAAAGGTCTCGATGAAGACTAAAGCAAAATGAAAAATGATGAAAACCATCAACAAATAAACCACATGATAATGTGAGAGGCAAATGGACAAATATATCAGTTATTGATTAATATTCAGTGACCGGAATGCATCACACACTGTAACCCCCGATTAGTAAAATAGTTTATTTCACAGCCCAAAAATGTCTCATAAAGCTCATTACAGGAGTTGATTTATCAGTTTAATCTGTTGCACCACAGTTAATGAGGAGCATCTATCATTCAGTAATGTTCCTGTCTCCATCAGTAATAATATCTGATGCTTCGTGTTCTTGGAAGGCAGCCTTGACAAAACCTCAAGGCTGAGACTAAAAGGTAAAAGTTCGGGGAAAACACACCACTGAATCCTCTGAATCAAGTTGAGAAAAGTCCAATGAATAAAATTTGACTCAGACATTTTTCGTACGACTAAAACATATTTAAGTGTGGGAATCAATTGTTGAATTCACTGAACCTCATCAGAAAATGACAAATCTTTGACATGAACTCAAAAATGATTTGTGAGTCACAGTTATTCATAAATTCTGCCTCTGCTGATGCAACGTGAACGCAATGCTGCTGACAGATCTCATGTTTGTTTGTCTGATAAATGAAACAGGATTTGTGTTTATAAAGTATTTAAGGATCTCACCATTGAGATCTTTTTTTTGGAGGGACATATAAGATTTAATCGAAAGAAAAATCTTAAAACAATGATGAAGGGCTCATCTGTCAGAAGTATGCCAAGGTAATGATGCACGAATGAATCAAGCTGTGACAACAAATACATTTCAATCTAAAATATCAGAATCATAAAAAAACATGCTTCTCTCTTTATGATTGCCCAGATTTCAGAAAAAAATGGCCTTTAACAAAGAAAATAACTCAGATGTGAAAAGGAATGAAACTAAATACTCAAATATCATTTATTTCCTTTTCTATGTAAACAAAAATAGAATTTGTGAGATTCGTAACAGGAAATAAACGGCATAAATAAAGCTGACACACAGTTAATCTGTCGTGTCTATTAACGCACCATAACATTCAGGTTTCGAGCCGATTGTTTCATATTTGTGACCGTCTTTGTTCGACCTGCTCGAGGAGCTGATTTACACCCGTATGTCCCTTTTTATCGATTTTAATTCGCAGTGATAAATGGATCTGACGGCTGAGGCCGGACGACCCCTGGAAATCATTCTTTAAGGGGCCTTTTTTTGTGTTGGGGGGCTCGGGGGGGGTTGTGCTTCTCTTCATTCAAAGGCTTCAGCTCTTGAGTTGAGCGGCTTCGGCAGTGCTAGGTGTGATTGCTGCAGAGCTGAATAGGAGCTGGAGAATAAAACAAAAGATTCACAAATACATGCTACTGGAGGCTCTGTCAAAAAGCCACCGCACATCCTACACAGTACCGCCCACACACACACACACAATCATGTGCATGCACACTTTCAGATGGTGACACACAAAGAGAGCTAGCGTGATGCACACATACACAAACAAACACACACACATGCACGAGCGCATAGACAAACACAATGGCCCAGAGGCTTCTTTTGAAAATCAGAGATTTCTTTTTCTCCACTCTCCTTCTCTTCACCGGAGCCATATGGGGAACGGGAAGAGAGAGAGCGCAGCAGAGGTGCAGGTTATCTTCATATTTATTCATCAAGGTTCATCTCTGTCCCTGCAGACTGCGCTGCATGAGAACATCAGATGGTGGGCAGGATCTGCCTGCTATTCTCAGCTACAGGCTGCTCAGAGCCTGAAGTGCTGAGGACCCAGAGGCAGCTTCACATCCACGGTGAAATAACCCTTTTCCCCGAGACCGGAAAATGCCTCTAAAAGGTTGTGGGCCTTTGGGGGTTTGTGGAACGAGCAGCGGGCGGTCGTATCATGTACCTCACAGAGCAGAAACATTTAGCTCGCAGGTCTTCATCCACCGGCGCTTTGGAGGACGAGAGATCAGATTTCGTTTTTTTTTTTTGTTAGTTTGAGCTGCCTCTTTTTCTTTCTTCGTCCCATATCATAAATACTTCATATCACCTTGGTTTTCTCTCATGCTGCCTGCAGGATGCTGCTTTTCAAGCCCCCCTCCGGTGGGTTTTTAGACAATTATGCACATGTGTATGTAAACGATGTGTGCGTTCGTGTGGGACTGAGCCACAGAGGCTAAGGTGAAGTCTGCGTTCGCCAGGCTGAGTGGATGGATGGAGAACATCCACGTTAGTCGTGACTGCTCAGGCATCTGTAGGAGGATCTGACGAGCACTCACTGCTCCCTTATATAACACAGTGGAGCACACTGAGCACTGATTATAAGGCCACAGGTCAACTCTCTCAACACCTCTGCAATAATGTGTGTGTGTGTGTGATTTAAGGTTCTGTGATTTTAGCGTGGGTGTCTTTAGTTTTTAAGCAAACAGCTGTGAAATATGTGGACTGGCCCACAAAACTACTCGAATTAAAAAGATTCAAATGTTGACGTTTATCTTGTTTTTGTTTTTTTTTTATCCTGAAGTTTTCAGATTTTTTTAAATGGCTGCGTGCTGTGAACATCGTACCTCGGTAGGCCGGGAGGATGTTTGTGGCTCCGCTCTGAGAGGAGATCTCCCCCAGGGCGAAGGTCGCCGGGGGAGCAGCTGAGCTGAGCCTCCTCGTCGCTGTCAGTCTATCTGTCGTTTATTCACTTTCTGTGTCTGTTCTTCATAGTTGGTTAAACTTTTCAACCTTTGGACCAGCAGAGTTTGTTCCAGACTGGAATCTCTTGATCCCCACAAACACCGTGTTTGTGCTTCACTCTGGTTTTCCTGTTTAGTGCAGTTAACCATTAGAGCTCAGCAACATTTAGTTTATTTAGGAAACGCTGAAGTGGTGAGCAGCTCAGCTGATCTGATCTGACTTCTCTTTAGCGGCTAACAGCTGCGGTGTTTAGGAGGAAAACGAACTGAAGGAAGGAAAGTTTCTCTCATCCTCAGTTTTTCACCTCGTCCGCCTCACACTGTGAGACTGACAGGTTGTTTTTCTGTTTATAAAAAGGCCTGATGAGCAAAATGTCACTTTACTTTTCTGTTTCCTGTTTCAGCTGACATTTTGTTGTTGTCCTCTGAGGCTCCCACACAGCTGACGTTAGCATCGACGGCTCTCTACTCCCAGCCTCAGTCGGTAAATCAAATCTGCTGGATCGGATCCTGGCGGTATATAGGACTATCTATTGAATCAATGGGAAAATGTCCCTCCTCCTCCCTGATGAGTTTATGGTCTCATTCTGAAATACAACATGATGTTGCACCATTTAGAGGAAGATGGGGAGGAGTTGGGGGGCGGGGCTACTGTGTGACTGACAGACTGTCCCATCCAATCAGGGCAGGTCAGATCCACCTTCACCTGTTAAAAAGCAAGCAAGATGGCTGACATCTCCTTTAAGGCTGATGCTGTTGTCTCATTGTATCTCAGTGTTAATGTTCAATTAAAGCACTGATTTGTTTACGTTGGCCATTTTATTTTATTGTCATCACTGCGTTCATATATTTTCCTTATCTCATCGATGTGGTTCAAAGAGAAAGAACACAGCAGGAAAACTACCATGGCAACAGGATGGAAAAATCTCAGTCACAGCTTTATTCCCAAACTGTGATGGAACATGGAGTTCACTCCCAGAATGCTGTTTCTGGAAACATTTCCTCCGCAATTGTTTCTCCATTTCAGTGCAAACATTCGATATATAAATATATTGTCATACATCGGGCAGGTTTATTTCTCCAGAAACACAATTCCTCATCTTGATGCCTGTATTTTTTTTAGCCCACCGTGCTGATTCTGGGCCTGTCGTAGTCACTTTCCCTCAGGCAGCAGCAGATGCACCACCTTATAACGTGATTCAGGAAACATCCATCACAAAGGGACAAGTGGAGACGCTGTGGAAGATGTGCAGGTTGCTTTTTAAAATTCAAAGATTATATTCTCATATATTCACATTCTCCCTCTCTTCTTCTTTCACACTCTTTTTCACAGTGAATGTGTGTCCAGATGGAGTGTGTGCCGTGCTCTCAGATGGCCTTCTGTCTGATCGTCCCCCATACACCTCCATGTTTCACCCCACTGCAGGCATGCGCAGGCAAACACACACCATCTCCTCTTCCCAACACTCTCGCACTAACAGATTCAACGGCAAAACATTTTTGCCTTCCCCTCCGTCACTCACCTTCTCTGGCATTTCTCTAAAAAACTGATGTACAGCTGCAGTCAAGCCACATTCAGTTATTCTCAAGTGGATTTTTAAGAGAATGTGTTAAATCTCATCTTCTTGGTCATTTGCATTTATCAGAATCGCCTCAAACAAGGCTTGAAATTGGCACTTTTTTTTTCCTTTGAATTTCTCCCTGGCTTTTGTTATTTAATTATATACTTCTCTTCCTTCTCTGAATTTCTCTCCTGCTGCACAGTAATGGCTCCGCTCTGATTGTAAATGGGCCAAGGTGAACGCTGCTCCACCGTTCGTTCTGTGAAGTTGAACTGCACCTGCGTCCAGCCGGGTCCGCTCCCGTGCATTAGGCAAAGCAGACCGGCGCGCAGCAGGAAGCAAAATATAATAAATTAAAAAATATATATATACATATATAAAAAAGAGAGAGAGAGAGAGAGATTTGTTCTCATGAAGGCTTTCGATTACAGTGTGCTGTGATTGTGTGTCGGAGGGGAGGGTAAATCCAGACGTATTCAGAGAGGTCAGCCGGGTCAAATTCCTCAGGAAGAGAATGTGGAGACGAAGGCAGAAACATGGGAACTCAGGAACCCACCCTGCAGCTCTCGCTGCACCCGGCGTTAACCGTTGCTTGGAAACCAAACAGCACTCCTCACTCTTTTCCTCCCTTTCTGTCTTTCTTTCTGTCTCACTGCTTCCTAAACGTGCAATTTTCATTACAATTTGCTCTTAAGAGAAGTCCCATTGAACCCTCGAGGTGAATCGGTCGCCTGATATTCAGGTACGGCGGCGCGCTCACCCAACAATCGAGTTCTGATTGTGAGCACTCAGAGAGAATTACTGGGCTAAAACGCTGGGCGTGGTTGGCAGAGGACAGTGCTGTGTGTGTGTGTGCAGTGGAAAAGAGATAAATAAAGATAAGGACAAGAGGGAGCTGGCGCTACGGAGAAAAGGGGATTCCTCCCTTCTGGTTTGCTCTCTTAGCTTCAACGATCAGCGCAGCAGAAATCAGTCAATACTCGTTTTCCATAAAACTTCTCGGTGATTCTTGCCGCCTGTAAGCTTGTCCAAACATCCTGATGCACGTTAGAATGCGTTTCACCTGCACAGAGCAGGTGTTCAGCTTTCTGTCAGCGTCATATCTGCGAGAAGAAGTCAATATTCTCGGGCCGCTGATGCGCAGTACACCTAATGCTCTTTTTATTGGTAAAATATCAGGGGAGCCTGAATCGAAGTTTTTGTTGAGGAAAAATTACAGCAAGCAGAAGGTCAAGCGCCTCCCAAATATTCTCACAGTCACAGATGGACTTACATAATGTTACGTAATCTCAAAAAGTCAAAAAGGTTTTGAAACTACAACCCTCCGACAGCTCCAACGCACTTCGCTCAGTTAAATTCGCACCACATCTAAAAGACACGTCGGCTGTGTTTGTGTGTTTTTTCCCTCTTTGATGTGAAGCGGAGAAGAGAGAGGAGGAGGAGGAGAGCGATGGGACAGGGAAAGGATGTGGATGGAGGAGGACGTAGGTGTAAAAGCAGCTGGGGGAGAGGAGGCAGAGCTGACACACAAAGGTGGACGATGGGAGAAACCTCATGAGGCACCCACCCATCGGCTGAACCCGCCGGGTTAGACACCAGGTTAAGTACACGGCGAGGAGGAGCAGAATCCGCCGGCCCGAACAATGTGAAGAGAAATAAAGAAATAAAAACTTCCCGTTTTTTACAGCAAATTAAAGATGCAAAATAAAAGAGAGCCTCAGCTCAGGTGTGCTGATGACACCTTTTCAAATTCCTCCGTCGTTCAGTCGGACGGCATTTACATCTCATTACACAATCATGGAGCTACACGGGAAGGAAAACAGGCTGAAACCGATACAGACGCTTCACAACGTCACATCTGCCATGACGATGGGCGATGGCTGATGTCGGAGCCTTTGTGATTGTTGTGACATCACAAAGTTTGACATGTTGGCAGAAACTTTGAACTTTAAGATTTCCTTTATGCCTCAACTTTCCTTTACCTTTAAAAACAAAATTCTTCATGGCAGACCTTGAAGTTATTAACGGATCCATTTTATTCACATGTGAAAGTGTCTGTGGGGGGGCGGAGTCCCAGCCCAGCTGGTCAATCACGGCCTGAAGTCGGTGTGATTGTCTGACTGTCAGTTTTGCAAAGTGACAGAAACTGTAACCCCCCCAGTTGGATTGGGGGGGCTTCAGACATTATTTGACAAATTGAAGCTCTTTGTTTGAAGCTCGCTGACGTCTTTCCACAGCAGCAGAGATCGTTGCATCACTGCAGCAGAAAAGAAATCTGTACTCACAGTCCACCGTTTGTTCAGCCTCGCCCTTCGCAGCAGCACACGTCCAAATGTTTCAGCCCCCCCCACCTTAATAAATGCCACTAATTGTGCGTTTGTATCTTGACAACTGGTCCAATCATATCGTCACCTCTGCAGAGAAAAAAGGGAACCAGAAGTTGATTCACTGTGAATCAGATGATTCCAAAAATCCCCTTACAACCCCCCCCCCCCACACCCCCCACCCCCCACCCGTTTGTTCCAGACACTGAGGAGGTTTCTCAGTATTAACAGCAAACTGAGATTTGGGGAAAATATAAATCACTGTTGCCCGAAAAGCGGGGCAGGTAGACGACACATCGAACTAATTCGAAACAAAATGGAGGACGTCCGCCGCGGGACAGCAGAGGACAGATGTAGCCCCGCCCCCTAACCCAGACCACACTTTGGCAGGCAGTCTGCGGGTCACGGCCGTTGAAACCTCGAGCCTTTCTGAGAAATATGAGGTCAGTGTTGTCGGACAGCAAGAGTCACACTTTGTGACGCATCTGAACGGGCGGGAACGGCCGGTGACGCAGAGCCAAAATCCTCCGCAGACCTTCTAGCTGCAGTTTGGCCTTTGTGGTCTGCAGCAGCCACACCTTTAAAGCCGTACAAAAAAAAATCTTTTTTCAGTGTATACGTTCCTCTGTGGTACATACTGTCTCCAGAAACGAGCCATATGCTGCTCTCTGAAGTCCAAGACGACCAGAGCCGTCGCCTCCTCCCGCCCACGCAGCTCCTACCAACTGGCTGGCATTTCAATAAAAACAGCACAACCTTAAATAATGGCAGAGTGCTGTGTGACCAGCTTTTAGCTCCACGTCAGAGACCCAAGTGATTGAATGAAGTCTTTCCCACAGGGCTCACCGGAGCACCCGGTCCGGAAGTGCAGATCAGTTGCAGGATTTGTCCTGCTCATTGTAAAAACTCTGTGTTCCTCTTTGTTATATTATTGATTATATAATATGTTGGTGACTCAGCACTTCCTGTCTAATACGTTCTGCCTGAATGTGATTACCCAAAAAGCCTGAAGGAAACTAAACATTGTTAATAATTTGCCCATCAGCCATCTTGGTTTTCGTGAAACCATATTTTTAGGAGAAGCTGGATCTGAGCTGCTCCGTACTCGCTCCTGATTGGGTGATCACCCAGTTGCATCCCGTTTTCTGCTTTGTTTCATTTAAAACATGAACATGTTGTATTTCAGACTGAGACCATAAACTCATCAGGGAGGAGGAGGGACATTTTCCCATAGATTTCAACACTATCTGATGGTCATGCAGGTTTAAAGCACTTCAGGATGGGCTCACTTTTCTAAACGACGGCGGCTCAGACTCAGATATTAAATAAGAAGAAGATGAGACACGTCTCAGAATGACTTACTGACATTTAATAAGAAATTCAGCTACAAGCTAAACGAATGCATCCAAACATTTAGAGCTGCTGCTGACAGGCTGCATGTTGTGTGTTCTCCTTTTTCTGACATGTAGGTAAATATTGTAAACACAAATTTGTGAGTTCCTGTCAGTGGCCTGACTCACTGGTGACTTAGTGGTGATTTCCATATTAAAATAAAGTGGCTGAGCTCAGCGGCTGAGGAGGGGACTTTCTGCTGTGAGGGACACAAACATGAAGTCGTGGTGCGGCTCGGTGCGATTCAAGTGTCCACAGAAATAGAAACCAAAACTGTGACATGACGAGGATCACGCTTGATTGGCTTGTTTATGTAAATTATTATAATAATTAACATCTTTTTAAATGATTTAGGGCTGATTCATTCACATGACATTTAGCAGCCAGCTGTCTTCTGACACGTTAGACTGTTCTTCATTCAGAGTCATTCAGCCAATTAGCTCCGCAGCCATCCTGGTTTTTAGTGTAATTCTCATAAGCAGAAGGGTTTTTGGTAACAGCCCACACTTTTGGTAAACTTACGAAGTGCTGATTGTGGTCAGTCAAAGCCAGCAGCACCTCTGCAGCTGCTCTGCATCACTGCAAACTTATTTAGGAAATTTCCATAGAAATTCAAATATCTCATGGTCTTTATTGCTTCGTCATTGTTGGAGCAGCTTTAAGTGAAACCTGAACTCTGTTTGTGTGCGACGAATCGCAGAGCTGCTTAACTTTATCGTGTTCATCGGTTCTCATTCTCCATCTTTGCTCCTGACTAACTGTTAGTCATCCCAAAAAACCTTCCACAAATGAACCGATGTGATAAGAGATCATGTCTGTTGTGCAGATCTTCTTATTCAGCTGAAGTGCTGCGGAAAAATAAATCCTGGATTGTGTTTCTGCAGAAGTGCTTTGTTAATTTTTGTGCGTCGGCCTTTTACCTGAAGTTGCCGTCGGGACAGTCAGGGATGATGTCGGAGGATGGAAGCTGCTTCTGCAGAACCACGTCTTTGGCTTTAAAGAAGTAGCGGCTGTTTGTTTCACAAAACTGTGAAAAACTTCATTATTTTATTCACCAGAGGTGGAAAACAACACACACAACTTACAACTGAGTCGTTCAGCACCAGCTGCTCTCAATGAGGAATCCAGTTTTAGACCTTTTTCTCTCTCTAAAGTTCTTCTAACGAAGCTTTTGTCGTTTCCCATCAGCGGCTCACCTGCTGGAGCTCGTACCACCAGGCCTGGCTCCCTGATCCGTAGCTCCAATCGTGGTCGCCGCTGGCGTTTTGGTGACGTGTTGTCTTCAGGCAGCTGTCAGGACTCAGGTCGGGGAACTCCAACAACGGTAACACACACCTGTCCACCTGCACCTATTTATGTAATCACACGACTCACACACACACAAACAGCGGACTGATGGGTCTACTGAGCCAGACTCACCTCAGGTAAGAATGAAAGACCTGGTGGGTCGCTGTTGTTTAAACTCCCGTCTCCATAAAAACTGTTCACACTCCAAATGATCTTCTTCCCTCCGACGTGTCCTTCAGCTTCAGGAGCCTCACCTTCGTCACCTTCTTACATTACACACCTCTTTAAAAAAAACAACAACTAACTTATTCAACACAGCGCTGCCCCTCCAAAGCTGAATTTGGAGGTCTTCGCCTCCACATCCACTTAGCTGAATCAAAATGTCACTCAGCTCTGTAATGCCTCTTGGCGTCCTGCCCTAAAATGGGAGAACATCTCATTGACTTTTCTGTAGTGGCGAGCCCATCAGAGTGCTGACGGTTCAACTGGCTACATCAGAAATGTGCTTGTGGAACACTTCAGTCTCTGAAGCTCGGTACACAACTGTGAGCCAAAAAAAAATAAAAAAATTAAAATAAAAGAAAATGTGTGAAGCTCAGACGGACAGAAAACAGGAGGAGGTCCCACATTTTACACTTCACTTTATTTTTAACCAAAAACCATCTCAGCTCCTCTCAGGCTGAACAATAGGTCAGTCAGCCAATCAGGAGAGAGGATCCGAGCCTTTCTGGGGCTTGGGGGCGTGGCTTGTTGGCGTTGTGACATCACAAAATCCCTGAAGCCCCGACGGCTGGTTTTGAGGCTCACCTTCTAATTCCAGACTGTATTTAATATAAAAACCTAGATCTGTTTTTTAATCAAAGAGCAGCTGGAGGTTCACGAATGGCAAAAAACTTTCAGGCTCAAACAAAAACATATTTTTGGGGGAATTATATTTCATAATTATGTGAATAAAATAGCTTAACATGATAACTGTCCCATTTAAAGGAGAGCGTAAATGGGCAAATGATTTTCTGTTATTTATTAATCAGATGTAGTTTGTGTGAAAAGTTTTATATTAATAATTCCAGCCAGTTTCACAACATTACGTTAGATTATAATTTCACACCTAGTTTAAACATTTGCAAATGTGAATGTTTACATATTGTCCAAACTCCTACACATTTATTTTACTTTACAATTTTTTTGGAACATTTTCCAATTCTTGGCAGTTCAGTTTTAAATGTATTTGTTCTATTTTTTCTTCATTTCTGATGTTGGTTTTTCATTTTTTAATGAGGAAAGTTTCTGTTTTAAACACATTCTTATTACAGGTAAAAATCTGAGAATATTTTGGAATGTTGTAGAGTTAAAAGTGCTTTTAACTGGATGATGAAAAAAATTAGAAAATAATTTTTGCTTTTGTCAAATCAGATATAAATCATCTGCTGCAGAAATTACAACAATACAGCAACAGATTAAAACGCAAATCGCACAAAAGTTATTTAACTAATAAGCAAAGACAAATGAGTCAAGATGATCAATAATAAAAGGAAATTTATAACATAATTTAAAGTGTGAATAATATAATTAATCAAAAAGTGAAAGTTTAATTTAAAAGTAAATAAGGATAAAAAATTGTATAATACTAACAGTAATTATAATATTGAATTAAAAACTAATGAAAAGAACATTTTTATGAAGTTGTTTTTTAGTTCTTCCTCCAGGTTTTTTTGAGAACATTCTCTAATTCATACATTTAATGTTTTTGTGACTTTGATGTATTTTTTGTTTTTGTTAATTTTATGATGGTGAAGAGCAGAAACAAAAACCAGGTTGGTCATCTGAGCTGTTCTGTTGTTCTGTTCCTTCAGTGCTTTGACTGTCCGACACGCCAACGAGGTGAAAGTCTGAGGAGCGAATGTGTTCAGAGACGGGACATCAGAGATGAGACGGAGGACAGAGAGAAGTTTCCAGCAGTCGGAGCGAGTCCCTGAGCACAGAGGAGGAAGCTGAGGGGGAATTCCCTTCCAAGGTGAAGGGAAATCACACACACACACACACACACACACACACACACACATGGATACATGTATGTTCAGAGCTGAGTGTGTTTGCCCCCCCCCACTGTCTGAGGCGTTCAGGCCGTTGGATCAGTGGAGGACTCGAGGCTGCTACAATCATATGGTGCGTTTAAGGTGGGTGCGTACGTTTGTGTGTGTTTGCTCTGGGTGGGAGAAGACGTTAGTTTGTGGTGAGTGTTTCCTGTCAATGACAAGTTGATGGGACCACCCTACTCTCGGAAGAGGGGGGAGTCCCCCCCCGACCCCCCTCACCTCCCCAACTTGATCCTCCATGTGGCTCCTGATACTGAACTGAATTCACTGCTGCTTCCTCCTGTCAGCTCTCATTTGGAGTAACAGCTCAGAGATCTAATAATAATAATAATAATAATAATAATAATTATTATTATTATTATTATTATTACAGGGTTCCTCATTAAAAGGGAAGCTGTGAACTTCTTCGCTGTCTGAAAATGAAGTTGCATGTTGCAGCCAAAACTGTTCAAACCCACACAATTTATTTAAAATGTTTGAAAAGACTCAAAGTTTCCAAACATATCAAATATGGAAACTTTCTGAACAATGATGCACAACACAGTCAGAATATTTCATCTGATATAAAAACGGTTTATTCCAAACACCTCAAGCTCCATGTAGCTTCAGTGAAGAGCAGAATTAGATGATATAGATTATACATATGGCGTTAGCTGAATGTTTGATTTACATTTACATCACTTCTTTTTCTTTTTTTTTGAGGCTCTGACATCGTTTGGTGTCATTTACTGTCATCCCAGACTTTCCCATGGACAATCCCTTCAGCTGCTCGTCGATGCTCGAAGCAAAAGTACCTTTTGTTGGCAGAGAAACTCTGTCACTTTCAAAAGCAATATCTGATTCCTCCGCAGAAAAACATCCGCCCCCCCCCTAAAAAAAAAAACAAAAAAAAAAAAACAGCTTTGTTTCCTCTTTATCTCCAAAATTCAAAACACTGGAGGTCTTTTTTGTTGTTGTTGTCGTTGATGTGAAAATAATTATCGTCCACCAAACACACTCTGACTCTTGTCTCTTTATGATTCTGTTGTTCAGAAAGATAAAGAAAGAGACTTTAGAAACGTGATAAACACAAACTACACCGGAGCCCAGACTCCCTTTTCTGGGGTCTTTTATTTTGAAAATAGACACTCTGTTGGATGAAGATCATTCAGCTCATTTTAGAAATTTTTAAATAATTAGTTTTAAATGTTTGCAGTTTTTCCCACGACAAAAGCTCACAAAGACACACAAACAACTAACTATCGTGTTTTTATGCTCATTTCTTTCAGTTTGTATAATTTCTAACAAGCTTTTTGTGCTACAGCTTCTGTAGTTAGTTGTGCGAACGTGGAACACAACTGTTTACTTTTATGATCCAACTTCAGTGATAAACTGATCAGATCTGGATCAGTCCGACTCTCTGACTCCTTCTGTGAGTTTATCCGTCCGTTCTCATCCTCCATCTTTGATAGTGACTACTCGAGTCACCTCTCTACGTCAGACGCTCCTATTGGCTCCGGTTGGTGATGTCACAGCAGATTCAGATCAGCTCTAGAACAACCCAAACACATGAGAGGAACTTTTCTTTGGTTATTCTGCTTCAGGAAAAGTGTTTTTAGTTTTTGTTTTCTGAGCTTTTAACCCCGAATCTGTGGAGACTTGTTGACGTTTTTAAAAACGAGAAATTTATAAGGAAAAACAGAAAAGGGTGAAAATCAGGAAAGCCCCAAAATGATGTACTTGAGTTAAAAAAAAAAAAAAAAAAAAAAAGACTTTTTCATTTTATTGCTCTGGTAATAAATCTGATGTGATTCTTTTAAAACCAACGTATGGAGGAAAGGAACGGGATTTCTCCTTCAGCCTGACTTCTCGTGGTGAAACCTGTTTTACATATTTGTATTTTTCGCTGGTAAACACTTGATGCATTTCTCCATCTGCCTGGCTGCAGCAGAAATACGAGAAATTATGTAATGTTTCAAGTTTGCAATTAATTATTCAATTTCAGAGTAACTGCTGACATAACTGGCAGGAAGAAAACAAAAAAACGACCCTCTCAGTGAAATTTCATGTCGTTTAACAGCTAGCAGCTAGCAGGTAGCAGCTTGGCTGGATGATTGCCTTCCCTTCCACAAAGGCTATTTTTCTCTCCCACAGAGCGAATTCATTCTCCCATGTGTTTGGACGTTGCTCAAGCTCGGCCACTGACACGGTGGATGCGGCCAAACACAAAAATCTGAGATAAAAAAGTGACTAGTAAGACGTTACGAAAGAATATTCAATTAGCACGCAGCGAGCTGGACGTTTCAAGATGAAACGATGTTGAAGCCTCGACCGGACTTTCTGTTATTGTTGTGGTTGTTGTTGTTTATTTTCTGGTGTCAGAATTGGCTGCAACAACACAACAGCCCCTTGATGACTAATGTAAGAAAACAAGAGAGTGAAGCTCGCGTCAAGGACGAGAAAAAGAAAGAGCAAGAGGAGGAAAAATGAGAGAGAAAGAGAGATAGAGAGAGCGAGGCCTTCATCATTATTCGCCCACACATATTCCATCCACTTCTCCATCACTCCATTACCTCCATGTAAATGACAGCTCTCTGTGTCCCGCTGAGGGGAGAAAAAGGCCTATTAACACGGCAGCAGAGAAAGCCCGAGCACTGTTCAGCCCACGCAGAGTGGTCCTCCTTCACCCTCACACTCCCACACACACACAGACTCACAACTATACACTCAGCTGGCTGGGTGAAGGAGGAGGTGGGCACGCAGGATGGCCATTCAGCAGAAAGGCTGTTCCCGAAGAGTTTCTCCTCTGCCACACAAAACAGCAGAAAGTAAGAAAGAGCCGTGATTGTCGGGTGGGCGAGGGTTGGAGCGGTGCCTCGTGGGTAAATTAAACATCACCAATCAACCCAGCCTCGCTTCTCTTTTCTCAGTATTCTGGCCTCTCAGTCTTAATTTCTCTCTCTCGTCGATGGAGAGAAGGATGCAAACGTTCGGAGTCATGAGAGTCATGACCAGGAGAAGGAAGTTCCCTCTGCAATTTGTGTCAACGGCAAAAGACAGGAAAAACAAGCCAGAGAAACAAAAACAAAACACAAAATGGGGGGCCGTGACTGCCATCCCTTCACGTGCAAAAAAACCCCGTCCACTTCCCTTCCAAAATATTATGGAGCCGGTGGAAACATGGGAATGGAAAAGACAACGGCAGATTCTGCTGCTGCTAAACCACGTTTGGAATTTCTGATTGCAGCGTCAACACGTCTCTCCATCCAGTGCAGGGAAAAATACAGTGGAAGCCAAAGACAGATATTTATATTGTCGACGTGGGGAGGCTTCTGCAGAAAAAAAGGGAACGGAGTGAAGCCGTAAAACGGCTTCCATAGCAGGGCGGTATCACCATCCGGCTAGTGAACCGCTGAATTCTGGGCCCTTTATTGACACGATCAGGTCAGGTGAGGCTGAAATGTGAAGGTCTAAAAAAAAAAAAACAACAACAAACAAACAAAATGGCTGACAGGCAGAAAATTATGAACCGGAGGCTTCGAAGTGGCAGCCGACGGACTGATGATGTTCGTGTCATGCTGCGTCCTACCACTCGATCTGTTTGAACACATCCGACTGTTCATGGTTCTGCTCACGCCGGGAACATTTTCAGGTTGTATTTGTCTTAAAATTTTTCACAAAAGTAAGGCAGCACAGAGTCAGAGTGGTTAGTGAAGGTCCTGTTTGGGTCCCCGGGGCCTCCACAGACGTCCTGTTTGGCTTCATTGGTGACTCTAAACTGTCCGTAGGTCTGAGTGGTTGTTGGTCCGTCCAGGCTAACCCCGCCCCTCGCCCACAGTGAGCTGGGGTTGGCTCCAGAACCCCCCATGACCCGGAAACAGATCAGAGGTAGAGGATGGATGGATGGATGATTTTTTAAAACTACATTTAGATTGTTTCGTCATCAGAATCAGTCCAGACAGAAGAACGGTGTCCGTCTGGCTTGTGTGATGTCACAGTGACATCAGCAGGGTGTTTTCTTCATGTAGTTCAGAGAAACTAAATTTTGTTCAACACTTTACAGCATGAAACGAGAACAAGATGCCGAAGTCTTCGGAGGAGAAGAAGCCGTGAATAAGTGTGTCCCCTGTGAACCGCTAACGTGGACGCCACACCCTCAGACATGAGCTCAGGTCTGTGGTCTTCATGTCGCTGATCTCCTGGTTTTCATCAACATTTCATGTCATATAAACGTCCTCTTCATATCGAACTATTTCATTGAATGCATTTTCATTATTTTGGCTGTTAAATGAAAAGAGACTGTTCCCTTTTCTGCATTGATGCTGAACGTCGTGCTTTAAATGAATCTGTGCACCTGTTCTTCTTTTACTTTTGCCACCTTCGTCCACGTCTAAGCTGCTTGCCTCTGTCGCTGTCCCTCCTCGGTGCGAACAGCCCAGATTTACTGAACAGGATGTTCAGATATTAAACCTTCAGGAGTCGGATTCATTTATTTTATTATTACTGCATGAATAAAAGAAGTAAAAGAGGAACACACAACGGTTGAGGACTATAAATTGACATTTGAGTTTGTGAATGAGGAAAGTTAAAGAGGAAGGAAGGTGGACTCTAAAGAAAGTGAGAAAACTGTTAAAAGGCACATGTGAGGAAGCAACACACATACACATATTTACACTCACACACACACACACACACACACACACACACACATAAGCCATGCGGTGTGTGGGGGAGGAGAGACATGCTGGTTGAGGCTGCATTCATGGATCAGTCACATAAAGAGGGACAAGTTTACAGTGTGAGAGGAAAGCGAGGTGCAAAACAAGGACGAGTTGTTGTTCTTTTTTCTTTTCCAGAAAGAAAAAGTGGACAAGTTTGGAGAGAGCAGCAGTAGAAGAAGAAGAAGAAGAAGAAGAAGAAGAAGAAGAGGACTTGTGGAGAGCATGAGAGAGGGAGGAGAGAGAGAGAGAGAGAGAGAGAGAGAGAGAGAGAGAGAGAGGGGAAGAAGGGAGGGGGGAGGAAAGACAAGAAGAGAGACGCAGAGAGACAGACAGATGGAAGAGAGGCATGCAGCGAGCAGCAAAGAGGAGGAGAAACAAAGCGTTTTGACTGAGGAAGTGTTCATGCCATGCGGGCCATGTGCTCAGGTAGGCTCCCCGCCACATCTGCTCTCTTTCAACGCCAGCGTCCGACAGCGTCCGCGTCTCCTTCGCTCCATCAGCTATAGCACAAGGTAGGACTGACTGTCCTTCTGCCGCTACTGCTTCAGGGCTGTTTAGGGCTTTTTTGGTGCGTTTTCAGTCCACTTCTTCATCTTGCTCACCTTTTCCAGCATTTAAACCCCCATGCAGTGCTGTTGGGGGGGTCGGTGGTGATGATGATGATGATGGTGATGGTGATGATGCCATTATCAGTGGAAGTTTTGTCTTTGTTTAAATGATTTGTAAATGTCACATTGATGCCACAGATGTTGTGCAAATGAAGAGATTTTATTCCGGTCCGGCTGTCTGTTGCCGTGCTTGCATGTGTGTGCGCGCGCGTGTGTGTGTGTGTGTGTGTGTGTGTGTGTGTGTTGTGACGGTCTAGTGTACTGGGTAGGTTATTGGCAGGACTGAGGAATGTGTGAGACTTCGCCCCAGATCTCTTTGTTCTCTCTCTCTCTCTCATTTTCTTTCTCCTTTTTTCTCTCTGGGGTTGCACAAACACACGCATGCACAGACACACACACACACACACACACACACACACACACACACACACACAGTCAAACCAACTTTTGCAGAAAACCAGTTGAAACTTCCCACCTGCAGGAGAGAAATGTCTGGAATGTGATTATCAAGTATTTGTGTTTATTTTATCACTGCGGGTCGCTCGCAAAGCAAAGAGGAAACCAGATCATGCGCATGCCTGGCACTTTGTGTGTGTGTGTGTGTGTACACGTGTGTGTGCTCGGCAGTGGTGGTGGTGATGGTGGTGGGTGGAGAGGGGGATCGGGTGGGAGGGTAAAGAGTGAGAGCGATTTGGCAGTGCACGTGAGTGTGTGGGTGGTTGTGTGGGTGTCAGGGTGAGTGGGTGCAGAGCTCTCTGAGTGAGAGCACATGTGACTTGGAGTGTGTGTGGGTGTTGCAAGAGAGAGCGAGTGTGTGTGTGTGTGTGTGTGTATAGAAAGGTGAAAAGTATGTGTGTGCAAAGGTAAGGTGATTGTGTGTTTCCGAGTCCGACCAAGCACCTTGGCATCAAAAAGAGGTGGAGAGGAAAAAAAAATCCACCCCCTTCTTCCATAAACCTCCCTGTCTTTCTTTCTGTTGTATGCTCATTTGCACACATGTACACACACACACACACACACACACACACACGGTTCAGGCGCCTGTCAAACCCAGCGCATTCCTGAGCGCTCGAACACACAGAGTCTGAATGGTGGGATGAATGCAGGGAAATTCAGCTGAAACGTGAGGACAAAAGCCAGGGGGACATTTAAGAGGGTTTAACTCCACAGAACCCTGGGAATCAGGGAGGAAACACACACACACACATTAAGGCATGCCTACACGCACACTGAAATGCGAACAACCTAAACTCTGAAGTGTGTATACATCCCAGCACACACACACAGCTGCGGCTGTAACAGGCTGAGGGGAATTCCCAGGGAGGAGACAGTGAAAACACACACTACACCTCTGCCTTCAGTCTTTACACGCTGGGCCTGGGAGCCAACATACCGCTCGGCCTTTAGACCAGCAGCTCCACGGCGAACCGTGCTAAAAGAAAAGAAAAAAAAAAGCTCACCAACAGCTCAAGGGAGGGGAGTTTGTGCAAGTGACAAATTCTCAAAGAATTACAGAGCGGCGTGGCTCGTCCTGTAAAAGCTCGAGCAGGGCCGAGTTGTCAGATGGGCTCGTAAAATTGCACTTGGCCCAGTCTTTAAAGGAGATTTACCGTCACGGCGTCTTGAGAGTCCGTTGTCCTCCGAGTTTCTCTTCATGAATTTAGGTGTTTGCCTTCTGTGGGGGGGGGCAGTGGACGCCACAGGCCGACCTTCTGCTGGAGCCTCTGATGTCCTGCTGCAGGCTCGCTTTGCACACGGTGGCGTTGTTGCTGGGAGGGGGGAGGAAGGTTGATGTTGCATTTGCATTGACCTGGAATCAATATTACTCACACCCCTCCCCAAAGAAACGAAAACATAGAAACTCGAAGGGGAAACTGTGGGATTGTCCCCGTCAGCTCAACTGTCTCCGACTGTTATGAGTAATTTATTGAACTCTCAATTGATCAAATATTCTTTCAAATATTGGCCACGAATTTATTGAGTTCACTGCGAGAGACATGCACGGGGGGGCCTGCTGCTCATCTGCCTGCACATCTAAAGTCAAGAAGCCACATGGTCATTTCCTCCAGGGCGAAATCCTCGACCTCTTGTGTCATGTGACCACGACAGAGAAAGGGTTAAATTCATTTCTTTATCTCTGGGTTTTACAGAAAAAGCTAAAAATATTTCTGGGAAGTTTACATTGAAGAAAAACCCATCATGTGTCCTGAACACCACAAACTGAGGTCATAGCTGTGCTCATAACCAGATAAGAAAAAGAGTGGGCTCAGTAATTTATTCAGGGAATTTCACATTATGAAGCTCAGTCATCGCGCTGGTTTATTGTCAGTGTGGTTTGGAGACGCAGAAAAAAACATCCGCTAATTTCCCAGATCACCGTGGAAGGAGGAAGAGGATGAGGATGAGGAGGGGGGAGGAAGCAGCAGATCATCTCAGATTCATACAAATGTAGCTGCATATTTAAGTGAGCAGGTACAATCCCTCTGCAGGTGTATTTCCCCCGCATGCTGAAATGTTTCACATTGAGTGTGTGCTTCAAATCTGTGAACGGAGAAGCTTTTTTTTTTTCTGCTGATCAATTATAGTTGAAATTATGCTTAAAAGCTTTTGTGATAATGCCAAATGATGACATTTCTTCACAGCTTGTGAAGAGAAACTAAAAGCCAAACTTTGGGAACCACTTTTACATAGAAAGGAATGAAACAGAACTAAAACTCAGATTTGTTTATTGCAAATTTTAATTGTAGTTGTGAAAAGAAAATGAATGAGTGAATGAGCTGATCTCTTCAGCAGTCATAGCTGGTATTATTATATTGCAGTAGTGATGATGGGGTTGTATATTTATTTATTTTTATTTTTGGGGGGGTTATTTAGGAGACTCCTTTTTGTTATTAGTCTGAGCCTACTACAGAAATTTCCGCTTCCTCCTTCCTCTTCTTTCTCAGTTCTGGTCTTTAAACGCACCTTTCGGCTGTTGTTGTATCACTATTCAGATTTTTTACTCTCGGCTCCTTCAGGGGACGGTCCCTGCAGCCTGAGGGGAGGGCGGAGGGGGATTTCTTGCGGGCTCCGGGTCGCCTGTCGGGCCGGTGTGGCCGGTGTTCAGCTCGGGGGGAACCGGAGTCTGTGCGCTCCGGCGCGGCGGAGGAGCGGAGGAGGGCGGCGGCGTTTCCGAGCGAAGCCCCGGAGGCGCAGAAAGTAAAAGAGAGAGCATGAGAGGAGGAGAAGGAGGATCAACAGGAGGATCAACAGGAGGAGAAGGAGGATCAACAGGAGGATCGACAGGAGGATCGACAGGAGCAGAAGGAGGACTCTCACTGCAGAATGAGCCGATCCTCCGCCTCTCCGCCGCAGAGCAGCGGCCGCCCCTCGCCTGTCTGCCGGACACTTTTCCGCGGAGCCCTCGGTGATGTCTCCGTCTCCAGCTCCTGCTGTCCGAGGTGGGGGGGGGGGGTCAGCGGGACCGGGCTGCTGCCCCCCTCCACCCCTCACAGCTTCACTGACAGGTACTCATTAAATCTGCACTTTGAATTTAAATCCTTTATTCTACAAAAAAAAAAATAAAAAATAGAAGACTGCTCTCTCATCTTAAATTACCCCCCCTTTAATATTTAATATTAATAATTATTATTATTTCCGGTGAGCTCTCCATTGTTTGTGTGATTGTGCAGCAGTGTGGTCAGACTGTTGAACATGGCATTGCAACAGTGTGTGGTCTCTCTGCCAATACCATTGTGTACTTTTAACGTGTGTGTGTGTGTGTAGCTTTCCTGCTAATTGCAGATGATGATGATGATTGTTTGTAAATTAATGTCATCATTTTAAAATGTTTAAATTTCTAACAGTTTGTTAGTATCGTTGTTGTTGTTGTTGTTGTGATGAGGGCAGTAATTACAGCCGTGCTCCCTCCTTTCAGATACCCTGATGCAACAACAGAGGGCAGTTGTGACACGTGTGTGTTTCACTGGTTATTAAAGTGTGGAGTTGGGCCATTAATATCAATTCATAATCTAACATGCAGTTTTATTGTTGTGTTATTTGTAACAATTAAACTCACTTTTATTTGTTCAATTTTCGCTGAAATTCTAACAAACCAAACCCAGAATTTGAGTTTGGATTTCCAAACTTTGACAGTGTTGACCTGTGGCTGCTCATCGTTCACCAATAATCTGTAAATTTGGGAGTCATTGTCTTTGGAGAGACACGATTTGTTTTTGTGTTGTTGTGATCATCTGCACTGATTGATTCCTCCAATCGCAGTTAGACTCTGGGTGTGTGTGTGTGTGTCTGAAAGTTGGACAGCAGTTGGCTGTTGGACGGGCTCGTTCCGTTAACGGACAGACTGGGGTTAGGATCCCGGCCGGTGTTGGACGGAGAACAGCGCTGGGCACCGCAGAACGGAGACGGGCTGCTAAAAGCTCGCCCACGCGCACAAATGTGAGATATTCTAATGAGCAATCTGGCCCCTCTGAATATCACTGCCTCCGTGTAAGAGACAGTTTCTCCGGGGATTCAGTTGGATGGAGGTGATGAGAGTATCTGAGAAGAAGATGGTGATGATGATGATGATGATGATGAGTGACGTGCTCCTCTGCCACCTGTCCTTCACAGCCTGGCCTCGTCGTGACGTGCAGCAGTGAACGGCGGCTCAGACCGGCAGCTGCTGGTAAGACTCTCACATTATCTCCAATGTGAACTGATTCATCTGGACTCTGCTCTTTATCGATGCATTTCTCTTTCTTTCTTCTTCTTTTTTTTTTTTTTTTTTTTTTTTTTTTGATGCTCTGGCTGATGAAGTTTGTAGCTGGAGAAAGTTTGCAGCGTCACATTAGCTGCTCATCAGAGTCCACCGTCCTTCTCTGCAGCTGCCACGTTATAAATAACTGCAACCTGCAGAGCTGAGCTCTTTACTTCCAGGAACATGTGGCCATAGAACAATTTAATGTGCTTAATGCAAAGCAAAAAAAAAAAAAAATCTGGCAGCATAATTCACTCACAAACAGACACACAAACAGCATGAGCGGCCCCCACCCGCCCCCGTGTTTCCTCTGCTGCCCTCAGATCTGAGGCACATGACATCATTAAAGAGGTGCTCTAAAAAATCGGTGTGGGCACAGCATGTTGGGTAGGCAGTGTGTGTTTCTGTTTCTGTGTGGGTGAGTTGGCGGGGGGGGGGGGGGGGGGGGGGGGGTGATGAAAGCCAAACGCTCCAGAGCCGTGGGTAGCGTGTGTGTGTGCGTGCCCGGCCCCAGGCTCTGGTCCTGGGCTGTGCTGCCTCCCACGCCGGGGTTCGAATGGGGCTGAGTGGGAGGGAGGAGTGGGCCGGGGATGTGAGTAAGCCGGCCGAGGAGCCCCCCAGACAAGAGAGCGCTGCGAAACGCTCCCTGCCAGCCTCTGGAGGAAACAGTAAAGTCTATTATGAGGAGCTTGCTGGTCCCACAGAATCATTTTGGGGGGGTGACGTAGCTGCTGCGGAGAGTGTAACCATCTCAGACAGTGTCAGCCGCTCACATCCTGCTGCAGCTCTGCAGCTCTGGACATCCAGATGGCAGCATCAGATTCGTCTCCCTCTGCTCTGAGCTGCATGTCCAGCTTTTCTCCTGTCAACAACAACACACACACATTAATCACTAGTGCCAGCGTTGTGTTGCAGTGTGTTATTTACTGCTGAAGTCTGTGTGAATGCTGAGCTCTGTCTCAGAACAAGACTGTCACTGTTTGTTCAGGATGATCGCTGACTGTAAAGAGGACAGCTGGACTTGGACAGTTTTAGAACAAGAGACAGGGAAGTCGACGCGCGTGGACTCGATCCTGAAGTCTCGATGGTCCACGTCGTCCCTGCTGCAGGTTCATGAAGGCCAGGCAGCCGTTCGGCACACAGGCAGAGAGATGCATTCACAAGAAAACATTAAAGTGACATTTCAGACATTCTGATGGACTGAGATATTTCAAGTGACACCAGGATGACATAAAATCAGGAAAATCTGCAGAACTTAGTGTCTCCGGCAGCTTTTACAGCTTTTAAATCTGACTCTCTGACTCCTTCTGTGTTCATCCGTCCATTCTCATCCTCCATCTTTGATACTGTCGTCTGGAGTCACGTCTCTACATCGGACGCTCCTATTGGCTGCGGTGGGTGATGTCACAGCTCCACAGAATGAGCAGAACTCCTGATCAGATCAGCTGTAGAACGACCCAAACACATGAGAGGAACTTTTCTTTGGTTGTTCTGCTTTGCTCAGTTTTTATCAGGAACAGAGGGGAACATTCAGAGTGTGTTTTTAGTTTTCTGACAGAATCAGCTGATTATGAATATGAGGAGGCTTTTTTAAAAGCACAAAAGGATTCAAAAATGTTACAGAAATTCTCCGTGTCTGGCTGAGAAGGTGCTCTGGATTAAAGAGCAAAGAGTCTCTTCAGTTGTGTTTCCTGGTCCAGATGTTTTTGTGAAGGATCAGCTGATTAGAGTGAAATCTGTCCTCAGACTGGAGGTCACGCTCGAAGGGCGGGGCGGATCGGGGGGGCCACAGTGACCCGGCGAGTGCAGCGGTGTTCTGGGCTGGGCCCCTCACTCTGATAATGGAAGGTGGTTCTGCAGGAAACTCAGAGGGGGGGGGCAGCCCATGGGCGGGGAGCAGCGGTGGATGTGGCGGTGGAGGACAACCGATGACGTGCGGAGGTGAGGTGGAGTTGGGACAGGCGGCAGGGAAGGGACAAGGAAGTGAGAACAGGAAATGCTGGTCAGAGCAGTGGCGGCGGTGGGGGGGTGGGGGGGTGGGTGGAATGTTTCATAAGAAGTCCTCTCCACCCGTGTAGCATCAGGATGAGGGCGTCTGCTGTTGGTGACAGTGACGCTGATCAGACGGCCACCAGCCAGAAGTGTGTGACACCCCACACACACACACACACCTCTCCACCTTGGCAGGGATCACAGTGGTGGGGGGGTGGGGGGGGTCCAGCAGCAGCTGCCCACGTTGTGTAGTTATGGAGGAGAGACTCAGTGTTGCTGTTTTTCCTCTGACACCTCTGAAGGGAAGAGGAAAAGGAAAGGAGGGAGGTGGGGAGGAAAGGAAAGGAGGAGGCCAGGGATGACAGGATGGAGCTGAACGGCGGGTGGGGGGGGGGGTTCTTTAAAGGAGTCACAGTGCTGTTGTGTAGTTTCCATCAGCACAGACACACACACACACACGTGTCTCCATGCTTCTGTCATTAAAAGCAGCATTGATTACATGATACTTCAAATTTCATCTTACTGCAGTTTGGCTGATTGTTCTCATTTCTACATTATTGTTGTGTTGTTGTATTCACTAAAAATCACAGTACTGTACATTTACTGGACACTTAACAAAGAAGCTTTATTTATAAAGGCGACATGAACACAAAATCATTTATGAAAGATATAAATATTAAAATAAAATAAATATAAAAAATTTAATTTGACATTTGTTTGTATAATGGTTTCTTTTATAAATCTTTTATTCATCTTGCTATGTGATTTAATAAATCAAACAATCCTTCAATCAAAAACGTGTCCACATGTTAAAACCTCCATTTTAAATCTTCTGTATTTAAACCTGATGATTAAATAAAAACATCCATTAAAATAAAAACAACAGTTTGTTTTTAAAAGAATAAGAGGCATCGCCTCCATCCAGCTGAGCACGATAAAAGAATTTTTTAAACTTCAAAATGTTATTTTACAATCTTAACTGTATAAATAATATCTGTTTTTAAATTTAAAAAATAATTTAAATACATTTTTCAAATTAAAACACTAAATGGAAAAGCAGAAATTTGATGGCATTTCCATCTTTTATATTTACGTATAAAACATTCAGCACACAAAAACACAAACGAGGATAAATTTATCCCGAGGAGTAAATAAAGCAGAGTGGTTAAATGCTGATGACGCTCCACATTTTTTAAACAACCTCAGTGAATGTTATGTTGCCTGAAATATTTAAAAATAAGTTGCAGTAAACAGGAATTATCCTTTAATCCGCCTGCTCTTACTAATGCTACTGTTATGACAAGTCTTACTTTATATAGCTTGACCTAATGGTCAGCCGTTGCATCACACAGAGGCATTTGTGTGTGTGTGTGTGTGTGTGTGTGTGTGTGTGTGTGCATGATGTAAATAGACACTTGCATAAGTCAGAGAAAATTGGAACATCTAAAAAATGTAACTGAAGCTGCTGTGGATGTTTCTCTGGAGCTGCTGAGGTTTCAGTGTGTGTCACTGAGAGCAGGGTTGTCACACACACACACACACACACACACACACACACACACGTTACCACAGGGCAGCAGAGAGCGAGTACAGTGGACAGAGATAAGACGTAGAGTCATGCCTGGCCAGCGTGACTGTGACATCACGGTTGTATCTGTGTGCTCACCGTCCCCGTGCTGGAAACAGACGGGCCTAATATAGTCAGCGTCGACCGTGACACACACACACTGAGAACACACACTGCCTCACAGGGAAGGGGGGGTGCTGCCATATTTCCATCCTCTGTCCTTGGTTGGTTGCAAGCATGTGTTTCTTCAGAGGTGTGTGTGTGTGTGTGTGTGCCCCAATTTTAGTGAATGAAATGACGTCACTGTTGCGTCTGTTCTTGTCTGTCACTGGCTGGGACAGGTGCATGTATAACCACCACCTCTGTGTGTGTGTGTGCGTGTGTGTGTGTGTGTGTGTGTGTGTGTGTGTGTGTGTGTGTGTGTCTTAGAAAGTTCAGCGTCGGCATTTGGAGGTTTTGCAGCAGATTTTGTTAGAAACTTTTTGTAAATGGCTTTAATCAGAGTGAGGAACACACAGACACACAGTGACAGGACAGCCCCCCCCCCCCCCCCCCACGGGGCCACGCAGCCATTAAACAGGCTGATGAAGCCAGCTGAGAGTCGGATCTGTTTCATGACCTCAGCTGTTTGTTTCTTCATCTTGGTATAAAAAAAACATTTCCACATTTGAACCTTTTATTTTGAAGTGAAGTGAATACCTCACTTGTATTTCTGGTTTTAAGAATATGTTGATATTGAGAAATCTTGCTGCAGGTTTTAAGGGAAACATCTTTATTCACTGAGTTCAGCTGAGACAGAAATCTGCTGGATCTGCTTCTCACCTCCCCCTCACTATCTCTCTGTCCATGTTTACTTGGGCAGAACTGATGCAGGAGGTAAAGAAACAGCATTCTGCCTCCGTGAGCAGACCGTTAAAAACACATATGCAGTTAAATCTTTATTGTGTCGATATGAGACGAAGTTTCTCAGGCAGTTTCTGTTCCACTTTCTTCGGTTGTTTTAACGGAGGATGAGATTTATTTAAAGGTTTCCTCTGAGCAAAAGGGAAAAATGTAAGATGGGACTGGTTCTTCATCTGAAACTGACTTCAGTGATAAACTGATCAGATCTGGATCAGTCCGACTTTCTGACTCCTTCTGTGTGTTTATCCGTCCATTCTCATCCTCCATCTTTGATAGTGACGTCTGGAGGCACGTCTCTACGTCAAACGCTCCTATTGGCTCCGCTGGGTGATGTCACAGCCAATCAGGGAGTCTGTGGATCAGTCCTGTATGTTTGTGAGTTTATTGTGTTGACAGAGCAGAACTCCTGATCAGATAAAACAACCCAAACACGAGAGGAGTTTATAGTTAACACAACGCAGAACCAGCGTTACAGAAGCTGTAAATGACTGTTAATATGTGTGTCTGAACGTTTCTTCGCTTTTTGTGTCACCGGTAACTTCAGTCAGACATTAAACTGCCTCTCGCGCCGACCAAGCAGAATTCCCAGGCTGCTCGGCTGCTCGAGTTCACACCTTTTTTTTCCACAGGAATCTCAGGAATCCCCAGCTTCCTTTCCACCGCAATCTCCATTGTGTGTGTGTGCGTACATGAAGGAAAGGCCCCCGCCTGTGTTGTGCATGTGTGTTGAAACACATCTCCGCCCTTGCATCCACCCAGAGAAAGTGAACAGGCGGTGCTCAGTTTGTGCCCACAATAGACTGAGTCACAGTCTAAAAGCTCCCAGTTACTGTGAGAGTCTTTAAGACAAACGTCACATTTCATCATTGTCCCTTTCACACCTGAAATATCGTAAATGACACCGCAACTCTACGTTTGACGGTGGAGGCATCGCTCCTCAGTCCGTCAGTGACACCTCTCAGTTATCCATTTGTTCCTACTTGTTATTTTAATTTTTATAGTTATTTTCTGGTGACATGATTGAAAATTAAACGGCAGCAGCTCTGTCTTCATTTTAAAATGAAATGACCCCCCCACAAAGTAAAAAAGATAATTTCTTTCCCAGTGACTCATTGAATCTGGCTTACAGAGCAGCTGACTAACAAGATCAGGAATAATCTGTCAGATTTCTGCTTTTGGCAGAGAGCAGCCACACGCCGAAATATTTCCATGCAGGAATTAAATTTGTTTTCAGACAACCTGAAAGAGAAAGAACGCAGATAATTCAGAGGCTGAGCCGGAGGAGAGCGTCCTCCCAGGGGAGACTCCAGCAGGTTAGTGCCGCCGCACACGGCCGGTCTGGAGTCATTTAGCCGCCTCGCCCTGAGTCATCCCCCTGCCTGCTGCCGTTCAGCACAACCAGAAACACACAGAAAAGCTATTCAGAAAATGACACACGACAGGCAGTGATTCACCGACACCCCCTCACTGCATCCACCGAGCCAAACGCCGTTAAACAGGCTGATGTCTCCGAGGTGGAAGCCGTTTCATCCGGCGGAGCTGCAGGATGAAAACTGTTAAAAATAGATCGGTGAAGTTACGGTCGGGAGCTTTCACTCAGGTCTTAATCAGC
The DNA here is from genome assembly GCF_900963305.1 of Echeneis naucrates. Classification (NCBI taxonomy): domain Eukaryota; kingdom Metazoa; phylum Chordata; class Actinopteri; order Carangiformes; family Echeneidae; genus Echeneis; species Echeneis naucrates. Next base: position 1,168,418 of record NC_042531.1, on the reverse strand, counting down.
AGTGAAGAGATTCATTTCAGTTGTTCTTCTGGTAAAATATTAAAGGTCCCAATTTTTATCATTTCATCTGAAGTGTTGATATCCCTGAAACTTTAACTTTTAACTTTTAATTTCCAGTAAAAGTAGGTTGGAAGTGCCTTTATCGTCCACCTGACAGCTGTCCAGAGGTGTCAGGTCAGAAGGCATGGACCACAGGAGTTCATCTTCTGAGGAACAATGCATGTGTGTGCATATAGGTCAATTATTACTTAACCCGGCTCGCTGACATGACTCACTGTTGTTACTTAAATAGTTCTGAATGGAGTCTTGACGAAGGCGTTTCTCTGTGTGCACGTTTGTGTAACGGCAGCTTCTCGTTGGGTGCAGCTCGGCCTTTGATGAGTCACATGGCTCCTCTGAGTAACAGACCAACTATGCAATTCCTGACATTGAAGACTCCCATTCAAAACCTCCAGTGCCCCCCCCCCCGCCTCCCTCCATACACACGGCAGCAGCAGCAGCAGAGGGAGGTGGTGGGGCAGGTCAGGGTGGGGTAGGGCTGTTGATTGGTGTGGTTGTCAGAGATGGCGTGACAGAGAAGAGAAGTGGGGCAAAATAGCAGGATGTAGGTGAGAACAGGGATCGGGGGGGGCAAGGAGGAGGGCAGTGTCAGGTCAGGGCTGAAGGTGAGCAGCTCCACGTTGACCTGAAGGTGAGCAGCTCCACGTTGACCTGAAGGTGAGCAGCTCCATGTTGACCTGAAGGTGAGCAGCTCCATGTTGACCTGAAGGTGAGGAGCTCCACGTTGACCTGAAGGTGAGCAGCTCCATGTTGACCTGAAGGTGAGCAGCTCCATGTTGACCTGAAGGTGAGCAGCTCCACGTTGACCTGAAGGTGAGCAGCTCCACGTTGACCTGAAGGTGAGCAGCTCCACGTTGACCTGAAGGTGAGCAGCTCCACGTTGACCTGAAGGTGAGCAGCTCCACGTTGACCTGAAGGTGAGGAGCTCCACGTTGACCTGAAGGTGAGGAGCTCCACGTTGACCTGAAGGTGAGCAGCTCCACGTTGACCTGAAGGTGAGCAGCTCCACGTTGACCTGAAGGTGAGCAGCTCCACGTTGACCTGAAGGTGAGCAGCTCCACGTTGACCTGAAGGTGAGCAGCTCCACGTTGACCTGAAGGTGAGCAGCTCCACGTTGACCTGAAGGTGAGCAGCTCCACGTTGACCTGAAGGTGAGCAGCTCCATGTTGACCTGAAGGTGAGCAGCTCCATGTTGACCTGAAGGTGAGGAGCTCCATGTTGACCTGAAGGTGAGCAGCTCCACGTTGACCTGAAGGTGAGCAGCTCCACGTTGACCTGAAGGTGAGCAGCTCCTCAGGAACTCAGTGTGATCCAGCTGTGGTTGTGGTTCAGAAAGCTCAGGTACTTTCTGAGGAGCTGCTGTGGTCAGGCCGCTCCGTCTGTGTGAAGTCTGGGGCTTTCTGTTTGTGTCACATGTAGATGGATTTATTTAATTCAGCGACATCTGATGTGTCATGAGACAAGATGCACATCTAGTCATTGTTAGTGTGTGTGTGTGTGTGTGTGTGTGTTTGGGTGGAGAGTGTATTGCTGCCAGTGAGGCTGGAAGTCATAAAGACCACTCTACTGTGGCCGGGTTGGGAGGGGGTGGCGGGTGTGGGGGCGCTCATGTCCCTGCCTCCTTTCCCTTATTTAGAGACGGGTCCCTTTTCCTTTCTCTGCAGACGCCCCAGCTCTCTGCTCGGGGAGTTTCCTGCTTTTGAAGACCCGGCCACACACACACATTCAGAGAGAGTGAGAGAGAGACACAGAGGCTGCCCTTACTTTTTTTATTATTTCATTCCTCCTCCCTCTCCCCCTCCCTTCTTCCCTCCTCTCTTTTTTCTGAATGGATGTCCTCTCCCTAACCTCATTGAAGCGGTGTAACAGGACACTGCCCCCGCTGCCATAGGCTCAGCCCCCTCTTTAACTGCCACAGTATAAGAAGAGCTCGGCGTCGGCTGCTGAATGTGTGTGAGAGAGTATGTCCGACAGTGTCAGTCAGGGGGGGCTGAGGGAAAGAGGAAGGGGAGGGCGAGAGAGTAAGAGAGACTCAGAGAGAGACGGCTGTGGGAACATGTGACAGCGTTAGTGGTAGCTGGGAGTTTAATGGCTGCTGTGTCTCTGGGAAAGCACCTTTAGCCCAGAGGGAGCCTCACACACTGCTTGTGTGTGTGTGTGTGTGTGTGTGTGTGAGAGAGAGAGAGAGAGAGAGAGAGAGCCGGCTCTGCAGTGCTGCTGCTGTCACTTTAAGCCTGTTACTGATTACACTCTGAAGAATGCAACGGGAGGAGGAAAAAAGAGATGAGACATGTAAGGATGAAATCTTCTCTGGAGTCCAGCTCCTACAAGTAGTGTGTGACCTGCCCTCCGAGCCGTGGACAGTGACGTGGGTGAGAGCTTGTTACCCAATAGCCCCTCTCTCTCTCTCTCTCTCTCTCTCTCTCTCTGTCGGAGTTAAACTGGAGACGCCGGACTCTCCTCTGTGGACACACAGAAATGGAGGAAAAACTTTTAAGAGAGACACCAGTGAAAGAGAAACTCGGAGAGGAGGAGGAAGACGGACAGATGGAGGGAGGGAGGGGGGGTTCCCTCATTCCAAAGTCAGTGCCGGGAGGAAACACTACTCTCACCCCAGACGGGTAAGTGAAAAAAGAAGAGAGAGAAGGAGTGTGGTTGGGGGGAAGACTCTCAGACTCTGCTGCTGCTGTTGATGGATATCATATGTTACAAGTTAAGGTTGAGAAACTGCTCCCAGATCCTTTAATAGGCCGAGCAGAACTGAGGAAGAGCAGGACCAGGCTCTGGGCCGACCTGAAGCGTGAGGAGCGGAGGAAATGCCTGAGCAGCTGAACGCTGCCTGCCTGCCGGTTTAGGATGTCGGGAGTCTTGAGCGGTCATCTGTTGGTGGAGCTGATTCACCGTTACGTAGACCCGGGGCTGGTCTGGGTCAGGGCGGTGTTAACTTACATTACTACGACCAGAATTAGATGAGAGGTACAATGTGCGGTATGTGCTGCCGTCAGCGCTGTAATTATACACCTGACATCGTGTCATCTGACGACGTCTGATCTGAGCCGGAGTCGGCTGATAATAATAGATCTTTGTAGTTAACAGGCCTTTTTTTTCACATGCAGAAACGACTTCCTCTTTGAGCTTCAGTCATGCTGCATTCACCCCCCCACCACACACACACACACACCCTTCATTTGACACAGATAGCAGTCTGAGAGTGCATGAATGAACTGAGCATATGGGTGTGTGTGTGTGTGTGTGTGTGGAGGAAGGACAGCGCTGTGTGGCTTCTTTATGAATGGACATGACAGGCGGCTGTTGTGATTGGCCATGAGGCCTGATGATGATGATGATGATGAAGATGATCCAGGTCCAGACTGGTGTCCACCTTCCTCTCACAGAGCTTGTGTGAATCAGAGCTGGGGGTTCTGGGTTACATGTGTTTTTCTAAGGGAGCTTAGTCATGAACTGAACACTGGAGTGTGTCAAAGCTGTGGACCTTTAAAGTTGTGGCTCTCAGCCCAGCTGTTGTCTTCAAATTATCTCCCACTCTCTCTGACTAACACGACCCCCCCTCCCCCCCTCCAAATCATGGTGAACTCACACAACTTGTTTTGTTGTTTTGTTGGTTTTTTTGTTTGTTTTTTAGAAGTGAGTCCAGATGCTCCGATATTTTAACGGCTCTGACACACAAACAGGTAAAGTGGCTCCACTACCTGCAAAGACACGAGATCAGAAGTGTGTGTGTGTGTGGTCCCAGCAGCACTGCCTGTAGACACACACAAACACACACCCTGCACTATCTCTTTGTTTTACTGCAACACAACGACAGCCGCTCCTTGAGCCCCAGCAGAGGTTATTCTCTGCCCCCCCCCCATAGTTTATGACACCAGTATGTGTGTGTGTGTGTGTGTGTGTGAGACAGAGAGAGAGTGAGCAGCGGTGATAAGGAGCTGTAAACCATCCCCCCAGCCCCCCCCCCCCCCGTTGGAGCGCAAGGATCTGTGAGCTCTTATCAGGGCCGCGTTTCCGGCATGACGGAGTGATAGCAGGCCGATTGTCGGTGAGATGCATCACAGGTATCTTGATGGGGGAGATTAAATTCCTGGGTGGAATCTGGCCTCTTCCTTATCACCCTGCCTGTGGACTGAACCCTGCCCCGTCCAACCAAGGCAGGAAGCGGCTGAGTGTCCCTGAAAACTAAAACTCTCTGTTTTCTATGCTGGATTATTTCAGAGCAGACGGGTGGAGATGAATGATGGATGGATGGATCCCCAACCAAAGAGCAGCTCAGTTAGTTAGTTTCACTCTGAATGTGATTTTATCCCTCACGCTGATCGATGTAAAGAATATTTGATGATATAATGATAATATGTAGATTTTGCGACAAGCCTTGGGCTGATTCTGCTTCATAACAGTTTCAGAATATTGTATTTTTGACCAGTTATCTAAGTGGCAGATGAAGGATGACTAATGCGGCTCAGCATGTGGTCAGTTTACAAAAGACAAATAAACTGAAATTACATAATATTACATTTCATAACATTAAAGGTCCACATAGACGTTAAAGGTTTAAGGGGTGAGGAGATGTAAAACTGCACCAAGAAGGTTTTTGGTTCTTAACACCACAAATGTATCTTCAGAATAAAACACAGGAGGTTAAAATATGGCACCTTTAAATGATGTCATGTCTGATTGAGTCATCAGACAGAGGTCAACTTAATGAGAGGTGGCAGATGCTGATGATTCACTGAGGTGGGAAAAGGTTGAAGGGAGTGAAGCCATAAGTCAGTGGTGGTTAGCTTTCTTCTGTCGCACACACACAGACACACACACACACAGAGGCTGGTGTGAGGAGGAGAGACGTTGTGACACGCCGTCGTTGTTCCGACATCGGCAGAGTTACGTAACTAAAACTGGGTTAAGCGGCGTAAGAACAATCTTAACTATGACTTGACTCATTCCTCCACTTTCCTTTTCACATGACTCGTCTTTGTTTATCCAGCAACACGCCGCTCACACTGAATGCAGTTTGGTTTATGTGCACAACAGGAGAAGCCTGTTACACTTTTGTGTTTGTGTGTTGTCGTGTTTTTTCTTTTCTGTGTACTCAGGAGTGCTCGTTCCAACGGTATACTAACCACACACACCTGGCCTGTTTCCTCCTTTGCCCATATATGGGCAGAGCTTCCCCTACCTGGGCCCCACTCTGAATTCCAATAAGCGGCAGTGCGTGTGTGTGTGTGTGTGTGTGTGTGTGTGTAGAGACGGATGCACGTCATGGAAAACCAGGATCAATGGGCAAGGCCGGCAGAGCTGCGTTTTTAAGGTGTACCTTTTGTTTTCCAAAGGTAATCAGTCAGCAGGACGTCAGGATTCCTGCAGATCAGCAGGCTCAAATGAAGAATTCAGCTCTTGATTAAAGACATCTTCCACTGAAAGCTCCCGTCACCGAGCCCCCCCCTTCTGTCTTATCACCGGGTGTGTTGGCGTTGAGGGTGGAGGCCCTTCAGGTGTCAGCCAGGTTGCAGCACTTCCTTGTGTTGGGACTAATGAAGCTGATTTATGGCTGTTTGCTGGGGTGCAGAGCTCATCCTGTTTAAACCCAGTAACCCCCCCACCCCCACCCCACCGCCTCACCATGCAGAGGCCAAGACAGGACGAGACACAGGAATATCCCTCTAACCCTCCTCTTTCTTTATATTTCTATTTTTTCCCTCCCTCCCTGCTTTCTCTGCTCTCTGCGCGGCTGCCAGGCCTTCATAAAGCAGCTCGAGGAGGGAGTTAGCTTTCCTTGGTCATGTTGCCAGCTCTTTCCCATCAGTCCAGCCCCCTGGAAGAGCCTGCAGACACCCCTCTGCCGAGGCCGGGGCTGAGCCGGGGCCTGGAGCTGGGGTGCAGGCCCAGCACGGGGCTCCGTCTCTCGGCTCTGTCCTGGATTGAGCGAACTGCTCGGACTTACAGACACCACGAACTCCCAGAGGAGCCGTTTAGGTTTGATCTCCTCAGTTTATAGCAGAGATAGAAAAAGGAGAGGAGGGGGTTTGACTTTAACAGGGGCCATCCTGGGGATTGGGAGGGAATGACTTTGGATGGCGAACAGAGGTGGCAGGGAAGACCGAGCTTCCATAACCTCTGTCTCCACGGAATCTGAGCTATTGGCTCCCCCCGGTTGGACGCTTCCAGGCGCCCATCACAACCAATCAGGCTAACCCGGGGAGCTGAGGGCTCATATCTGATTGGCCGCTGGCCCTCGTGAAACGACTGCTGAATTGGTGGCGGTGGGCTTGTCTCATCTTGGAAAATCAGACGTCTCTTTCAGCCAGTGAAACCGAGCCGACTGGTGCAGACGCTGATTGTCCATTTTCATTTAATGAACGTGGCAACAACCGCCAACAGAGTGCAGATGAGCTGAAGTTCATGTGATGAATATAAACTGAACCGTATTAGAGTCACGTTCAGGCTTTTCTGTTTGCTCCTCCCTTTGTGTTTTTTAAATTCAGAAACAGCCTCAGCTGATTGTGACTCTGTAAAGAGGCCAAAAGTCTTTTCCTGACTTTCTTCATAAAAAAACTGTAAAACTGATATCACCAGCAGAGCCAATAGGAGCGTCCGATGTAGAGACGTGACTCCAGATGTCACAAAGATGGAGGATGAGAATGGACGGATAAACACACAGAAGGAGTCAGAGAGTCAGACTGATCCAGATCTGATCAGTTTCAGATTGGACAGATCAGCTGATTCTGTATAAGGAGGAATTAAGATTTTATATATTTTAATTTAATATTCCCTGAAAAAAGTCAGCAGGAAAAATCTTCATTTGATGAATTTGCGTTAGAGAAAGTTGAGCAAAGACACATTTGAGTTTTGTGATGAATTCTTGATATTCTGAAATCAGCACTGACACATTCCCAGGTAGTTTATTATTTTTATTACTATTATTATGAAGAATAACTCTAACTTTAAAGATGTAGTGAGGCCCACACTGTAAACACACACACACACACACACACACACACAGACACGGAGGCAGAGGGAATGCATCCACACCCAGCTCACACATCCTACACACCCACCCACGCACACATGCCCACACATACTTGAGCAACAAACAGCACATGAGCACAACCAATGAACCAACGCCGCTTGCTGCAGAAGTGCAACTAGTGTTTGCACAAATACACACACACATAGTTGTACAGTGGTCACCCCCTACTTTGAGGCTAAGGCAGGGTAATGATTCAGTTCCTCTTTACTTCCCTCAGAATGTGTGTGCGTGCACTCATTTGTGTGTCTATCTGCTCTATATGTGTGCACAGTTGTCACTTTGTGAATGTGTTTTGTGTGTGTGTGTGTGTGTGTGTGAATGTGGATGTGGTCAGGCCCAGTCATCTTCCAGGCAGCTCGGAGGAAAGCCACATCAACTGCCATTCACCACACTCTAGGAATAGACTTGCCCAGTGCAGTGCAGGAATGGAATGGCACGCCTGCTGGGCCTCACCCCTTCCACCGCCGCTCGCCTGCACCCTTCGCCTCGGTTCCTCGTAGCTCCGTTCATTCATCCTTCTCGGTGTCACTTCCCTTCCGATGCTCGGCGCTGACGTGAACTTCCTGTGTAGCGCGTGATGAGCTTCGCTGCGGGGGCGTCACATGCCGAGACGCTCGCCGTAGCCCTGAAGTGCAGCGGCGGTCCCTCACCTCACTCACACTACGTGTAATTTAAGCTCATATATGTGCAGCCGCCGTGCCGGTATCACTTCAGTCGATGAATGAGCGCGAGCTGAGACTTCTGGTTCCTCTGTCGGCCTCTGACCTCGTCCGCTGTATCGCACACACCAAAGTGGGGAAGGAAAAAAAATCCTACCTGCTCGTGTACATTTGACCTCTGCACCTGCCTGTCGCTGGTGGCAGCATTGGCAAAGAATGGAAACAAAGAGGCCAGAGATAAGACAGAAACCTGATGGCCTTATCTGGTCTGGACCTGTTGACTCCATTAATCCCACACACGCACACACACACACACACACACCTCCAAACTCACATCTGAACAAAGACAATCAGATATTTAGAGCTGATTTTTCATCATCAGAACTCCTGATCAGATAAAGATAGAAACGACCCAAACACATGAGAGGAACGTTTCTTTGGAGAAGAAGGAGACATTCAGTGTTTTTAGTTAGTTCTTGTTTTCTGAGCTTGTCACAGATGCCAGAGAACAGCGTCTGGACGGAGTCTTACACAGCTAATTACGGCTTCCGATAATTATAATTAGTTGAGGTTGATCTGATTCTGAATATGTGGAGACATAAAAATCACAGCTTTATAAGGGAAAAAGGAGGAAAGCCTTAACTTGTTGACGCCTTTAAGCCTCCTGTGTCATGAATGATTCCTGTGTGTCTTTGTATTTCAGATTTGTGATTCTTCCAGAGACTCGATCAAACAGCCGATGTTCCCTGTTGAGGTAAGACGAGCTTCGTTTTTATCTTAAGCTTGTTCCCCAGTCACCTTCCTCACCCCCCCACCATATAAGAGCAGCACCTGAAGCCCCCCCAAACTTACAGAATAAAGCTGCCGTGGGAGAAAATGACAAATGATGCAACTCAAAGCTTTTGGCATCGGTGTGCGTTACACAAAAGTGTAGACAAGATGGGGGAAGAAGAAGAAGGCAGAGGCAGAGAGGCAGAGCTGGAATGTGTGTGTGTGATTGTCGGGGGGGGGGCAGCACATTTCCCTTAATGAAAAGAAATTGGAGTCAAGTGACCATCAGCTGGTCTGAGTGTGTTTGATCAATATGGTCATGAGGCCTCGGGTCTGCAGTGAGAGGAGGGAGCGATCGGCCATGCTGCCCCCCCATCACCTGTGTCGGGGTCATAATTTAAGACTGGCTCAGCGCTCCCATTATTTGCGTGGCTAAGCGTTGGAGCCGACATGGCGGTGGCCGCTGGCTGTCGTGCCTCGGGTCTAATGGGAAGGAATGACAGGAATCTGCAACTGATAATGCCACGCTTGGAGATGTTCGTCAGCAGATAATCTCCCATATCCTTCCCCTCCCTCAGGCTCCTCTTCTTCTTTTGCTGCCCCCCACCCCCCGCCTGCCCCAGCCTCCGCTGCCTGCCTCTATCCCAGCATCACGCCATATTTCCTCTTCCTCCTGTTTGCTCTGCTCTCCTCTAATGGATTTACCCCCCCTCTTTCCTCAGGTGGACTCAGCTGTATCCCGGGGCCCCCCACCCCGGCTCCTCGCCACTCTCTTGGCGGCTGTCGGTTGCTCAGTAGGCAGTGTAGATCCTGTGTAGCAATCAGCAGCTACATCTGGCTACTGGGTCTCCGACGGCTCGGCCTACTTCCCGGTCAAGCGTGCCCGTCCCCTCTCCCATTGGTTGGCGACGCATTCCTTTCCCGCGATTGGCCGCGATGTCAGGGGGGCTAGATCCTGTGACCCCCGCAGACAGGATGTTCTCTGTGTCACAACTCCACAAGGGGCCCTTGTCAAGGTTTTTTGTATTTTTTTTTTTTTTTTCACTCCTTCCTCTTCCGCCATTCTTCTTTTAATTCTCTGCCTCATGCTCAGTGAGCTCTTTATATGAGATGTCCTTGGTGGGAGCTGTTAAAGCCAAACTGTAAATGTTCTGCGCCTGACATTTCTAGAGGAAAGGCACTAATTGTGTGTTTGAAAAGCCTCTGAGATGAAGTGACGCACTCTTTGCTTTGTCCTGGACCTGGCATACAATGTAGATTTCTGTGTGGTTCAATTCTACAGCTACATTGTCTGCTGGGTTTCTGGCTGGCGATATAAGCAGCTGTTATATAACTCTGCAGAAGGTGAGTATTCATCTATTCCAACTCAACCTGTAACCCTGATGATTCAATAAAGAGAACGTATTCCACACTGATTCTACCGAGTGACTCGTGTTGTGTTTGTCACATTGGACGTCAGGTCTGAAGAGAGAAGGGACAAAAAAAAGAAAGAGACGGAATATGAATGGATGCAGCGTTGGCTCTGTGTCCCCAGAGTTGACCCCGAGCTGCAGATGCCAGGAATATTCTGGTAGCTCAGCACAAAAGCAGGTTGTTGGCTGTCAGGAGGTTGTCAGACTGTTGTCAGACCAGCTGCTTATTAGTGGGACGACACTTCCACACACACACACACACACACACCTGGGATCATACCTGTAGGCTTTAGAAACACATGCTGCCTGCAGCTCTGACAGTCACTTCCTCTCACCTTCAACAGAGTCCACTAAAAAATAAATGTGATGTTTGTCTGTTTACACAGACACGCTGTAACACTGTAATTTACTGTCTCTGATTATTTCTTCACACACACTGAGAGAAAACCGGCAGAAACAAACATGAAGGCAGGTGAACTTACTGCAAACATGACGTGGGGGGGGCCGTCAACCAGGAAGTCACTGTGTGTGCAGGGACTTGGCAGCGTTGCCGTCCATGTCCCGTCGCGTCCTTGCAACAGGACAAATATAATGAGACAGGAGACGAAGGAAGAGCTGGCTCACTGTCTCTTCTTTTCCTTATTATTCTTATTAGTGTTGGTCACTTCAGTTGTCGGACGCTTTTTTTTATTGTCGAAACCGACATAAAAATGTGAAACATGAAATTCTAGCTCATTAATCAGTTTATGGATTGACAGAAAACTTCTTTGGACATTTTGTTTTATTTATGAAGGAAAAAATCCAAACCTCCATGACGTCACCTGTCGGAGTGTGAGCAGCCTCCATGTTGGTATTTATCTGTCAGCCATCTTTGAAAAAAGATTTGGAGGAGAAGGAGGATCTGACCACTTAGACTCTTCGTCCAGTCAAAGAGAAGTCTTTGATTACTTCTGAGCTTCTGTTTTCATTCATGATCTTCTCTCTTATTTATCAGGAAGCTAAAGTGGGCAGCAGTGCCATTTGTTCTCAGTGCTGCTTTTTAACAATTGAATTTGTGAAACAGAACTCCAGGAAACAATTATGACAGGTAGAGCTGCGAGATTTTTATTTGTGTGACTCTGAGAGAGGAGAAATAAAAACAACACTGAGATCACAAACATCTTCCTGTAAATATCAACATTTCAAAATAAAATGCACCTTAACATTCACTTGTGTTGTTTAGCATTTAAAAAAAGGATGAAATAGTGTGGCACATATGCTTTTCAACCGCATTTATATTTCTAAAAAATCAAAGTTTTAAAGGTGGAATAATGATAAAATGAAAACAGGAACAAAAAGGGAGACGAACGTCTTTGTCTTTCACTGTGAACTGAAGCAGACTGAAACCGGACTGATGTGGGTTTATAAATGAACCTGTAATGGATTTACATTTATGATGAATTCATTCCGAATCATTGTGCTAATTTCTGCCACCAACAAGCTGAATCCCTGAAGTTCACCTGCTTCAGTGTGGGATCAGATCTGAGTGGTGGGCGGTTTATTGTTGCTTTGATAAGCTGTTGGTGACGTGCGTAGTGCGAGGACTGAATACTGAGGACACGGGGGGGGTGTAGAAATAAAGAGAGAAAGTGACAGAGAGATGGAGTCCTGTGGCCTCCTCTGCCCCCGCATATAAACGCTTTCAAGGAGGACAGGGTATGAGGTGAAGGTGGCGCCGTGCGTGACATCATCAGTCAGTGTCCACGTCCCACCCCCCATCTCACCTGCGTCACTGCTGCAATAAGTCACTCCGCTGACCTCTGCGGCCCAGACGTCAGCAAACATGCAGGAAAAGCAGGCGGCGGTTCACAGGGGCGTCAAACAGAGACCGACAAAACGTTTGTTTCTGAACACTGCCGACTTTTTTTTTTTTTTGTTTGCTCTCCTGAACAAACATCCAGATCGGAGAAACATCCTGGTCTGGTTTAACACACAAGAACCTGATTATTTACAGTCAGTGTTGTACTGAAGACCGTAAACTCATCAGGGAGGGGGAGGGACATTTTCCCATAGACTTCAACTCTATCTGGTCAGTAGATAACCTGAAGGTTTAATCAGAACCAGGATCAGGTCCAGAACAGGACTCAGACCTGCTCAGACGTGGAGGCGGTCTGGCTCCTTTCAGCATTCTTGTTCCAAAGCTGTCGAGTCTCATTCAGACTGATTCTCTTTTGACTTCAATAAAATGATGAGCGACGTTAAAAGATGAAAAAACTCAGACTGGCTTTCACTTTCAGTGACTGTGACAAACGTGGCCTTCCAAAAGATGTTTATTTCTCTAAATGTCGGGAAACAGGCCGAAGCTAATGAAGCGTCTCTGTTCAAATATTCTGTACACATTTCTATCAGCCACAAATGTGTGAATGTATGAATCTGTTTTCATTCATTCATCAATGCTTTTGCCTGACATATATATTTCATATATGGATATTCAATATACAACATGTATATTTCTAAAAATGAAAACAAACCTCAGAGATTAAAAGGTGAAGGCAAAAATAAATATAGTTTAGAACAATACAAGCAAAATAAATCTAATTCAATTCAAATAAAAGATAAATCAATTTTAAATCTTATTAACATCCAAAATATAGAAAGAACAATAAGAAGCTGAAAATGACGGATTCTCCACATAATCAGATTTTCTCACCTCATAGACAAATAAAATGAAATAAAGAGAAATCCTCATCTTCTGGATGAAAGATGGAAATAAGGTGAAAATGAAGAAAATGGTTGTTGTTTAATGCCAAATTAAAAAAATTGAATTATTGTTTCATGTAGATTTTAAGTTTCTGTCAGCCAATAAATCCAACATGGATGGACGAAGAAGAGACATAAATAAATGTAAGAATTTTCAGCCGCATCCTTTAAACTCATTTCTGATCAACTTATTCCGTCTGTCTCAAAGAACCATAAAAAAAAAGGTAAACAAACATGGTCGACCACATCCACATCTAAAAAACCTTCCACGGCTCGGCGTGGATCTGTTTGGTGCTCGATGACGCACGCTGAATCACAACAGTTACGTAAAAAGCTTGAGTCCAAAGCGGTGACTAAACAGGACTTGGAGACGATCCCCCAGAACGAGGACTGGGGAGGCCGGCGGCGGCGAGCGGGCGCATCACAGCACGTTCCAAACCTGCTGACTCACCGGGCAGAGGAGGAACCTACCACAGAGTTTGGCGTGAAGGCGACCACGGGGTGATCCAGAGCCACACAATCCTGAAATCCAAATCCGCTCTGCAGCAGAACACGGAGACAACATGGACGCTGCAGCCGAAGCTTTTAAATCCTCGGAGCTGGCCTGGAAACGTCGTTCAGGTAAAAGCAGACGGGAATTAAAACGGATAAAAAGCTGCAGAACAGCTCATTTCTTTTGTTGCCTTCACATATTCGTTCAAATCTGATCAAATCTGATCTTCTGTGGTGACTCCGGCATTTCACGGTTTCCTGGAGACCCCGATCTGGTTTAATCAAATCCATCATCTCGAAAGAGGAGCTCCTTCCACAAAGGCCTGAGATCTCTCCAGCAGCCTCAGTTAAAAACAGAGATGTCTTAATTGTGTTTTCTTTTTGCTCAGTCTTTATCTGACAGCCTAATCCGATCGGGTCATTGATTTGTGTTTTCAGCCAGAAGCCACATGATCTCCGTGACGCGGAGCTGAAGGTTGGATCGGCATAAAACCGACAGTCGTCGTTACTGAATGAATAAAGAATGAGCAGAACTCCTGGTCAGATAAAGACAGAAGCTTCAGATCAGCTGGAGGAAACATTCAGAGTGTGTTTGGTTTTTTTCGTGTTTAATGAGGTGTGTGCTGACACACACACACACACACCTGAATGGAATAAGTCAGTCATCAGCCTTGGTTCACTGATAGTGTCCTAAATATAGGAGCCACCAGGTGACACTCAGGGAGACAGACGGCCCCCACCAGGTGACCTGTGAGCATTCCTGTCCAGGTCAAAGGTCAACTGTCAGCTGTGTGAGCGAGCCTTTGTATCCGCTGTCACGTCAGCGGCCAACTTAGCTGAAGCAGAGAAGCACGAGATCGGCATTCTGGGTGAATTCTCTCCTGCAGGAAAACCCCTGAGCTCGCAGAAAAGCTGCGGCGAGCCCCCCGTCATGTCCGACGGATGGACGGACAGGCAGCTGACCTCAGACGGGGAGGGAGGGCCAGCAGTGACAGAGGGGGGGGGGGGGGGGGGGGGGGGGGGCACGGTGGAAATGACAAGCACATGACAGGACACAGGAAATTTGTTGTGTGTGTGTGTGTGTGTGTGTGTGTGTGTGTGTGTGTGAGTGCTGCAGAGCGCTGAGCCCCCCCACTTTGTTAATGACATTAGAACCACCTGACTCCAGCTGAGGGCGTCGTCAACGGAGACGTGAGGTTTGTTCGCCATCTTTTTCACCTCCAACGCTAAACCTTCAATCTCTCAGCTGACCATCAGAGGGTGACTCCACAGGTTTTGATTGAAGTCTATGGGAAAATGATGAGTTTGAAGTACAACATGATGTTCAAGGAGGGGCGTGGTTGGATGATTGACAGGCTGTCCCACCCAATCAGGACATCTCTCTCCAAGATTTCTCCAAGCCGGACGGCAAGAAAACGACCTCCAGCCGTCTGTCCAAAAAACGTCCAGATCACAATTTGATTTTTCTGCGTACGAATCCTAAATGTTGTCACTCTGTTCCTGAAGAGGAGCAGAGGCTTCTGATGTCTGCGGACTCAGAGTGAAAGCTTTTCTGTGTAGGAGAGTTGCTTTCTTGTCTCGTATTCTCCCCCCCGTCGATCCCCTCACCCTCCATTTCCTCACCCCCGTCCCTCCCTTCCTCCTCCTCTCCTTCACTCTCGGAGATGAGGAGTAAGTCGCTCTGTTTCAAGAGGATTGGAATTAGTTTGTCTCTTAGCAACAACTCGTACAATACAACATGGATTTGTGTGAGACAGAGACACAGTGTGAGAGTGATGTGTGAGAACGGGTCGATCTGTGTGTGTGTGTGTGTCCATGCACTAATCAGCTGAGCACACTTTTTCCACTGTCCTACATGTTTGGTGGGTTCACTCTCATGTGGAAACCTGTTTCACTCACCACACACAGATACATTCTTCATTCACAGCGGACAGCACTTCCTCCCTTGCATTGACGTTACATAAGCGCTAAGAAGCTGAATGGAAACTGGTGATAAGCTGGTTTTATCACGAGGACGGAGGCAGTGACCATGAGAGTCTGGGTGGGACAGGCTGTCTGCGGGTTTATAAACTGGGGGGGCGCCTCCCCCTCCCTCTGTCCCTCACCACCCACATGGCCACCAAACCTGGAAACGCTCCCCACGTGTCACCGCAGCTCAGTCCTGCCTGGAACAAATAAAAATAAGCAAACAGAACGTGACCTTTGTGTGAAATCACTTCCTGTTTCCTCTGACCTGCAGCTCTCAGAGGTCTTTTTTTTTTTTTTGGAGTTGGAGAGGAAAGGGTTAAGCAGCGATAGCCGGGACTGTGAAATCTGAGAAGTGACGGAGAGGGAGAAGGAAGGGGAGATT
This sequence comes from Echeneis naucrates, assembly GCF_900963305.1. Taxonomy (NCBI): domain Eukaryota; kingdom Metazoa; phylum Chordata; class Actinopteri; order Carangiformes; family Echeneidae; genus Echeneis; species Echeneis naucrates. Next base: position 1,152,893 of record NC_042531.1, on the reverse strand, counting down.
TCTGGGGACCAGAGAAAAAGAGGAAGACCCAGCACGCTACCCTTTGGCCTCCTCTCTGGTGGCTGTACTCGACGGCGTTGTCCTTCTTCCGTTGGGTATTTTTCTCTTTTTTGCCGGGGGACTCTTTTCACGGTTACACCGCTCCAGACGAGCTTCTTTCTCTCCTTGTGTTGAAGCTCAGCAGTAAGCGTTTCCCACTTCCTGCGCAGCGCTGAATCAGCCTCCAAGAATGTACGAGCACTGACTCACACTTCCTCCTGGATATGACAGAGCTTCCTCTCCTTTCTCTCTCCCCTCCCTCCACCCATCTTCCTTTCACCCCCCCCCCTCCCCAACCACCGGCCTCCTTCCTCTGACAGTTGAGGGTCTGAGTGGAAGAAGTGAGTCCCGGCTCGGCGCTGGGATGTTTGCTGAGAGTCAGAGCGGCGACCGAAGCTGAAGGACAAGTCAGTCGTCTCAGTCCTCAAACATCTGAGTCATTTGAATTTGATTTGTCCGCTCTATATTTAGAGGCTTCAGCCTGGACTCATGATGGGTCATGAACAGAAGCTCCCTGTAAAATCAGACAGGTGAGCCGAGTCGCTCAATCACATTACAGAGCAATCATTGAGCAGGACAAATGGAATTATTGATAAATGATCGTTTCTCAGAATGAATCAGACGACAGCATCATTCTGTGTTGAAACTAGATGATGAGAGAAATGAACTCAAATGTTTTACTAATGAAATAATTGTATTAAACTTCTGTGATGGAATCGTGGTTGGTAGATGTATCAGACACAGTAGTGATGAAACTGTAAAATTTGAAAACAAAAATGGAGGACAGCGGCGTCACATTGAATATTCCAGTCGTGCAAATTCAATAATTTCTGTCTCTGCCTGATGAGAAGAAAAGTGCTGGAGGTGACGTGTTAAATGTTATTTTTGTGTGCTGAACCATCTCCGAGGTTCAGATACCTCTGAAGAAAACAGGACTTTCTCTTCTTCGAATTTTTCTCATTGCCATCGTTGACTCGTGAACTCCCTTCTCCCCCTCCCTCGAGTTCACCCTTCAAACTTTGAGACGTCAGAAATTAATGGTGCTTGGAAAGATTTCATGCTCACAGGGTCACTGAATTTTGGTATTTTTTGCCAAAGGAAGAAGCGAAGCGTTGTGCAGAAGAAACACAACAGAAAGATGGAAACAAAAGCTCCGGAGTGAAAAACCTCAACTTTAGTTTTCAGCTTTACCTTCAGCTCATCAAATCCACAGATGAATTTCTCTGACACTGAATTATTTCTTCTCATGTCGGGTCTGATGGAGTAGAAATCCACGTGCCTCATAAAGGTCAGATCATGTAGTGATGAGGCAGCTTCACAGTAACACAACATTTCAACACTGACAGACACACACACACACACTGATGTTCTGTGCTCGTCGGCGCTGTGTCTCTGGTTTGACTCATTCTGGAAACCAAAGCAGTTTATACAAAGTTCATCCTGATTACAACTTTGAAGTTTCTCCTCTTTAAGTCAAAAGGCAGTTGGACATATTCAACAACAACAGTTCAACACAAAGACTGAAAACACAAGATGGACCAACACGCTCCGTTTTCACCTGAGCCAGGTGAGCTGCTTCCTGTCTGCACTCATGTCAGACTAAATGTGCAGCAGCTAACTTCCTTTAGGAGAAATCTGAATGTACAGTTATGGACAGACAAGCTGAAACTGATCTGTTGTGCCGGATCAGTACCCTGACTGGACCTGGACCTGGACCTGGACAAGGACCTGAACCAGGACCAGGACCTGAACCAGGACCAGGACCTGAACCTGGACCTGGACCTTTCAGCTGGGCCTGGACCTGGACCTTTCAGCTGGGCCTGGACCTGGACCAGGACCTGGACCTTTCAGCTGGACCTGGACAAGGACCAGGACCTGGACCTGGACCTTTCAGCTGGACCTGAACCAGGTCCAGGACCTGAACCTGGACCTGGACAAGGACCTGGACCTGGACCTGGACAAGGACCTGAACCAGGACCAGGACCTGAACCTGGACCTGGACAAGGACCTGGACCTGGACCTGGAACTGGACCTGGACCTTTCAGCTGGACCTGGACCTGGACCTTTCAGCTGGACCTGGACCTGGACCAGGACCTGGACCTTTCAGCTGGACCTGGACCTGGACCTTTCAGCTGGGCCTGGACCTGGACCAGGACCTGGACCTTTCAGCTGGACCTGGACAAGGACCAGGACCTGGACCTGGACCTTTCAGCTGGACCTGGACCAGGACCTGGACCTGGACAAGGACCTGAACCAGGACCAGGACCTGAACCTGGACCTGGACCTGGACCTGGACCAGGACCAGGACCTGGACCTGGACCTTTCAGCTGGGCCTGGACCTGGACCAGGACCTGGACCTTTCAGCTGGGCCTGGACCTGGACCAGGACCTGGACCTTTCACCTGGACCTGGACCTGGACCTTTCAGCTGGACCTGGACCAGGACCTGGACCTTTCAGCTGGACCTGGACCTGGACCTGGACGTGGACCTTTCAGCTGGGCCTGGACCTGGACCAGGACCTGGACCTTTCACCTGGACCTGGACCTGAACCAGGACCTTTCAGCTGGACCAGGACCAGGACCTGGACCTTTCAGCTGGACCAGGACCTGGACCTGGACCTTTCAGCTGGACCTGGACCTGGACCTGGACAAGGACCTGAACCAGGACCAGGACCTGAACCTGGACCTGGACAAGGACCTGAACCAGGACCAGGACCTGAACCTGGACCTGGACAAGGACCTGGACCTGGACCTTTCAGCAGGACCTGGACCTGGACCTGGACCTGGACCTTTCAGCTGGACCTGGACCAGGACCTGGACCTTTCAGCTGGACCTGGACCTGAACCAGGACCTTTCAGCTGGACCAGGACCAGGACCTGGACCTTCGTCAGTGTGCAGTGTGCAGCGGAGGTCCTTTTCTGTGAGCGCAGTGGAAAGTTTACCTTGTGACTGAGGTGTGCTGTGCTGCTGATTATGCAAACATCCCGCAGCCAGCAGCAGCCTGAACACACACACACACACACATGCATTTACACCTGAGTCACCGGTGACGTCATGTGGGACAGGTGCCTCCGTGGATACAGGAGCAGGGATGTGTGTGTCTGTGTGTGTACTCTTTGAGTTGTTTGCAGTGTTTACACATAAAAGCGCAATCGTTAGCGGGTGTATCACACGTCAGGGGAACCGGGAGACGCGAGGCTGATGTCACACGGTCATAACCGGGGAAAATGTTGTGCAACACCTGCGTCACTGTGCACCAGGACAACAGCAGGTCCACTCCACCTCCAAACAACATCTGTCATGTGCTGCTGCTGGCCGAGGCTCCAGGAGGTGGAAAGCACCGGAGAAGCCGGCGCTGCCAGATAATCCGATGACTGTTAGACGCTCTTCAGATGACCAAATGTTGTGGTATGTTTGTAAAAGGAAGTAACACAACCCCAAATTCAGCTGCTTGATCAAACACACACTCACACACACTCACTCCGTGTGGACTGAAAGCAGCCAGACCTGCAGGTCCAGGTCCGGCAGGTGAACCTTGTTCCGTTGAGCGGTGGAGTTTCCCTGTCCAGGTGAGGAGCAGCACACCTGTTAACAAAATACCCCAATCCGCTCCTGAGTGATGTCATCGTTACCCATCATGCTTTTCACTCCGCCTTCCAGGAGATCATCTGCATTTAGCAGAGTCTTCGGGCGACATGAGAGTAAATTCCACAAGCCCCCACCCCGGTTGGGGCCGGGGCCGGACACTGCCCCCATGTGGCTCCATCAACAGTAATCAGTGAAAGTGAATTGGATCAGAATCAGAATCAGGACAGAACAATTGAGCCACGAGACGAAGAACAAACACATTTACAGGTTTAAAATCCAAATTCTTTCATCTGACTCATCTGAGACGCTGTTAGCTCAGACCTGAAATATATTATTATACTATATAAATGATATTTGTGGCATCTGCTGTCACTTTTTTGGTTAATTATTTTTCAACAATGTTAAATTTCGACAGAAAGATTTTATTAAAAGATGAATTAGTTCCGGTCCGGTCCGGTCCGGTCTGGTAGCAGAAACAGTGCAGACAAACAAGCAGCTAAATAATTTCTTCCTGTTCATGTTTAACGTGTGATTCAGAGCTGAGCTCCACACCCACTGATTCAGCCTCCTGTTCTAATGGTTAATAATTTATGACAGGAAAGAACGCTTTAAAAAAGCCACCGGCCGGCGGGATGATGAGGTGGAGAGGTGCCGTCATGCCTCCTGCCAACTTCCAGTCCGGCGGGAAGATCTTGGCGGTTTTGGGAGCCCGGCCTGTGATGTGGACTTGACGGGGTTAATGTTGAAAACACCGTTAAAGAAATCAGGTTGTCTCAACGCCTGCAGGCGCTCCGAGAAGAAGAATTCATGTTTCAACTGGAAATATTTGGATTTCTAAAATAGGTGTTCCCCTTTTTGGCAGATAATTTAGGTCTTTATTAACTTAAGAATTCATCCATCCATCTTCTACCTCTGATCTGTTTCCGGGTCACGGTGGGGTCACCCTGGACAGGCCTCCAGTCCATCAGGGTTGGGGTCGGGGTCCGGGTCAAGGTCCAGGTCCTGGTCAGGGTCAGGGTCGGGTTCAAGGTCCGGGTCCTGGTCGGGGTCCGGGTCGGGGTCCGGGTCCGGGTCTGGGTCGGGGTCCGGGTCCTGGTCGGGGGCCGGGTCCGGGTCCGGGTCAGGGTCCGGGTCCTGGTCGGGGGCCGGGTCCGGGTCTGGGTCAGGGTCGGGGTCCAGGTCCGGGTCCGGGTCAGGGTCCGGGTCCTGGTCGGGGGCCGGGTCCGGGTCAGGGTCGGGGTCCGGGTCCTGGTCGGGGGCCGGGTCCGGGTCAGGGTCGGGGTCCGGGTCCGGGTCTGGGTCAGGGTCAGACCTACGCACAGTCGATGAACCCAAACCGGGAGGAAACGCGCCGTGGCACCAGAACCACAGCAGTGTTTCCAAATTTCATTTAGCATGAGCTGAAGTCTTTTTAACAGAAACTTGTCAGCTTTTCCTTTTCTTCCATTTGCTTCCACTCTTCCGTACATTTATTTCAATAAAACCTTCCTTCGGTTTTTTCCTTTCGATGACAATGAACCTGATTCGACAAACTCGGCTGCTTCTGTCTGGTTTACCACGGAAACCATCAGAGAAATATTTAGGTTTGAAATCAATGACTGTCTGCACAGAGGGAACAAAATCTTTAAATATCGTTATGAAACGTATTTAAAGCAGCAGCTTTGTGATATTTTAGAGAAATGAAATAGTATTGGAAGGTTTTAATGATCCTGCTGTCAGCTGGACGAGTTCAGAGCTTCTTCTTCTGGATTTTGTCTCTAATGACTCGTCTCCGTTCATGAAGTCATTTAAAACCTGCAGAGGGAGAGTCAGTTTGTGCAGCAGAACATTCTCAGATTTAAAAATGTGATGCAGAGGTTTTGTTTTTTTTTTGGAGATGTCAGATCTGAGACCTGACAGACAGAAGTGATTTTCACTTTGCTCACATTCCTCCGTCAGTGTGTGTAAAATCACCTCGGGCTCGTCCATTTAACCCGAAGCTTCCTGTGACTCAGAGCTGCAGAAGCTCAGACTCAGCTCAGAGGAATCTGGGGGACTTCTGCCACATGGAGACCTTGATGCAGCCCTGGCACCAACATCACGGGGACTCACTTCCTGTCTCACGTTGGTCAACAGGAGAGTCTGATCTTCTCTTCTGAGCAGATGTTTCACAATAAGAGTTTTTGAAAACAAACTATATGACCGACCTACAAAATATGTGTCAGATTAAAGCAGCAGTTTCCACTTCACCAATCCTGCAGTTCGGTCTAATCTGATGATTTCTTTAGTGTACAACGGCACGGTGGCCCAGTGGTTTACTCTGTTTGATGCCGTCCTGTAGACCTCTTTACTTTATATGAGCACATCTCATGAGGAGAATCTTCATTTGATGAAAAGCTCTTGAACAGAAAGGATTGAAAATAAAACAAAAATAAAAGCTTGAAGTCTCAGGGTCTCTCTGGTTTGACTCTTCTGAATCATGATTCAGTCTTCAGTCTCTGCAGATCTTCTTTGGAAATATTAAAACACCCTTTTTGGACTTTTTAATCCAAACGCTGCAGCTTCAGGAGCCCAGATCCTGGATCCAGGGGCCAGGGGCCAGGGGCCGGGGTTCGGTTCTTCTTTTTCTTTCCCTCCTTCTTCGTGTTTACATTCACTGTTTCCTGTCTCGTGGTTTTTTTCTTAATTACAACAATAAACTTTGCAGCTTCTTCAGGTCCCGCCATGCGCATGCAACTGACCGCATCTGAGCTGAGTCACCACGCATGAGACCACCAGCACCCGATGACACATTAGAAACCTTAACATTTGAAAATTGATGTGAAATTATTATTTCAGATCATCTTAATATTTTATCTGCTGCATCATGATCTCATCAGGACTCATCGTTTTTTATGATGTTATGATGATTTAGTCAAATCTTTACTTGATGAAAAGTTTTAAAACAGAAATAAGTAAAAACTAAAAATGAATGAATGTCAGATTACCAGAGTAAACCTGACTCTTAAATCTGGGATTAAATCCTTGTTATCTCTGTGGAGCGTTTTTAAAATGTTTTTTTTATTTTTATGAAACCTGTAAAGAGTGAAGGACTGAATGAAACACGCCTTCTGTGTCTTTTCTTTCATTTTGAGTTTTCTTAAAATGGATTAAAGGATGTTGGTAAATATTACATATTTCATTTGAACTGATTTGATTAAAACCTCACAGATATTAATAATAGTAATTCTTATTTTCTGCATATTGACAGAATGAGCAGGGAGCCCCTGTCGGACCTTTGGGAGCTGAGCGGCCTGACGTTGGCCTTTCAGCCTTTAGATACTCGGCCGTCTGCATTAATGGCAGCCGGCGCTCCTTTCAGACACATTCCTCACAAACCCAGCGCTTCCACAAATGACTATGATTTCCTCTTGGCCGCTGAAAGCACTCGACAACTCGAGCGCAGTCCAAGAAATATAGTTTCTGCCCGTCTGTACATCCATTTCCTGTCCTAAAACACTTGCATATGTTTTCTCTGTCAACCTACCGGTGACTCAGTTGGGTTAAGAGTAAAAACAAATAGGAGCGGAACAAATACAAGCTGAGTCACCAGTGACTAAGACATCTGGAATACACCTTCAGAATTTAGGAGCTGCTTTGATCCCCCCTTTAACAGTGTGTGTGTGTGTGTGTGTTTTACTGATATTACTTTGCATCCATCTCTCTCATAACTACAGTGACATCTGCTGGTCCATGTTTCACTTCTTCCCCTCAGAGGGTGCAGCAGACGGAGGTTGTGTGTTGTGTTATTGTGCATCACACAATGACCGTGATGGGGACAGCTGCAGGTGAGTGGACATGTCCCTCTGCATCTGTCCCCCTTCTTTATTATTATTATTGATTTAGCGTGAAGCAGAATGGAGCATCCTGATTGGGTGATGAACATCATGTTGTGTTGAAGTTGAGACCATCAACTCGTCAGGAAACGCTGACTGAGGAGGAGGAGGGACATTTTCCCATAGGCTTCAATAGAATCTGACATGTTTTTACAGCTGGCTGATGGCCAGTAGATAGAACAAATCTCCACATTAAAGAACGTGTGAATAACAAATGAGGACGATGGTGATGGAGGAATGAAACGTTTTCTGAGGACGATGTTGGAACCAGTTGGTCGACTTACAGTCACACAAAGCAAAGATCAAACAGCCGACGGAGTCCAGCTGCGTTTGGCTGTAAGACAATAAAATAATTTTTTAAGAGCCTGCTTCATTTTCCAGGTTTGATATTTTTTAAATGTCAACTATTTCCTTTTCTCACTTCTGAAGCTAAGTGAGAAAAAAAGCAAAGCCTGTCAGACGGGATCATGAATAAATTAAAGGTGTTTGGATTGAGCTGGTTGTCAGACCAACTGGTCTAACGCAACCTCCTGCGGTCCTGATAATGAACTAACTGGAGCTCCGAGCTGACAGCCCGTTTTTTTAAACAGGAGCACAAAGAACGTCAGCCGGCGAGCACAATTAAAGCTGCAGACAGATGGATCCTGAAGTTTGGGGAAAATGAGCCAAAAGTCTCATTCTAGTTTTTACATTTAAGATGATTATTCAAGCAGGTCAGTCCATGATCACGTGTTCATCCACTTAAACATCTGTCTTCTGCCTCAAAGCAAAGAGCTGCTCCATGGAAAACGCTACAGGCACATTTCAAAACATCCAAATCTTCCACTTTTTTTTTTGAGTTGATACCAAAGTCTGGTGTGAAGCCTCAACACAGAAAAATGTCTTCAGTTTTTATGTGTCAGTCAAAGACAGCTGAAATGAAGCAACAATGAAAACAAAAAGGTGTAAGAGGTTCATGGAAAGTCTGAAGGTGAACAGGAACGAACAGGCAGAGATCAGACCTGCTGAGCCGACACGAACATTCTTCACACACGTGGAGGTGAATGCTACTGCTCTCTCTCCGAGAACACGGACACACAACAGAGTAGACAATCACCTTCATACTGTGTGTCATCTGCACGCACCAACAACCGTCATGTCGTCAGTGTCCTCCGGACCAGGCGGCAGCGTGACTGAGCTCACAGACTAAACGCCTGTTTGTTGCTAATATTGCTACAAATTTTTTACACTTTATTCTAAATTCTAATAAGATAAAAAACCAAATGTTCTTTTCATCACGAGCTGATTTCATTCTTACCTTGGAGTTAATATCTATTGTGTGTTTGGCAGCATTATTGCTGATCAGCTGAGTCCGCTTCATTAAATCAGTCCATCAGACCTGTTGGGCTCCAACTGAGTGCTTCCATTAACCTTAAAAGACACAATAGGGGACATGTTGGACAGCTGAGACAAACACATCTGTCCCAGCGCAGCAGAAAGATAAATGACTGCAAACCCACTCACGTTGAGCAGATTCAGAATCAAAATAACACTTTAAGGACTGCAGTATCCTACACTGAACGGAGTTAAATACTCAATAATTCCACTTCGTTAGCATCACGTCAAAAATAATGCAATAAAACGTTGTTCAGGTAGGACAACGTTTTATTGCATTATTTAACAGCATTATTTAACATATATTTAACAGGCCCCATCTCAGGTGTGTTAGTGATGTCACTTCCTGTTTTACAGTAAAAGAGATGAACTGATCGAACCCAGAAAGGAAAGTTCAGTCTAGATGACAGCATGATTTCTCTCCATTAACTTGATTATCATTTTAAAAAACTAATTCAGCTCAAAAACACGCGGTTGAATTCGAAGGCATCAGTGTGGAGAGATAATCAATAATAAGAGCAGGATGGCTGATGATCGCACAAACTCATTCAGGATTCACTGTTGCATCATCCTGTTACATTCATTCATTCATTCAGGGCGGAAGAAAATTCTCTCAGTTCCTCTTTTACAAACGGACGAGTGTCAGAGTTCCTCTTCTCATCTCCTGCAGAGCAGATCTGCTTTGGGGGGGTGACCTCTGCACACTTTAATTGCCCCACACCATCACCTGCTGGGGCAGATCAAACTGGTTCTGATTACAGACACAAACATCAGAAACGCTTTTGATTTGTCACAGAAACTTTGTTCAGATTCATTATTTTCTCCTTTGGCCTCCTGCTGCAGCTCCGTCCCCTGGATGCACCGTGGGGACAGTTAATGAGGCTTTCAGTCTTTGTGGCCTGTTTGTGCTGGACTGTATATGGTGCCAATTCAGTTTGCAGGAATGACAGAATAATCAGCATCCTGCTTTCAGATGTTCGTCCACGGCAGCGTTGTGTCCAACATTTGGTCCCCAGAAACAGGCGGCCACACACTGAATGTGTAGAACTGCTGCTCGGTCGCCCAGATCTGTTCCTGGATTAGTTGTTGGTCCAGATCCAGTGAAGCATCTCTCTGGTTTTTCATTTATTGGCCTCATTCAAAGACAAACTGGGCACGTTGGGCACAACGGTCAGAAAAATGCACCTCATTCCTTAAACCTGCAACCTGCTGAAAGGAGCAGTGTTTTCCCCGTCACTGAGCCATGCCTGCTCCCAGGGAGGGGCTGATCGTCGTTTAATCAGAATATTCTTCAGTAATCACAAAGCAGCTGATTCCTCCTTCTGTTGCAGACACAGGCCTTACCTGACTCAGTCCTCCACCAGCTCCTGGTCCAGGTCTCTCTCTCTGACGAGGAAGTGGACAGGACTGGTTCCACCATCTGGGTTTTAGCTGCTGTGTAGCTTTCTGATGCTGTCTGCTTTTTCTGGTTTTATCTGGTGCCTTCATTTTATTTTATTCTGCGTTGCTTCTCTCTCTCTGAATTCATTCTAATGAATTTATCATTAAATGATAGAGATTTAAAACTTTAATACAGACGGCTGCTCCACATTTCTGAGGATTCTACCAAACAAGTTTTTAAATCCACAGTTTGGTTTTGTATCAGAAATAAAGGTTTAAAAATAATGATTGAGCTGCAGATGTAAATAAAGACAGTTCTTGTTTATTGACGCATAAAACATCCTTCAGACAATAAACCCATTTCAAGGTAACGTCTCTGTACAACGCTTACTAAGCAGTTTTATTTATATAGAAAACTTATGAGGGGCCGTGTTTAAAATCACATGGCTCCTTCAAATTTAATGGCAGGTACTCTGGAAAAAAAATTACAGCATTCCATCAACAAATATTTTCAAGCAATAAATATGCATTTTATAAATAGTGTAAATTTACATCAAAATAATGAAAAAACCCACAAATTAAAGTTCACTCTTTTCGTCTATGTGCAACCCTTTTTACTCCGACTCACTGCCGTTTGTCTGCCAACGATTTCCTCTCCAGCAAACGAACAAAAGACTCGACCGAGTTCCATTTTAACGCTTCAGGTGATAAACAAAAAAGAAAATAAAGAAAGAGAAACCAGGAAATGTCTCATCACTCAACTTTTCACATTACAAAAAAATGTTTAAATCTCGTTTTCCTGACCGAGGGGTGTCTAACGTACGAAAAGACCAGCTAGGCTAACGACTCGTCTGATGGGGGGTCGGGGGGCGTTGAGTGTGGAGGTGGGGGGGTCAGACCACAGAACAGAGGAAAAAAAAAAAGAAAAAGAGAAATGATTTACTCAGTAGTCTGTGTGACGATGATGCCAGTTAAAACTTAATATGTACAAAACTTATTTCATCATTTTAAGTGTGTGTGACGTCCAGCTGGGCCAGCAGTAGAACAGTCTGGGCATGAAGACAGGAGGAGCTGCTGCCCCCCTCCTCCAGTCCACTGGGAGGGGTCATAGGGCAGGGTGATGGGGGGGCACCGCTCTGGGGCAGGTTGCATAGACACACAGCTTTCACACAGCTGCCTTATGGGATAGCTACAGAGCGCAGTTAGAGGACCGCCAGCTTACTTCCTGAATATCAGAAAAAAGAGGCAAAGTTTCCCCGATCCGGTCCGACGGCAGTCGAACGGTCCTCAGAGCGGCGGCATCAAGACGAGGAAGGCAGAGGGCTCGCCTGGAGGGGGGGGGACAGAATCAGTCAGGCTGGTCTGCTCTGAATGGGACTCGGGGTCCTGGCGGTCTGGATACTTACGAGTGTGAACTGGTCGTAGACCTGCATCAGGTCCTCGATCTTGTACTGTTCCAGAACCACAAAGTTCTCCAGGTTGGCGCTGCCCCGGCGGGCGCAGTCCTGACAGTGAACCACGTAGGTCTTCCTGCTGTTGCTCTCACTGGTCACAAAGAGCAGGTCAAACACCTCCACCTGGACGGACACACACATTAATCAGAGCTCACTGTCCAGGACATTTTCTGTGATGATGCAGATCATATGAAGAGCTCAGTTATAATTTCTCTCACCTCACAGATGCTGCAGTAATGTGCCGGCTCATTCTGAGTCCTGCCGTGCCAGACCAGCTCCTTCCCAGCAGCCAACAGCAGCTCCCTCTGCATCTGACACTGCTTCAGAGTCCGCAGCAAACAATACCTGACACACACAGATACAGTGTGAGCTCAGTGTAACACACACACACACACACACACACACCTCAGATGAGGATTTATAACTCTCACTTGATCATCTCGAAGAGCTTGTGGTCAGACACTTTGATGTTCCTGGCCATGTTCCAGGAGAGATGGATCATGGGAACGATGGACTTGACGCTCTGCAGCTTGTTCCATTCGTAGCGCTCCACTGCCAGTTTGTACTGATGGGCTGAGGACGGCAACACAGCAGGTTCAGTGAATGAGCTGGGCAGGACCTGGACCAGGAGGGCCTGTCTGTCTTACCTGTGAGCGGTCCGACGTTCCAGGCGATGTTGTTGCACCAGCCGATGGCCTGGACCCAGTGGATGGTGCCTGTGTTGAGCCAGACCAGATCTCCGGGACGCTGGATGAAGCGATAAACAGGCACGTTGGTGGCGTACAGGTCCTCCAGGTTGGGCCACCACGAGCCCATCAGGAAGTTGATGTTGTTCCTGGTGAGTCAGAGAGCAGAGCAGAGCAGAGTCAGCGTCCGGTCCGGTCCAGCAGAGGACCAACAGATCGCTCTCACGTACACTTCGCAGAAGTTGTTGATGACGCCCCAGTATGGCTCCGGCACGGCGAACCACTCACAGTCCCCTGGCCCGATGTTGATGTTGACTGAGCAGAAGTTATTGTTCTCTTGGTGACCTGCGGGAGACCAGGACGTTATTAACAGGAGGAGAAAACACAACAAGGCGGTCGCCTGTGATTCGTGCTCCTGTCCGTGACGGTCACCTGGCGTCCTGCTGCCCGGCACCTTCATGTAGAGCTGCACAGTGTTCATGCCGAGGATGGTGTGTCCCACGTGGCTCAGCAGGTTACCGGCTGACACCACCCGGGCGAAGGCTGGCAGCTTGGCGAGCTCCTGGAGCTGCTGCTTCCACCTGGGAAACATTGTGAAATAATGTGGTTTTATACTTTCATTTGGCAGAGAAAGAAAAGAGTAAAACCGGAGGAACCAAACCAGGACAAACTTGGGACTGTCCAGGTCTGGGATTTTCACTCACTTCTTTTCATCTGAGAGGTCGATGTTGGTGCCAAATTTGATGTGTTTGAAAGGCCCCTTCCGCCGCCGCATCGCACTAATGGAGGGGTGGGGTGGGGGTTAGCAACAGAAACATAGAAGTAAAATCTAAAGAGCAGTAACAACAAGAGACGTCACCTGTCAGACGAATCGGCTTCTGCTTCCAGCTCCTTCTTCTTCTCGTTCTCCTCCTGCCACAAAATTCACAAATGATTAAAAATGTCATGAAGTCTCCTCACATTCAGCATCATCTGTTCTGTCTGACTCAGTTCAGTCTCTGTTCTCTGTAATGGGGGAGAGGAGCTCAGAAAGCGAGAACTAAAAACACACTGAATGTTTCCTTATTTTCCTGATAAAAACTGTGTCGATCAGAATAACCAAAGAAAAGTTGAACACAGAATGTTCCTCTCATGTGTTTAGATTATATCTTATATATATTCCTGTAGCGTGTGTGTGTGTGTGTGTCTGTCCCACTGACCCGTAGAGACTCCTGGAACGACGAGGCCTGGTACTGGGCGTACTTGATGATGGTTGTGTGAGAACGGCTGCTCTCGCAGCGCCACATCTTTCTGCTGCCGCTGGGGTCCCAGTTCTCGTCAGTGGGCTGAGCTAATTGGGTCCGAACCTCCACCAGATGGTCGGGGTTGGCCTCCACCAATGTCTTGGTGGAGAACAGACCCAAGTCTGAGCGCATGTGGTGGCGGATGGAAGGAAGAGCCAAGTGCAAAGAGCAGTGAGTGGAAGATAAAATGACATTCAACCAAAACAAGATACACGGGCAGCTGGCCTGGGGGCTGCTCTGTCCTTACAGATCATAATATACTTAATTAACAAATTGGCTGTGAACAGTTTCTCAGATTTAACTCTTATATAACTGGGCAGGAGGTCAGTGTGAAGAGGAGCTGAGTTCTCTGCTGATTCTGTGCAGTAACACTTCTCGGTTGCAGGTGGTGCTGTTGTGACACACGTCACGTTGATGTGGAGAACACACCGACACACCCACAGAGCCACGTGAGGCTCAGACACAGAGCAGATCCAGTGGCCCCTGAGCTCAGCAGGTTACCGAGCCGCTCACCTAGTTTCAGCGCTCCGGCGAGTCCTCGGATGACGGTGACCGGGTTGGCGGCGTTGGTGCAGAACTGATGAAGAGGAGGGAAAAAGGCGTCCCTCTTGTTTTCTAGCTGTATGTCAGAGAGGAGACAGAGAAGGGTGGGGGTGGGGAGTCAGGGGAGGTGGAGCAGAAAAATTGTGCGTCTGTGTTGTGGTGCTTTAGACTTCACACACCACAACAGCACCACCACTTCTCCTTGTAAGGTCATGTGTGTGATACGCACATAAATACTGGGCGTGGGGGGGTTGAGTTTGTCCTTTGGCAGCGGAGGAGATGGCGGGCGAGGGGGTCGCGGTGGCGGACACTTGTCCAGGAGGATGCTGCTCGTCGACAGGCCGTTCTTCCCCAGATTCCTGCGGGGGAGAGGAGGAGGCCCAGTCAGAACAACTGCGGCACAACATGGTTCACAAAAACACTACACAACATCCAGAGAAGCTGAGGGAATCAGTCGCATCATGAAACTGACTCTATATCCTCCAACCTCACTCATATTTATACAATATAGACATCACACAAACAATACAAACATTTCACTGAGCCAGTGTGTGTTTTTACCCCATTCTGACAAAAAGAGAGTGACATTTAAGATATCAGCCCGGAGCGTTTTCGTTTATATGCTTCTGAAATCTCCTAATGTTCAGTTTTCCGTTTCTCTCCATGAACTGGAGAATCAGCTCTGCTCTCTGCTTCTATCTTTATCTGATCAGGAGTTCATTCTATGAAACTGTGACATCACCCAGCAGAGCCAATAGGAGCGTCTGAGGTAGAGACGTGACTAGACGCCACTATCAAAGATGGAGGATGAGAATGGACGGATAAAGACACAGAAGGAGTCAGAGAGTCAGACTGATCCAGAGCTGATCAGTTTATCACTGAAGCCGGTTTCTCACACAGTCTGGGTCTCACCTGCAGGCTTTGAGGACTTCATTGGAGCTGGGATAGATGGAGAAGGAGGACCAGGGAGCCAGACCAGCAGGGGCGTTGTGTTTGTGGACCCCCAAAGGAGCGTCCACCTTCATGGGGCTCTGGGAGTCCTCAGACCCCTTCCCGTTGAGCGTGGGCCCCTGGCTGTTGGCATTGGACGGGCTGTTAAGGCAGGAGAGGCTGTTGGTGGTGTGAGGGTCCGCCGGGCGTGGCGAGGGCGTAGCGGTGGCTGAATGTGGTGAGGATGCAGCCGAGTGCTCTGATGTTGGCTTGGCGGTGCCGTGGAGACCCGGGTGGACGTTGTTGATTTTCTCTGAGGAAGGCCCTCCGTGGTTACTGTGGTTATTGTTATTGTCATTACTGGTACTATTGGCTTTTCCCTTTAGCAAGGCTGAGAGCTGAGGATTGTCTGAACTGAGCACACTGGGGGCAGGGGAGCCAGGCTGGGACAGGCCACCAGAGCTGTCTGTCCGCCGCGGCTGGACGTGATTAGTCAATCCCTGCGCGGGGGTGGTGCTTGGGCTGAGGGGCGTCCCGGCGGAATGCCTGGTGGCGGCCTCCGGACCTGATGCCAAAGTGGCAACCGCACCGCCGCTGCCGTTGCTGCCCCCTGAAGGCGTGATGTCTTTGGTGTGGACCCCTGAGGTAGTAGCGCAGTGGGGGGGAGAGGACAGGTGGTTGGGGGTGGTCTGGGGGGAGGTGGGGGATAAAGAAGAGGCTGAGGAGGAGGCAGTGCAGGGCCCAGAGGAATGTCCAACCTGATTCAGAATGCCAGAGGAAGAGAAAGAGGTCTGAGGGGAGGAGGAAGAGAAAGGGGGTTCTCCATTGGGACCCGCCAAATGTGAACCTGGACCTTTTTGAAGCCCCTGCAGAGAGAGAGACACGCAGGTGTCACAAGTGAATGATAAAAATGGCCGCCACATCAGAGCCACACAATACATCTGGCGGTGCGTACCTGAGTGGTAGTGTTGCCTTGTTGGCTCCTCCACGTCTCGTCCGTGTGACTGGGACTACTGGTAGTGCTGCTGGTGCTGGGGTGATTGGCGGCTGTGCAGTTGTGAGGTAGAGAGTTCTGCTGCGGGTAAGGCACGTTTCCGTTGCTCGCGCCGCCACCTCCCAGTCCCAGGGTGTGATTTTTGTCCAGGTGTCCCTGCTGCTTTGCCGAAGGACTCGAGGAGCAGGATCCGTTGGCCGTGGGCTGGCTCACACACAGGGGCCGGGTGGCTGTGTGATTGAGGGGGGAGGGGCAGGAGAGGCCTGCGTGGTTGTGGGAGGGCTCGGCCACGGGACCGTTGGGTAGGCCGGGACGCGGCTGACCGCCGGTGGCTGCCTGCTGCCTCATCTGGATGGGAGGACAGAAGCAGAGAGTCAGATGGGACGATTACTGAGCTCCTGTATCAGCAGCTGTGGACTCATCTCTACCTGCTGCTGATGCTGCTGCATGAGAGAGAACTGGCTCTCCAGCTGCTCCAGCATCTGCACCTGGGGGGGCTTGAGGTTTGCTCGGTTGGTCCGCAGGTGTTCCAGGTGCTGCAACGTTGTTAACCACATGTTAACCGCATTTTATTTTAAAACATTTTATTTTAAAACAAAAAAAAAAAAATTGCTCACTGGGGCTAATCGCTCAGTCGTGCCCTCAGAGAAAACAGATTCAGCCTGGAGCTGCTGGATTTTGGGTTATTATGCAAATTATTGTTAGTACCAGAAACTACAGAGATGATGTGACTTCTCCAGACAAAAAGGCCCAACAAACATTGTGTCATCATGAATCTAAACTTTTTTCGGTGAAAATAAAATGTAAATTGTAAAATAATTGTCAGATCTGCCTCACACAGAGCTGACCAAGGCTTTGTTTCATGGTTTATTTTCTTGTGTGGTCCTAAAATTACATGTTTGTGCTTTTCCGTGTACAGCTACCACAAATACACACTCGTACACTGACAGAACATACATCAGTGGATGAGCCAGTCGGTCGACAGTTAAGCTGAGAACAGCCACAGAGGTCAACCTCGACCTACACACACACACACACACACACACACACACACACGTTCATTCTCAGAGTATCTGCATGAGGAGTCAGTTCATTTGGTCTGAAAGCCTGGAGATGACTGTATGTGTTTATGTAACGAGAACAAGACTAGTTATGAATCTGTAATATTTCTTAAATGTGGGATTAACAAACAGCCGATCTGGATTCTGTAAGTTTTCTGTGCAAATGTGCAAATATGGAAAGACTTCATAAAAAGACAGTTTAAATCATTATTGTTTTTGGTCAAGCATCAGGCAGAAGCAAAAAAAAAAAAAAAAAAAACTTCTAAACCCAAAACTCAAGCCCCTTATTTCCTAAATTTCATAAATGTCAGTTTATAGAGTTTTTCTCTGTCGTGTTCCCACCTGAAGTTTCTGTGGCGTGAGGTACCAGCTGGGGATCTGCTGTTGACTGGTGCTGTTTGCCCACGACTCTGAACCACTCTGTGAGGAGAAAGAGAGGAGGGGAAAGTCTGCACAGCCTGCTAAGGTCTCCTTGTAATCCTGCGATAGACGGTTTTTCTGCTGCTGAGATACCTTAGCTGGGCTGGCAGTGCGTTTCCTCTTGGCCGGACTGGCCTGTGGGTCTGTGTGGTTACTGGCAGACTGGCCTCCTTCCCCTTTACAGGCCTACAAATCCAGCACACGGACACAGTTTGTGATGACACAGCAAGCTAACAGTTCCTCAGGTTAACTGAGTGAATCTTGAACCTTTCTGCACAACAACACTCACGTTACATCCACATGCATGACAGCCTCAGCGCTGCATGTCACAACTCTGATTAAAAGTGTTGGTCTGCTATCACCTTAATCTGACTGGTGGTGGTCGATTAAGGAGAATCAGAGTATTTCATGCTTTGATCAGGATGTGAGATGAATTTTATTACTGGACTTTTTCACTGCAGCTGAAAAACGCTCCACATAAGACTCACAGATCGATGTAGATTCATCTGCTCACATTGACTCAATCACACCTGAAACTTTAAACTCTGGTTGAGCAAGAGAAAGCCTAAAGCTCGTTTTTCTGGGGGAAAACTATGGTGGCGGCAATTCAAGAAAACAGGCAAAACACAAATACGATGAAAACAACACAATATACACCAGTGTCTCCAGGGCACACTTACATGGATGAATTAAAAGGCTCAACTTCAAAAAGGCAACTTGTGTGTTTCAGCCGGTGCATCGCTGTTTTGTGTTCCCTGGAAACACTTCTGTTGTGTTGTGTTTGCAGCT
The DNA here is from genome assembly GCF_900963305.1 of Echeneis naucrates. Lineage (NCBI taxonomy): Eukaryota > Metazoa > Chordata > Actinopteri > Carangiformes > Echeneidae > Echeneis > Echeneis naucrates. The sequence continues at coordinate 1,134,500 of NC_042531.1, read as the reverse complement.
CATGTGCCATCTGTGATTTTAAATTTGTCTGTTTCCTTGTTTTTTTCTTTTTATACGTTCAATTGATGTTAAAGTGTTTCTAAATGCATGACCAATAAAGCTGATGATGATAGACGAGGCAGAGCTTCAAATGTTAACACAAGATACAACTTCTGAACCAGAAGATCGACACAAACACCACAGCTTCAATGTGAGGACCAACATTAGTGTTGACAACTATAGCCAGAAGAGCCTCAACAGAAAATTGTGATGGCAGAGGAGCAAACGTTTTGTTTGCATGTGTTTCCTGCTGCAGTGCTTTGAGCCCTCAGGGCCACCGTAGAAAACTGTGATGGGCAGATGGGGCAGGTGATGATAATGAAAATGAGATTATTTGTGGCTGATCACACTTAAGGGCCATAAGAAACAGAATACATGAAAATATAGTAAATAGTACTCAATAAAACTCAATAAAATAAAAGGGGTGGGGGAGGTTTGGGGGATAAATTGATTGTCAGACACATGATACACAAACACATGCACTGGAGCTGCTAAAGTGTCCGGGTCAACATGCATCTGCAGCATCTCTACAGGATTTATGCATCTTTGAATTAAGGGAATGAGGTGTTGGACATAATGAGGTCCCTCTGGTGCCACTTGATAATCTTAACACTTGTCACATGGCACAGAGCAGCACCATCATGAAGGTCTCTACTAACTACACTCCAGTAATTAGATTATTGGAATCTGGGCCTCGCTCCAACTGCCTCAGACTGTTGCTGGTCCTGCTTCCCATGGAAGTTTGGGAGCTTCTGTATTTTCCAACTTTTATATATATATTTTATTTGATTTTTTTTTTATCTGAGGGTATCAGAGTGAGGCCTCAGATTTAAATTTTAAACCTCTCATAATTTTACTGTTCAAATATTTTTACAAGAAGGTGGAGTCTTTGTATGAGCTGGATCTCACCTGCTGTGCCTGTGCAGTGTTCAAGGCCCCCTGCCTGGACGTGAGCTCAGCAGGGATGGGAAGGCTCCACGCCTCCTCAATACTAGGAAGCATTTTACTCTTATTCTGCAGACTACCTGGCTGTAGATTACACAACTGAGCCTAGGAGAAATTGTGTAAGACACAGACTTTAGTGCTGGAAGTTGGTTTGACAGGAAAGGCACTACAACTCTACGGCGTTCTAGGTAACCGTACAGAGAACAGAAATGTTCAATGCAATGAAGATATGCGTTACAATTAAAAGTGAGAAAAATGTGTCTAAACACATCAATATGAATCATTATTCATATCTTGGAGGCCAGAAATCAAAATGACCAAAAAAAAAAAGAAGCACAATCTGCATTTTTTAAAAAGCTGATTGCTTTAGCAGTAAACACAGCACTTCAATATACAACACACACTCCAAGATACTTCACAACATCAACAACAACAACCAGAAGCTTTGGGGGGTTTTGATCATCATCTGGCCTTACCTGCAGCAGTTTGATGCGCTGTGTGAGTGCAGCAGTGTTGAGGCAGGCCCTGCTGCGCGTAGCGTTGATGTAGCACTTGATAGCATCGTGCGGCTGGCCGCAGGACTCGTAGAGCGTGCCCAGGTCCATCCATGCAGCAGCGTGGCTGTGGTCCAGTTGAACGGCGCAGATGTAGGCCTGTAGTGCATCCATAGGCTGGTTCTGCTGCTGATAGAGCACCCTGGGAGCACAAGGAGAAGGGAGAGGGAGGTGACTCTGCTGCCATCCTGCAGGATTTAGGTCCTTATCTTTCTGGGCCAGCCCAGAGGACGTGACCCACCCCCTCATACATCTATCTATAGATCCTCCCTCTCATTACGGCCTTTGTCGCACTGCAGCTGCTGCATCTGTACGAGCCACTGAGCCCTTCCAGATGTTGGCCTCCCCAGTTTAACAGTACACGTTGTGTTCTTACCCTATGGAGCACCAGGTGTCAGCACTGGCCTCCGACTTGTCAATGGACTGACGGTAAGAGATGAAGGCATCCTGCACCTTCCCAATACTGGAGTAGCACCTGAGAGGAAACAAGGAAGAAGGGACAAGATGAGAGATGGTACCAAAGCATCAGCTCTCAGATTAAAATGAGATCAACGGCATGAACTATTTTGACTGATAAAGTCGTCTTCGATCAAACCTCGTGACAAACAGCATTCCACATCAGGTTGCTGAGATAAAATACTGAAGATAACAACATGCCAAGCTGTGACGCTGGTAAAGACTTTCTAAACAGCAAATCATCAAGAAGGCATCAGATTTAGAAGCATTTAAAAGCCAACGTGTCTGTTCATGAACTGTCCCGTTAAAAATAAAATACTGCCTCCACTCAAAGTAAAGCTTGATATGCACAGATCTGTTCTGTACGTACTCCAAAATCCACCAAAATAAAAATGCTAGCAAAGTGCCCCCCCCCCGTGTTAGGACTGCAGCTAACAATGTTCTTTCACACCATATTGGTAAACCAATGAATTCTGTCCTGTTGCTAATCAGCTCTTAATAAACCAGGAAGTGGCCTGATCTGAAGGGTAATGTTGGTGGGGAGGGTTCTTGTGCATCATCACATTGAATCTCAAGTGCAGACCCCCTCCACACAGACACTGTTTCACAGCTCAGGATACAGCCAGGCTTAGCTAACACCTCAAGGGACTGCTCAAAGGGAGGGGGGGTAATACTCCCTCTGCCATAAACAGAAAATGCAGCAGTGCAGTAAACAGAATTTTTTTTGGAATTTAACCCAGTCGCCTTACCTGCCCAGAAAATACCAGGACTGTCCAGAGTTTGGGTCTGCTTCTAAAGACTTCTGCAGACACTGGATGGCATAGCTGTCCTTGGAGCCTTTATCCCCGAGCTGCTCCACCGTGTGATGCATCCAGCCTGGGGGGGGGGGCAGAGCAGGGCAGAGGGGTGAGGTGAGGCGGCAGAATCTGAGCATTGTGAGGCTGAGTCACATGAAACAGATATGAGTCAAGAACCTGGACTCAAAGGACACAATGTGCAATCAGAGAGTGAGGCACTGTCTGGTGTGCAAATAGACCAGACTCATAAACAAAACAAATGGCTGTGGGAGGGAGGAGGACGAGGAGGGGTATTCATCACCCTGACTCTTCTGAGGGTCTGACATCAAACAGCCTTTACAAAAACAACAAGTAAATAAATCCTCCCAATGCACACAACTCTCACAGTTCTGAGCAATCTGCACCGTCTAACCTCTTCTCTGTACACCTGTGGCAAACTCCAGGCTCACATTGTTTTTTAATTCTTCTTTTTATAACAACTGGGGGAGCCATCAGGGTGAGGGGGTGTATGAGGACAGGAAGAAAATGGATCTCTCTCCTTTAGAGCTCAGAAACAGATGAACATGTTATGGCTTAAGAGCTTTGTCCAGAAAACTGACATGGAAATCAAAGCGTTTCCTTTTCTAAAGTTCAGATTCTCATTCCCAGCTCACCTCTTCGGATTTGGCTCAATAAAGTATTCCTTTTTTATTATAAGCCATGGAAACACTGAATCCTGGACCCTACGTCACTCTGGGACAGTAGTAGGAACGTAGATTAGTACTGCTGCCAACAGTCATGAAATCAGATTCATGTATGGTAACTAAGTTTTAATGGGCAGCTCAGACATTTTTTTGAGGTTGCTTCAAGTAATTGTGGGTTCTCGACAGAAACTTGAGCCTGTTACATGTACAGATGAAAACCTACATGCAAACTTCCAAAAACAGAAGTTAGAAGACTGTGAGGCTGGAAGGCTCCATCCGCACCAAGTTGAACCCCCCCTGGTTTCAGTGGGTCCAATCAGCCTGGTCAACAACATGGAGGATGCACCTCAGTTATCAGTGAGTTCTTCCTGCTGAGCTGACTGCTGCTGCTATTACATGTGCTGACAATTCACTCTCCTCTCTTTTAGACAGTGAACATCTCAAATGTCTGCTAAATCGGTCAAAAAATATGAAAAGAAAAAATTAGAATAAGGTCTTTTCAGTGTTTTCTTGCAGCCCGACATGTCAAACATTGAAAATTAGACGAGACGACAAATCTCCAGCTCACTTGATACAGGCAGTAATTGCACTCGAACAGGTTAACATGGACACCAAAAGGAAAAACCAAGATGTTCCTCTGTGCTCCATGTGTCCAGCCTTAATGAGCCAAGACGTAAGAAACAAAAGCAAAACCACAACTCCAGTAAACTGACACCACAAACCACCAGTCAGTCCTTAACAATAAGGATCACAAAAAGCGTTTATTAGCTCAAAACTATTCTACATGAACTCTAATTTTCACAAATACACCCACACAATTTCAGTCTGCATCTTGTGTGCATGTGGAGGCACAGACCCTGAGCTGGGGGGATGGGAGAAGGAGAGACACTGCTGCATTTCAGCACATACATACACACAAAGCTACACTTTGAGAATCAGCAGGGACGAGGACTTCAATGATTGTAAAAATATAAAGAAAAACTGAGCAGAAAAAAAAACAGGCAAAATCACCAGGCATGATGCAAACTTGATCCATGATCACGCAAAGTGGTTCATGGTGCACAAACAGATGTTGTGCAGATGATCAGACCGGACTAAATGAGCAGGAGACTCACCAAGTTGTTGCAGTGTAGTTGCCTTCACCTGCGCAGGAAGATTCTCCGTCTGCAACAGACTTTCATAAGCTTCTTTTGCCGCTTTGTGTTTCTTCTGCAGGCAGAATCAGAGGAAGAGGACGAAGAGAGAGAGACAGAGAGGTTGTTTAAGCCAGACAGCAGGGTCAGTGTGTGTTTTATGGTTCTATCTGCACAGACACAAAGAGCCTAAAGACCTCCTCACACTCGTAATGACCCACCAGACCAACACACACGGGGGAGGGTCAGCGTGGAGTAGGACAGGCCAGACTCAACATGTCTGGCAGCTTTTAGTGAGTCTGCACCTTAGACGCGGGTGTGTGTCCACTGATGTTTGTTTGAGGGAAACCTGAGCAGCCATCTCTGAGGTGAGCCCACTGTTTGTTTTAACGTGGTGACCTCATTGACCTCCAATCTGAGCTGGAAGGTAGAGGTTGGTGGGTGTGTGTGTGTGTGTGTGTGTGTGTGTGCGTGCGTGTGCGCAGACAGAGTCAGCGTTCTCTTATCAGCCCAAACATAGTCTTCATAGTCTAAAGAGAGCCACTCCCATCTCGACACACACACACACAGACACACACAGACAGTCTGGTCCCGGACTTCCTGTCTGCACATAATAAAGACACTTCGAGTTAAACCCTGACACTTGTGGCACATAAATGATGGAGGCTTTTGGAGGTTCCTTCCTGTTCAGACTGATGAACGTCAATGAGCCGGAAAACAGCCGTACAACAAACACTCATCACTCACAGGCTGACTTAATTCAGAGCTGAAACTCTCCTGTTCACTAAATCACCTGTAACACACTGTAGAACGGAGATAAACAGCCAGGGATACAGCAATATGTGTAAAGATAACAGTTATACCGACAACTCATTGTCATTTAGCACTTTTACAGCCACAATGAGGCTTTAATCATTTTTCACCCTTTTGTGTCAGAGAGTATGCACATATTCCGATCCAACTCAACCTCAGCTGATAATATGTGGCTCAACAAACTGTAACTGTAACTGTAACAGGAGAAGAAGAAAAAAAATATATACAAATATATATCCTCACTCTGAGACCAGAAACCGATCCAGAGACTTTGACAGCTAGGCCTCTGAATGAGACACTGATTGGTTGTGACATCACCCACCAGAGCCAATAGGAGCATCCGACGTAGAGACATGACTCTAGACATCACTATCAAAGATGGAGGATGAGAATGGATGGATAAAGACACAGAAGCAGCAGAGCTCCAGTCAGAGTCAGACTGATCCAGATCTGAACTAACTTCCTTCATCAGTTTATGACTGAAGTCAGTTTCTCACAGGGACAGATTCTCTGTTCTAAGGACAAAGATCATATCTACAACTATCATAAACCACCGCGGGGTAATAATGCTCTAATCAGAAAGATGACGTGATCCCGTGGTCTAACTAAGGTTAATGTAGGAGAGCATATGAACTTATTCCAGCTGCAATCCATCATGAAGGTAAGAAACAGAATTAAATCGGACAGTTTAAATACAGGTGAAGTTTAGGTGTGACCTCTTGATGAGGAACATCTGTGAATGCTGATGATGAATAATGTTCTGGTTTGGTTTTGTGCTGATGACATTCCGTTCCTCATCAACCTCATCAGGTCACCTTTCCTCTGCGAGTGTCGGCATTTCTTTAATCTCTGAGCTCTGAATTCAGAGCTGTGCCGCTGCCAGTTTTCTTCAATATCTCAGCTGGCATTAGTGACTGTAACCATGATGGTGCTGATGCGGCAGCTGCTCTGTAACCACGGTAACTCCATCCACAGACACATGTAGCAACAACACAGTAACATCAGAGGCGGCCACTGACTTTTATGTTGATGTGAAGCCGAACAGTAAGAGCTGTTTGAGCTCTGAGGCAGAAAATGCAGTTGGTTTCCATTGATCAAGCCTAAACAGGACACTTCGTCCTCTGTGCCATTAAAAAGAAAAACAAGCAGACACCCCCTCACATTAAGCTTTTATGAATGACATTTAAAACAGAATCAATGACAACCTGAACATGAATGGAATGAGATTCTCTGGCTTTTCTAACATGGTTCAGTTTGTCTTTTGTGTTTGGTTAAACTGTTACTGTCCAAGTTAAAAGAGACAGTCAAACTAAAACGATGAGTAGTGAATTTATCTGTTTGAAAACCTTGGGAGAGAACAGCCCATTTGTCAAGGCAAGATAAATGAGGAAATAAAACAAGCTGTTAAGATACAGTGATGAACTGTATCTGCATTATGTGAACCATCTTTCAGAATAAAATAAGTTTTACTTTTATTTTTCTCACCATTTTTAAAAGGCCTGTCATTTTGAGCCATTTCTGATGCCTGGATACCCACAAGAAAAGCTTTTGGCAGTTTTGATAACCAAAAACCAGCTCAGTGTAGTTTTCCATCTCCTCTCTGGAGCTGTAGTAACAACAGTTTAGTCAGCCAATCAGAAGGGGCAGTCTGAGTCTCTCTCCTGATTGGCTGACAGGTTTCTGTTCAATCCAATAAAAACATAGCAGATTTCAGATGAACGCAGCGCAACCAAGCTCTGCAAGGTTGGTTGGTGGGTCCAGATGGGGTGAGCTTGGAGGGCTGTCACTATTTTGTTGTGACATCACAAAGTCCCTGGCGGCTGGTTTTGAGGCTCAGTTTCTGAATACAGACTGTGAGCATTTCTCTGAGGACTGACACCTTTGATACTTTCACTTGATTGGTATAGAACCTTGACCCGATTTAGAATCAAAGACCGCATGGAGGTCTACCTTTAGACCATATGGACCTTTAACCTCCAAACATTGACACAGAGACAGTAGCTGGTAAATAGTGAAAAGCTTCTTACCTGGATCTCATACAAATGAGCGATGTGAAACTGAACTGTGGGAAGTGAAGAAAAAACAGCAGAAGAGAGAAAATTAGTTTCCTTGTCAAAGAAGAAATGAGGACTATTACAAATGTGGCCCCCCAAACCTCAGTGTGTACAGATTGCAAACAGTATGGAGCACAGATGGGAGGGGGGAGTGGGACAGCCTCCCTGGCATGTACATGTAATCTGAAATCACATTGTATATGTGCAATGTGCTTCCATCCCTCTCTCGCTGCTGTCTCCTAGGCAACCCCGGGCAGAGTCAGCAGGGAAATGGCAGCAGCAAGGAAAAACTGCTCAGTAGAAATATTCCTGTGCCCTTTCAATATGTGCTTTCTGCCATGGACTAGCTGCTTCATCACATCTAATGCTATATCTCACAGCAGCATATGGCTGCTCTCTATGTGCACCCCCACCCCCCTCCCAAACCCCCCTTGTATTATAGTAACTATACTTACTTTCAGCTTTGGACAAAGTGCAGAGATTGGAGTCGATCAAAGCCAGCTGAAAATGCTGCAGAGAGAAAAAGAAGCACTGGATTAGTGTGTGTGTGTGTGTGTGTGTGTGGGGGGGGGGGGGATGTTATTATAAATCAGCTAACTCCTCTTGGCAGTGACTGGACTCTGAACATTAGGTGCTAGTGCTAGGAAATTTGGATTTTCCCTGTTAAAAAAAAAAAAAAAAGACTGAGCCGTAAATGAACCCTGATGACCGTAACATGAGGACTCAACACTCCCACCTTCCTCCTGTCCAACCTGATGACAAAGAGGCGCTGATATCCAAGCATGCAGACCGGCAGCCTGTCCCTGTCATGTGAACTTTATACAGGTCTGTTTGAGGGAGACAGATGTCTGCAGAGGCTTGGCTGTGCCGGGCCGCCAAGGCGTGGCACACTACGAACCAAGGTCTGCCATTCAGGGTCAGTGAGCAGATTAACCCATGAGGGTTACAATACTACAGAGACAGCCGGGCTTCACTCCTCCTGCTGGGGGGCTCCAACACAGCTCCATTACTACAGCAGTCTTTTGACTTTATACACCTTCCCAAGGGGAGGAGTAGGGCACCCATAGGTGGCTTCAAGGTGACAGGTGCTGCTGCAGTTACTCAGCTGAACCACAACACACACAGTTTGTGCTTTTAAAAAGGCATCACTGCTGGGTCTTATGTAGGTCAGTAAAACAGCTCCTGGAATCAGGTTCTAGAATCTAGATCAGGGTCGTGGAACACGCTGTACTGCCGGTGCTGCTCCTCCAAACTCCACCATCAGCTGTAGGGGAGGAAGACAGGAAAAGGCTGGGGGAAAAGGCAGCTGTAAACACATACTGAAGGAGTGTGCGCACACACACAAACACACAGACCGATAAAAATCAACAAGAGTCCATCTTTGGAGCTTTTCCTGCATGCTTCACCCGAGGCCGGTGTAACTTTACGCGCACGCGCGCACGCACACACACACAGAGGAACCTTTTTAGAACAAATTCCATTTTAAGCAACAAGCTACAAAAAAAAATACCACACACACTCACCATGGTCAGATATTCTAACACAGTCAGACCAAGCGTTACCTAGGCGGCCAGCAGATCACCCTCTTCCTGGAGCCTCGCTGCATCCTCCTGTAGGTCTCTGCCGCCGTCTCCTCTTTCCTTCCCTTCCTCCTCTTTTACACTTGCTCTACCAGCAGGCAGATAATGCAGCAGGATTGTCAGCTTGGCATTCCACCTCCCTCCCCATGTCTTGCCTTCCCCTCTCGCTCTCTCCCTCTGTGTTATCTTTCTTCCTCTCTCTCACTCTCTCACCATCTCCCCCCTCCTCCCCCCTCTTCTATCCTGGTGTCACTGATTACTATTCAGCAGACGGCTGCAGAGGAGAGTGCAGAGAGATGACACACAATACCTCAAAGCTGGAACAGGCAGGCACACGCCACCTCTCTGTCACCCCCCTCCCTCCCTCTATCTCACCTCTTTCTCAGCTCAAAGCTCTGCACAGACAACAGCCAACTCATCACCTCAGGAATACACAGAGCTTGGATACACTCCATCCAATCTAATTTCTCCTTCTCTCGTTGGCTAAATCAGCAGCCAACCTAATGGAATCAGGTTTATGCCAGTTAGTGTACATGGTAATGACAACAATGCTCACAACTGCCATGGTAACAGGGTGTCTCCATCACCTGATGCCTGTCACAGTCTTCCTTTATCCACTATATAGTAGAGAGAGGAAAAGGTTGAATGAAGAGGAAGCACCATGAAATATCCATCCCTGCATTTTCTAACAATTTTCCGTTTGTCCTTTCCCATGTCCCTTCTCTCTTTTCTTGCTCTTCTACCTTCAGCCAATCTCTGCTTATATAATCGATGCCCTTCTCTCGCTGTAGATAACTGGGGCAGTTTCTTTGTGTGTGTGTGTGTGTGTGTGTGTGTGTGTTTTGCTGGCAATGAGCCAGGACTGAGAGGGAGGGGTTCTATCCAAGACAGAGTGAGGACGTGCAGCACGTGCAGCTTTTACAGCTCGATGCTGCACCACCTCCAGCTCCACTGTGTGTTTGCTCCCAGAGGTTTTCATTGAGACCATCAATCTCCTTTTATCTGTCATTTCACATTTTAACCATCGTTAAATAATATATTGATGAATAACATTTCATTTTCAAAAAACAGCTAAGATGGTGCGTTTCTGAAAAGAATGGGCACTGGTTGTGTGTCAGTTTCCATGTCAACTCTACATAAGGCAGGTGGTGACAGTGGCGTGACCACAGCAGCCGTTGTGTAAATAGAGAGAGAATTAGACAATTACACTCGAACAATGAACAAACTACAGACACATTTCGGTGACTAAACTCAAAGCATCAAAGAGGAAGCTGCTGCAGAGACCGATGACCTCTCAGGGCTTTAAGTTTGTCCTGATGGTTGAACCAGCAGCCAGAGGAGAGACTGCCAACATATGGGAGCTCAGAATTTTTCCTCCAGAGTTAAAAGATGATGTCTGGTGGCTGAGTAGTTAGTAAGGATACCACATAGACATACTGAGTGGAGAACAGGAGATCACCAGTTTGACTTCCAGCTGAATGGACCATTTACTGCACATCAACCCTCCACTCGCTATACATTTACCATCTTTTTCCACTGTAGCTATTGATTCAGGTATAAAATCCCCCCCTCCGGCCTGTTATTTAAAATCATGAAAGGCATGAAATTGAAAAACAAAATAAAGAATAAAAGAAATGTCATTGCAATACATAAACCTTGACAGTGCATCACACAATCTTGAATATGACTGCAGATGGTAGAAACCATCATGAACGCTTGGTAAATGTTGATCTAAGCATAATCAATAATAGCACCATAAGCCTTTAAATATACACGTGGAAAGAAGCACTTTGATCAAAACAAACCCTCCAAGTTTAAATGTAAAACAAAGCTGTATAATATACTAATGCACTGAACTGCAGGATGCGGACCCTTGTGACAGAATGTCTGGAGCAGGACAAAGGCCAGGATTCATCGACCTGGATGTTGCAGCTCTTATGACTTCATGAAGACTGACTGTGTGGTAATTGGGTAGATTATATTAAGAATATTTATATTTATAGTAAATCTCCTAATAAGATTTTATTTTGCAATTCCAACAACTGGATTAAAAATTCCTCGTCTGGAACAATATGGATAATGCAGGAAGTAGAATATGAACAATGTCCACTTATCAGGTGGATGACTGAAACAGGTTCATGACCCGAACGCAAACAGACACTGATTCCATCAATGACTCCAAGCCACTCCAACTTTACCTTTAAGCTCGACTCGTAGTCTGTGTTGACTTTAAACATGAGTCCCAGCCTCAGATGAATCTCTTTAGCTCTGGAGAAGCAGGGGTCGATGTAAAGCACCTCCTGGAACGCTTTGATTGCCCTGGAAAGAAACACAACAACAGGAAATTCAATACAAATAACCCACATAAATATAACGTCCCTGACTGCAGTACAGAGACCGATCTTGGCCTTTCTGGAGTCCACCTCAGCGACTGAAGTTTAACCCCTAGACTCTTAGACGTTTCACCAACATGTCAATCTACCTGAATCTGAGACCTTGAGGTCCCCTGAACTGGAGGCAGTCAGACTCATCAGCATGTTGCTCATGAGACAAAATAATCAGACCTGACTAATGGAGACGCACATGAATGCCAAGTGAACGCAAAAGTAAATCACATAACGGCAGGATTTAACTCACACGCGAGCCTTGAAAAGTAACTGTAGCCTGTTTTCCTCAGTGAAAATGCACATTTGCACTAACACAAGTATATATTGCCTTTACATATAGTTTAATTCAAGGTACCAACAAGTGGTGTTATTGTTCTTGAGGTGGATCGTGTCACACATAGGCAACATGAACTAACATGGACGCTTTTCCTTTCAGCTATAGAGCCTCATAAATTAGACATGCACCAGACTCTTCAGGAAGTGCTATAAGATTAATAATATATATAAAACCTAGGGCCTGTTTGACTTGACTGATGATGCACTTATTCTTCTTAAGCTTACCAGTTAGTTATTTCACAAGCCTCAAATCCCAGAGGTCTTGATTCAGAGCTTTTAAGACAATAAGCTTTTAACAATACCAACGCTGATGCTCTTGGAAGTTTAACTGGAAGCTTCAACATCCTGTTCCGATGACCAGCTGTCTGTCATTTACACACTTTCCCCTATACAGTTTGTTGGGCAGCTCTTCATGTCTGTCACTGCCTGATTAAAACTGTCAACTTTTGTTACCCAAAATGATGAAGAAAAAGAACCCTTTAAAGGCCACATGAAGGTTTTCCTTATAAAGTTGTCATTTTTCAAAAATGTCACCAGGTCTCCAGCTAGGCCTCTAAAGACGCGACTCTAGACGTCACTATCAAAGATGGAGGATGAGAATGGATGGATAAACACACAGAGGGAGTGAGAGAGTCGGACTGATCCAGATCTGAACTAAATGACACACAACACAGCATATTAACGAATAAAAAAAAACCCACAAACAACTTTCCAACTAAAGTAATTTTCTGTGTCGCTATGACAGCAATGGCAACTGCATTTCTCCATGAGGCCCCTTCGCCTAGATGAAGCAGCACAGCTCTGAACTCACTGCTGACTGGCTGCCACACACACACACAGCAGACTGAACTCACTGCTCCCTGTCCGATCTCCCTCCTCCTCATTTATCTGGTCCCTCCCTCACTGCCTCCCTCCAAAGTGAACAGCTTATCTTCAATTGCTTGTGACACACAGCGTAAGGTCGTCTCGATGACGAAAAGGGCAGCAGACATCAAAAGGAAGCTGCAGATCTCTCTCTGTAGGTCAGACTCAACTGTATGGAAACCATTTATTGATCTATTAGATTATATATGATCTAGACTTGCTCCGATTTGACATTTGCATGACATCTGTAACCTGGGTGGATTTTTAATGGCCACAGAACAAACATGGAGGCCAAGACAGCCAGGCCGGCGTCTCTTTGAGCGAGCACGACTTTAGCCCTGTGAAGTAACATTCACAGTCTGACAGCTCAGCATTCCTCTGGCCTTGGCCTCAGGGTGACGTAATCCATCCTCTAGAGCCTGACATGACACCCCCTGCCCAGCACCCCATCCCTCTGTCACATTCCCCTGGCTTCAACGAAGGGGACATGACATTTCTACGGACGAGGTAAAGGTGAAGAATGAGGCCGAGCAGGCAACCGCCAAAGGTGGAGGAGGTGTCTGCCACACACTGAGCTGAACAACATGACAAAAGAGTAAAGATTTAACCACAGTTTCTTTCTTTTTTTAATATTATTAGCTTTACTGAACAAATAAAATAAAGTAGGGTCATTTTCCCATAGACTTCAATACAATCTGACTTCTTTAACTGTAGGAGTCGCCTGCAGACAGACCTTCTGTCGGGCAATGAAGTGAAAGCAATATATGAAGCCTTAAAACTGCAGAGTAAGACTTGACCAGCGTTACACGATAAGACTGAATATGGTCCCGTCCCTGGAAGAGATTCTGTCAGCAATGTTCTATGCCAAGTCACTGCTGTCTAAATCTTTATGATTAAAAACAAATTCACCGTCCACGTCACCTGGACAATATCACAGGCCACCGAAGCATCCCAACATGGAAAATACTTTTCCCTACAGAGTGGTACTAGAACACAAACAGGTCACCCAGCTAGAAAAATGTGAAAATAAATATTGCGGTTTCAAATCTTTAAAGCTTGGCTTAGACAAAGAAAACAGCAGAGTAATGTTTTGTTGTGGTGGCTAACTAAAGCACAAAAATCTTGCTGAACAGGCACAAAGGCAGCAGGCAGAGGCTGCTGTAGTTAGACAGAGGAAAGCTGACTCTTTTACCCCCACCACTCTGACGGCAAGGTTCAACCGAGGACGCGTCATTGGGTGCAACATTTGCCGTAAGATCTACTCTAATCATGAAAGCCAACAAATCTCCATGTTCACGTTTACACCAATTCTCATGCAAGAGCTGTAACAAGCCTTAATCTGTTACACATCAACATACTGAGAAAACACAGTAACACAGTGTGTAGACTGACAAGTTCTTAGCTTACCGAAATAGAAGACAGACATTATGATAAAAGAAATAAACCAATATTTTAGGAAATAAGCTGAATGGCATCTCCTGCAGAATAATCAGTGATACTTGGAGGCCAGTTTCCAAGAGCTGGTGGAGAAGCTGGTGTTGATTTACCAAAATGACAGCAAATATTGAAGGTGTGAAGCTTTCTTAATCATCATCATCATCATCATAAACCTGGATGACATCATGTGTGATGAAGAATATCATTTAATAACACACTTACCACTGAAATGCGCTGTAATGGAAGTAAACCATGCCAAGGCCGTACAAAAAGGCAGCATTCTGGGGAAAAGAGTTAATAATTGTTAGAAAACAGCAACATACAAACTTTTACATATACAATAATACACAATATATACAGCATGCACTGTAATATAATATGAAATATCCTGGAATCAGTTTTTGGCTTTGCTTGTTGATTTCCCCTGTACTGGACACTTGGCTTATATTCAATAATTTCAAATGCCATTTCCAAAAGTGATATTTTTCATTTGTTGAAAATGCGTCATCAAAATCGGGATATCATTTTCCAATGTCTCTCCTGCTATCCTTGACCTCACTTTCTGAATTACATAATGGCTAGAAGTGATTTTATAGAACACTCTGAAGTCACAGTGAATTTGACCTTCGACATAAAACGCCATTACATTGATTTATCTTTAGTGAGATGAGCCATAGTGTATAGTTTCATCCATCAGTGACCTTTGGTTCACGATTGAGTCCAAATGAATGTTTGTGGAAAATGTGAGGAAGGTGGCTGAGGGTGTAACTGAGCAGACAGCCAGACAACCTGACTGTCACCAGCAGAGACGCACAAAGAGACATTAGAGGCCAATCAATGGACATGAACATGCATCAGAATTACATCAAGCCCTGTTGACGACAATTAGCCAAAAGGACATATCAATCAATGACCACTTCCTCCTTTCAAAATAACTTTTATGAACAGGCTTAAACCACAAAAAGGAAATATTTAAATTAAACACAATATTTATCAATATTCTAAGACACAGACAGATAATGCACCTGATACCAAGCACATACAAAGACGTCAGAAAGCAGAGTTACCGAGCTCCAACGAGATTCAGTTTTTTCAGTTAAACCCTCATTGATGGAGCTCAGGCCTTATTCGCTGGACCACACCAGGCTACTACTACAGAAACCTGCCTAATCCCACCACTACCACCACCACCTGCTGGAAGGTCCAACCTCACAGCTTCACTTCCCTGTGCAGATACTGAGGAGCCCATCAACAGCTCTGTTTAAACATCAAACCGAATGGGCCGATTCATCCGAGTCACATTTTCTGAGTGCGTGTCTCAGCACATATTACACACATTAAACTCTTATTCAGTGTCAGTGTTCAAGTCAAACCAGTACCCTTTATACAGGATTAGAGTGTTGCTCCAGGACTCTTACATGTAGCCCACAACATCTTTGCTCCTCAGTTGCCACACATTGCTGTGTAATTGACATCTAACCGTTTGTATGACATCATGGCTTTCTCTATTCTTGAGTTTGCTAAAATTTTCATCATACCTCAGAGTTCTCACCTCCACAAGGAAACAGCAAATCCCATTACAGCCTCATTTTACTATATTATTGCAGATAGATGTACAATAATCAGACCAACAGCTACTTGCAGGGGCCCATACAGGCTGCTCTGTGTTGGGTTGTCACTATCTAACTTGATTGGCATCATTGAACTGTGCAGTACTTCCAAATAGACATACAGCGCGCGCACACACACACAACAGATGACAGCAATCTTGTACCCAGTCAACACTATTCAGTCCACTTGAACTACAGTTGAGGTGTTGTTCATACATAATGATACGCACAGCAAAATGAGTTTTTATTTTATTTTCTTGGCCAAGTGTCACAATGTCACCTTTAAAAGGCAATGCAGGTATCCATGTCATACTGTATTTTTTACTCTGTCTTGATCATCAACATCACCACGTTAAAACACTTCAATAATTCTACATTTAGATAACTGGTGGCTATTCTCTCTTCAAAATAACTGTTGCAGTTCCTCCTACACCTGATCAGTCCACATGACCTCCACTGTCTCCAGTAAGACAGGTGATCCTGACCCAAGGTCTTTGATGGCCTCATCAACAGGGCCAATATTCCCCTTACCATATAGGCTAACGAGAGATTCAAATCAAATCAGATTTATTTATATCGGGCCAAATCATAACAAAGTAACTTCAAGGCCTTTACATATAGAGCAGCTCTAGACCAAACCTTTTCTAAACCTATTTAAAGAGACCCAACAGATCCCTGATGAGCTTGAAAAACTTCCTTTAAGAGGCAAAAACCTTGGGAAGAACCAGGCTGGGGGGGGGGGGAGCGAGAGAGGGGGCACAGGGTGGTAGTGTAGGGTGAGAATGAGAGCAAGAGAGGGGGATATTCAAACAGGTGTAGGCAGGAACGTGATGCTGCATGATTGCTAGAAGTGCCAACATTTCTGTCACCTTCATTTTGACTGTTAAGACTGATCTTAGATTCCACAGCACAAACTACCTGATTTCCAGCACCGAACATGACAACAATGCTTAAAATATTTTTTGCCTCTATTTTCAGTGGTACTGATACTAGTCCCATATATTTATCTGTATTGGCAAGTTCTTATTTTATTGTATGCATGCAAAGGAAACATTGATTTGTGTATAACATTATAACACTTGTGGTAACATTTTTTGGTTTCGTGTTTATGAACAGTAACTCATTAATTCATCATTTTAACAGTAAACTTCGGGGTCTCTAATGGGTATATTAAAATTTAGATCCATTCTGAGGCCTGATAGTGGATGATGAATTATCAGCAAGGATATCAACGTTGAAACAGTCTTTTCAAAAGGAAAAAAAGCTGATGGTTCTGAGGAAGCCATTCCCCAGAAGAAAGTGTTACACATGTGAGGAGACTGTACTCACCTTCCAGTAGTCCAACTGTAAACTGAAGTACCTCTGGTATGCAGATAATGCTGCAAATGGACATGAATCAAACAATTAGATCAAGAGGGAGAGACACAGAAGGAATAAATGATTAGAGACACAACACAAGTATCCTATGCCAAATTAGGATAATACAATCTGTAGATTCATAAACATACATAACAAGTCCAAAAAAAAAAAAAAAAAAAAACACAACCAACAAACAAAAAGGCTATTGGCTGAATCGAGAGTGAAAGACAAAAACAGACAGTACGGTTCAAACACCTACCTTTTTGATAGTCCTCCAACAAAAGGTTGAAGTGGCCCAACTGACAGAAAATGTCGGGGTCCACCTTCCCCTCCGCTTTCAGTATGAGGGCATCATAGCAGCTAACAGCCTGAATAAAGGGACAAAGAGTAGAGTTACCGAGTGGTGCTACACAGCAGCACGTTATAGAAGCCATAAAAGGCCAGTACAATTAGAACCTGACCTTAATGCTTAGGCTGGTAGTTCAGGTTTATTAGAAGTGATAACCAGATGCTGCTGGCTAATGTGCTACCGCAGAGTGTTTTTTTTTTCCCAAATCCACCCAGGGCTGCTTTGCATCGTACAAGCTGTAGGCCCAAATATGGGCTTTGTCAGTCTTTAAACAACGGCTAACCAAATTAGTATTGATAGTCCAGACAACAGCCATAGATTAGTACCGATTAGAGAAAATAAATGTGTGTATGTGTGTGTGTGTGTGTGTGTGTGCATAAACTAAGCCTTAAAACCAGCCACCAAAAGAAAAGAAAGATGCCTCACACCAACTTTTTTTTTGGTAACATGTTTAATTAATGACGGTTTGTCCATTAATTAGAAATCTGGCCAGCAGGAGCAGAAAATATATAGCCCTGATATTTGTTATTTCAAGGAACTTGCAAGTGTATTTTTCCATACATTGTAGAGACCATTCTAATGATGCAGAACAAGCATACTAATACTGATGTTTATTTGTAGCACAAAGTTGCTTGCATAGTCTGATATAGCATCAGACAAAGGCTGGTGTTGATACAAAACTTTAGAAAAATTGATTACTAACACATAACTCATGCATTATTACTCAGATTCTGGCACAGCTACCACAAAGGTCAGCTAAAACCCAGCAGACAATCAAACAAAGACTGTGATTCAACAGACAATGCACTTCCACATGCATCATCTAAACTATATTGGAAATGTATCCAAATGTTTACTTTCCTCATATTAAGGTGTGCTGGCTCCATGTCAGATTAAAACATTGCCCCATGCTGAACCTATACTCTCCCTTCCCCCACATTTTCACATGGCAGAGTGCACAGAGGATGCAAATGGGAACATGGTGTCAAAGAAGGTTCATTCAACTACAAGGGAGCACATTAAAGACCCCTGTATTATTCACACAGTCTGTCTGACTGACCAGAAGCAAACAAACAAAGGCAGACAGTGGGTGCGTGGCTGGGCCTAATGTGGAAGTCCACCCTAACCAAATGAAATGATGCTCCAAGCTAAGTCTCCACCAGGAGCCCCAGCAGCCACATGTTGAAGACCCGGACCGGGCAGAGGCGGCGGTGCGGCAATAACATGGACGGTTGCTAAGTGTGCTCCAAGCACCGGGCTGTTAGTTGAGTGGTTGCCCCTGACTTCTGCTTTAATGGCTCATCTTAGCTTAAAAAAGAAAATAACATAAAGAAACACTGATTCTCCTCCTGCCTTCGTCGTGACCCCCCCACACACAAAACGATTATTGACCTAGCTTCTGCTGCTACTTAGCTATCACTATTTTCTTTCCATCCCCGCCATCTTAGGCCAAACCAAACAGCCATTATCATTTACACAAACACAAACTACCGCCGTGGATTTGTTTCTCCATAAATAATGGCAATAAACGCGGCTGTTCGGACGGACGTGTGTGCGCGGAGAGGGGAGAGGCAGGAGGGAGACAACCGCTGGACAGTTAGCCGCTACATGCTACATGCTACCGGAGCGGGCTGACGCACAACCCAAACTCTCTCTCCTTTGTACCGGGAGATGCGGAGGACGGTGGAGCGGGACGTCGACATTTATCCCAACTTATCCCATTAAGTTCTCCGCAAAGTGCTCTAAAAATTAGCTCCCGGGACGTGCTGTCGCACTTTAGGAAACGAAAACACAAAAGCTAGCAGGACGTTAGCACGAGTTAGTCTCAGTTCACAGAGGCTGCTGTAACATTAGTGCCTTCTCCATCACACACGTCTGTCTTCGTGGGGATAATGTTCGCAACAACACACTCAGGGGCTAACAAATGCTATCACTTAGCACGGTCCCAATTCTCCTGATCACCGATGACTCCACCGCTCTGTAGCCCGGTGGAGGGTCACGTCGTCCGGCTCCTTCAGGCCTGTTTTGACGCTGGTGGACATTTTCACACCAACACACTGAGGGGGGTGGGGGTAATAATCTGTGAGTGTGGACTCAAAGCTGCTCTCTCGTTTCTTTCTCTTTGCAGAAAGAAACAGATTCAGCTTCAAAGTTGGGCATTCATTTTGGGGGCTTGTTTGTGTCGCTGCTAACCCGACGGGCTGACTGTGCTGCTGCTGCTGGTGGTGGGGGGGGTCTGTTCCACTGTTTTCGGGGGGAAGGGGGGGATCTGCCGGAGTCAGAGCAGATACTGTTTCCCTGCTCAGCTCGGTGTCATACCTTTAACAGCAAGGCCTTCGTTCTGGCGCCATCTTCTTGAAGCCCATGAAATCCAAACAGTGAACTGCAAGTAGAGGACAGACAACACACAGGCGGTTCCGTATTACTTGAGGTGGGGGGGTTGGGCTGAGGGAGGGGAGGGGGTGGGGGGGGGGGTACGTTCATATTTGTTGTTTCAAACTGCGCTAAGAAAAATAGAAATAGCAGAAAATGAGCGGGTGAGAGCGTCGGGACAACAGCCCGTCTAACCTGTCAATTCCGGCCAAGCTCTCTTTCTCTTGCGCTGTTAGCTTCGGAAAGTCCTCTTCGATTTCGGTCGCTTTTCCCGACGCCATTTTCTCCTCGTCATTACCAGCAACGCCGAGACTCCGGGCAGCGGCGGCGGCGAGCGACACTCCGCACGATTTCATGGGAAACAGCCGGGTAGGATCGACGAGCACCGAGCCACTCCGGCAAAAACGCAACAACAAGCCGAGTGTCGCACACCTATCCAGGACTAAAACGGGGCGTAGCGTTAATTCTTGCCAAATCCTCAAGGAAATGATCCCTCCAAATTACCTTCTACACTCCTCATTGTACGTCAAAACACGGCTTGTATTCCGGTGCCGATTTGTGCATGAAGTTGATGTAACGTTGGGATTTAGGAGTGAGTGTTATTTGATAATATCGCAAACTTCCCCAACCATCGGCTCAAAGTTGTTGTAATTGTGTCACAGAGGCAAACGCACGCCGCCACCGTCGACACGCCCTCCAGCCGTACCGGCCAATCAGCGGCCGGCGTTCGCGGCCACATGACCGTCTCCGGTTGATATGTCGCGCACGCGCGGACGAACGCGCGCACGCACACATCAAAGAGGCCTCCAAGTCCCGCCCTCCGAATCCTCCCATTGGGTCCTGGCGCTGTATTGTGATTACGTAACTGTAATTTCAAAGCAGTCCATTGGTCAAAATGGCTGCCATGTTTGTGTCCGGGGGGGGACGACTGTCAAGGATGTTTGTTGCAACGTTGCACAAATACACACACTGATAAATTAGATGATATCAGATCAGATGGATAGATAGATACAACGCCAAATGTTCACCATTAAAAACTGTACTGACACTTTAATTAAAGTTACACTTTGGTTTCACTGCTGTAAAATCCATTAATGTGTTTAATTTGACAGTAGCCATATCTTCACATGAAAAAAGAAATAACAAAAAATTCTTCAAAATCCTGACTCTCCACAACTGTGTCATAATGTCTCCATTGTATTTTTGAACCACCTGGGTATTGTTCACTGAAACTTGATGAAGCTGCCCGGCTGACAGACTTGTGAACTTTTTGGTCACTTTTAAAACGTCCCACTTTGGGCTCAGTTAAGTAAATCTATCTATCTATCTAATCTCTATGTAATCTCGTCGCGATTTTCCTTTAGATTGCATCTTTTTGGTAGTGGATGAATGGCTTTTTATTATTCATTTAGGTATATAACACCATACACCTTAACTCAGAATAATGAAACCATATTAACTACAAATTATACTGCACTGATTATATTTAGCATTGTAACCCTTATTCCACTTATTGTTTCAGCCCATGTTTTCCGAATAGATAGATGTAAACATTGATATGTACAACATGTATTTGTTGTCAATGTCTTGTCTTCCTGAACAGCGTTTTAACTTTGTGTGAAGACAAAGCAGTTATTTTTTATTGTTATTATTATGTAATTCCCAGGTGTACCTGTCTCTTTCTCTGTGACCGTTAACATTATGTAAATGACGCCGGACGTGCAGGCAGCTGAGGACACAGCCGGACTCCAAAATGGCGAACCGCAGACAGGGTGAGCAGGCCTGCTAAACACTCCCATCTCCGTGTTTTATCGGGACGCGGCTCATCGTTTCTGCCTGAAAACTCTCTCAGGACGTGTTTGTTGAGCTTTTCCCGACATGTGTGTGTCCGTGTTGTCTCCAGACTGAGCGTTGGCGCTAACTTTTTCCTGCCCCATTAGCGTCACTTGTCTGATCATGCTAACTTAACGTCGGGCCTAAAACTTTACTAAGTTAGCGTTAGCTTCTGTTAACTCACACCGTCAGTCTCTAAGATGTAACTTCGTGTTTAATGTTGGTGTTAACTCTCTAACAGCTATTGTATTCGGGCAGTCAAACCTTTAATGTCCGTGTTGCCTTGTTTATTTTATTTTGGGGTGATGCTATCAAATGCTAACTGTTTTTAATGTTTCTGTTCGCGAAGACATAGAAGAGGAGATTTACGACAAGGTCGTGGATCTGACAGAATATGCCAAACGGCAGCGATGGTGGAACCGCATTTTCGGAAAGAACTCCGGGCCAGTGGCGGAGAAATACTCGGTGGCCTCCCAGATAGCCATAGGGGGAGTGAGTGGATGGTAAATATTCTGTCCTCAAACGCACCATGTTGCCTTCAGGTACCAAGCGCTAACTCCCCCACGTGGTTCCTCGCTGATAAATAGCATGCACAGATGATATAAACTCTTTGGGTGGCTTAGAAATACTGAAGTGCTCCTGTAGGTATATCACACACCCCCCCGGTGACCTTCCCTTGTATCCTCATGTCTCATCTGTCAGCCCTGTAGTTACTTTCACCTGAGTGGAGTGTTCTACATGTGAGGGTATACAGTATACACCTACTTTAGAAAACACTGCCTCTTCCTTTAGTTCTGCATTATTGCAGTTTTTCATTGTGCACTTTGTATCACACCAAACAATGCTTTAGACCTTAAATCCTGGGTCCTGGCAGGTAAATCTTAACGTCAGTTCAAAGACAGAAGTCTGAGTTAAATTGGGCCAGGAGTGCACCACAGCTCTGCTCCGTCTCCCTCAGTATCCAATAATTGCCACTTCTATTATTTTTCATTTCCTGATTAAAAACATAGTGGCATTTGAGACTGAAGAATTTGCACCAGTCCAAAGGGATGTTCATTATACATACACACATGAATGTTACATGCACTCATAGACATCATATTGCATGAACTCCAATCAAATACAGCAGCCACCTCATAAGGGGAAAAACCCTGATTGCAAGTGTTTGTACCTCTGAGCTTACAGTCTGATACTTTATAAAGTTTACTGAGATTTAGAGTGTGTATTGACTATGCTGTCTGTTAAATTGGCTTAGGTATGTACAGCACTGGTGAAATAAGTAAGCAGAGATTAAATAAGGCCAGAGCGTAGCCCACCCTTCTTACAAACGCCCATTTAACCTCTGATTGAACTCATTGGTTATGGGAGCTTAACTTTGATACTTTGTCTCCAATTTGTTTTAGGTGTGCAGGATATCTCTTCCAGAAGGTTGGGAAAGTTGCTGCTACAGCTGTAGGGGGAGGTCTTCTGCTGTTACAGGTATTCTTGCATCACCAGGCATAAACACTCAAAGGGTTAACCACAGAAAAAGTAATTTTGGGGCATGCCTTTCATCTTGTTTCTATTTGCATGTTTCTTTCTTCAGATAGCTAACAATAGTGGGTACATCCAGGTGGACTGGAAGAGAGTAGAAAAGGATGTCAACAAAGCCAAGAAGCAGTTAAAAAAGAGCACCAATCAGGCAGGCCCAGAGCTGAACACATTTGTTGAAAAGGTGAGACCTCACAATACTATTGGTTGCTTTATTTCAGTTGCCCAACTCCCAAAAGAACATTCAGCCCTGGATATTTGATCTGTGCAATCATATGTACAACTGGGTTATTTTAAACCTTAAAAGTGCACCACACTGGATTGTAAAATGTCTTTTAAACCAATTATGTCGTTATGTAATGATTTACAATGACCTCTTCAATGATGGTGGACTGTTAGCCACACTCTACTAATTACAGTTTCTCCATTAAATGTTATATTTTCAGTCCGTTTTCAGATTGCATTTGAATGTGAGTAATAAATGTGCCATTCAACTGATGATTGTTTTTTTGCATTTTCAGTCAACAGAGTTTGTAAAGAAAAACATTGTTGTCACCAGCGGTTTCATTGGAGGATTCCTGCTCGGCCTGGCATCTTAGAGCCTGTGTCTCCTTTTCTATGATGTCATGCTGAATTGTAGGTCAAAAGTATAAATCATTGCTGGATGGGTTTAAGTGTTTTCACAGCAAGACACCTATTTCAGACTAGCTTGTAGTTATGTGTCTTTACAAGAGCTGCACATCTACAACTTCAATACCGTACCTCCATGTGAAGAGAAAATAGGAAAGTGGAATTTTTGAGCGGCCTTCGTGAACCACTCCAGGAAAAATGATGAAATGTGTAATGCAGAATTGATTAAGTTGACCAGAATATTGCATTTTTTTATGTATTTATTTTTAGCATATAATCATTGCACTAGAGGGGGAAAATGACAATAAAGCCAAATACAATGCAGCCAAGTGCACAGAGAAAAACTCACCCTCACGGTGGAGGGTTCCTGTAGAAATCTATCAATGCCTGTGTTATGTATATCAATTCCAGACATAATTAATTGTTAAACCTGAATTTTATCCCAAAGTTCTCCATGTTTATGAATTGTTACCATCCCCCACATCTGTTTTTTAATGGTTTGTTTAGACATTAACATTAGGTTCAGTGGGCTGTGGTTCGTCTCTCTACTCTGTATGTTTGATGAATAAAACAGAATAAAAAAATAAGTGAAAATGAATTAGAGTTGTTTGTGTGTTTGAAGAATCAAAGCACAGGTGCATCTACGGTTTATAGATATTAAAGAAAAAGGGGGAAAAACAGCCACCTTTGTATGAATTTAAAAACCTGTTAAGACATTATGAATTCACAATTTGAAATCTCCCGAAAGATTATTTATTTTTATTTGGCAAAAGTAAAAGTTGTTTAAAAAAAAAAAATCATAATCAGAAGTTGTCACGCAGACTTCCGGTAGCAGCGTTGCTAGGAGACGCCTTGAAACAAAGCGTCTCCACGGTAACCGATAACAGACGGCGAAAGTTTTGCAGCAGAAAACAACCGACGAGTTTCTGAACGGCGTCATGTCTGTACCTTTTCTACCAGGAGCTTCCCCCAATAAACAGGCAAGTGTTTATTTTGTATTTTTGATTTATTTTGACATCTTTTCCGTCAGCTCGGGCACCCCGTAGAGGCTAAGTTAAGCTAAGTTAGCATCAAAGTCTTGATGAATGTGTTGAGCAGCATAATTGGCTAATGAAGATGAGAGTCACCTCCTATTACATTACTTTACCATTATGAGATATAGGCCAACAGGTGAAGTTTCCTCAAAGGTTAGACCTTTGAGCCATCATTACTTGATTAAAAGGAAACCATCTGTATCTTACTGAAAATGTGTTTCTCATAAATGTCACTCATAAATCTGCTTCTTATAGATACATTCGCAGTTGATATATATATATATATATATATATATATATATATATATATATGACTCATATCACAGTATTTTTTCAGAGATGCTTTCTCCCTTATGTATCACAGCTGGGGAGGGAGAGATTTCACAAATCCCAACATTTTGACTACTCCAACGGAGTCCCCATGATGGTGGGATCTGAGAAGCCCGGCATCGGAGGAGATGTTTTAGTCGGCCAGAAGATTAAACCCATACATTCTGTCTACCCCAAAGGACAAGGCAGTGATTTACCATCATGGGTCGCCTTTGACAAACAGGTGAAATGTAGCACTGGTTATATAAATATAAATGCAAAGTCTAGTCTGCAGGATTTTACATGCAGTTGTCATTTAAATCTGATATTGTTTAATAATTAGTACAGTATGCCGCTTAATTTGGATATGGTTACTGATCAGGTTATATTTAAACAATTTTACCAAGTGTGCCCTAGGACAAATATTTGTGTGTCATGCCCCTAACCCAATGGATTTATGCTGAATAGATAAGGTGATCAGATCCATGAACTAAATGCCTTGTTTCCCGCCAGGCTTTGTGTTTTGAAGCCTACTTTCAGGAAGCTGTGCCTGAGGCACAGGATGAGAAACACAGAATCAGAAAGTGCAACATCTATTTCTTCCTGGAAGATGATACAGTACAGGTGGTGGAGCCAGCATATAAGAACAGTGGCATTCCTCAAGGTGAGGAGGGAATATTTGTTGCTTTGTGATATCACAGAAAATGTAATGTCATGGTGAAAATGTTTTATTCTTCCTCCTGTTTTGCTGCATTCAAGTTTCCAACTGATTACATCACCCATTGTCCGCACTGGTCAGACAATAAACTTATTGGAGACACGAGAGACAGTTTGATACCTGTCACTTCCCACTGCTGTGTTATTTTTTGGGGCAGGAACACTGATCCGCCGCCACCGCATCCCCCTGCCTCCCCCAGACGATGACCAGTTCTACAACGTTTTCCATTTCAACATCAACCAACAGATGGTGCTGTACTCCCGCACCTTCACAGTGACCAACTGTGACTGTTTTACAAAGAACTTTCTCACCAGGCTTGGAGTGCATGTAAATGACCCTACGACAGCACCAGAAGACCCCTACACCAACCTCCGGCAGCAGGTACCAGGCATTAGAATTGGACCATTTCTGACACACCTACAGATAGATAGATAGATAGATAGATAGATAGATATACTTTATTTATCCCAGGCTGGCAAATTGCAGTGTAGCAGCAGCATTACACACAGAGACATCAAACAACATAGGATAAGAATAAAAATATATACAGTAAAGAACAAATTCTACATAATTAATATCAAAATAGCAAACAAAAGCAATAGAAATAAAAATGTTCTGTACAAAGGAAAAAGTATATACAACAAATGGCAGTGTTGGTTTAGTGCAAAGTCACAGGTCAGAATGAAATATCACATCTAACTAAGATCTAAAGAAAAAATGATCACATCATATAAGCCTCGTTATGAAAATCTTATTTTATGTTTCTGTCATAATTTAGTCTATAACATCAATAATCATAGCCCAGTTTCTTCACTATGAACTGCTTTTTATAGTAGATACAGATCATCATTCATATTGAAATTAGATTAATGATTTAGGTACAATGTTAAAATGAGTTGTTGAAAACTTATCATTCAACCAACACATTTTTTTAACACTGCTGCGCTGTTGATGATAGTGATTAAAAATACTGATAAATGTCAAAAATAAAGCAAAAAAGTATTTCATGTGCATAATTGATCTTATTTCACATGGTTTCTTGTCCAGGCTGAGAAAAATATGAACCCTTTTCGGCCGTACGAGAAGCGTGATACCCTGAAGCAGTTCCTGGAACTTGACTGCAAAGTCCTGCGCTTCTACTGCCTCTGGGACAACACAGAGAGTACGATCAGGGAGCCACGGCAACTCATACTGCATTATTACCTGGCTGATGACACCATAGAGATCCTAGAGGTCGTCCCCCCAAACTCTGGGAGAGACCGTGTGCCCAAATTCTTGCGGCGTAGCAAACTACCTAAGGTGAAGCAGCACGATAGAAACTGTACAAGAAGGTTATATTATTTTGGACTTGGGAAAGAAAAGAGGAGGAATTGATAAATATTTGTTGTCCAGGAGAGGAAGGATTGAAACACAAATCCTGAATGGTACAGAAATCCCCAGTGAAAGTCCCAGAAGTCCCAGAATTTTGATGAATTCTCAAGGATTTTTGGACTATATGAATTCTGCTTTTGTAAATGTTTGTTCTAAACCTTGCAATGCCTCTGTTTCTAGTTGAGAGAGTCCTTTTCGTCTTTCTCCCACCATCCCTGCCTTCACCAAGACTTCATTCAGTCTGACAGGCCCACTGCAGCATTCAGTCTCCCTCAAGCACTTTGGCTTTCTCCTCGAGTTACTGACTGAAGCCTTATTCATCTTGAAAGACAGCCAGGACTCAGTCATGTGTGTCTGTGTGTGTTTGTGTATGTTTTCAGTCCAGTAATTTTGTTTGTTTTAATGCCTTTTATTAAATGTCAGCCCCAAAGGTTGACCAGGATCCACCATCCAATGGGAAATCGCATTGTCCTTAGTGACAGATGACATCTTTAATCTGCCTATTTATTCTGTCTCTCTCTCTGTGTCACTGTCATCAGGTTCAGTTCGGCATTAAAGCTGATAATATTATATTGTCAGATTTTGAGAGAAGATTTCTCTATTTCACTTGTGGTATATTGTGAAGTGACTCTTCGCAGGGCTTCCTGTATCACCCTCAGACTGTGGTCACAGAGGCTGTATTTGATCAGAAACTGTCTCTGCTTTGTGTCTGACAGAAAGGAGACACTTCTTCCAAGAATCTACAACTAAATCTGCTGGCCCTGGATGTGGCTCTCTCAGAGAACTATGACCTAAATGAACCTTCACACATCTGCCAATTTATATTTGGGGTCAAGTGTGTTTTGGGTTTCAGTATGGCTTGTCCATTGTTCAGATAAAAATACTTTCTCAGTGTCATTAGATTATTTTTTTCCTTATTAGTTGGTGGTCTACAGGGAATTTAATCAGTAGTTCTCATGACCAGCTGACTGAGGGGCTCAGGTCTTAGGTAGTACTCTTCAATGTCAGTAATCTGAGGTTGATGACCTAATTTTGCTCTCTCCGTCCTGTGTCAGATGCATAGTGTTGTTCAGCGACGTGAAGGTCTTGTATCTTTGTTTCTTCCCTCACCTCCCTGTGGTTGTCTGCTTTTTCCCTGCAGCATCCTTCTGGCCTGGTGAAGCAGCCGGGACAGAGCACGGACCGCACAGTGCTCAATGTGTTTGCCTCGCCAAGTCAAGGAAAACGCTATATACTGGACAGCCTCAAAGTACGTCCTGTTGTGCTCACACCACAAACATGCCGACATCACAACAAATGATATTCACTGAAGGGATCACAAAAGAGAGAGACTGTGGCATAACCCAGGAGTTTAAATACTGAAGGTCGGCCTATTTTCTTCGAGTAAAAGGTGTTAGTTTAGTGAACTTAATGCTATAGTACAGAGTGTTATATAATATCTGGGTGGAGCCTCCCCTCTTCCAGCTAATTGTTGCCCGTGTACACATAAACAGGAATCCATAAAGTTGTGGTTTTCTGAGTTTGGTTTGAAAGAACTGGTTATGGGTGGAGTCCTGACCTCAACCCTATAAATTGACTGTGAGCCTAATATCAGTAATGCTGTTGTGGTTCAATCAAACTGAATTATTGCGTCCAACACAATCTTGCAGTAATCCTTCTCACAACAGCGGAAAATTATATGGTATGGCATAATAACGCCCACGGTTTTGTAAAAAGGATCACAAATGCTACTAGACTTTTGGCCTTAAAGGGAGCTCATTAATGGGCAGCAGTGAAATGTTAAAATAGCTTAACAATCAAATCACGTACATTCAGTCAAATAACAACACTGTGATCAGTTAGAAACTTCAGATTGGTCTTTCACTCTGTCTCGCTCTCCGCCCCATGCAGACAGGAGCTGTCCAGGAGGAGTTTTATAAGGACTGTGATCTTATCGTAGGTGGGGAGGTTAATGTCCTCGGCAGGAGAGTCATCCTCGCCGACTGTGACAACTTCACCAAAGACTACTACCGCTCCAAATATGGCATTGGTAACCAATAACATCATGCTGTTTATTATTTGTTCTAGTATTGCTAAAATAAATTTCATTATTCAGGTAAAACTGTTTCAATCAAGAAGAAATTTTGTAATGTTTTTTAGATCAAATTATTAATTCAGAACTATAAACTGATTTAAAAAGAAAAAGAAAAAGAAGGTCTCACACCAGCAGCAGTTTCACATTTTATTCATTATTATTTATACTTCAGCGTGCAATTAATTTCAGTTATTTGTTCCTTATCCCTGCACCACATTAATCTTCACACTTGGGGGCGATACAAGCAAGCAGGTGCAAGACAACCAGCACACGATGCCCTTGTTCATGAAGGGTTTGTCTATACAAAGCTGGACTGAACTCTATCTCTGACCTGTCTAACATTCAGCTTCTGTCAGTCCATTTGTGCTTAATGGGCATTAGAACCAGTAACACAGATCAGCCTCACTGTTGTTGACATCAGATACTCAGGCCCTTCAGCTCTGGGGACCACCACTGCCCCCCCGCAGGGGAAACTCAAGCTGGTCCTGGATGTGTCAGCCACCTTGGGCAGGTTTTGGGGCTTGCAGCATTAGTCACAGTGGTAAACTAATGACAGGCCACTGTAATGGAGGGTCCCTACTGACTCTGAGCAGTCAGAGGTCAGCTCTGGGTTACAGTCTGACCCAAGCTGCGGTTCCCCTGCATGGATGGATTACCTGGTGCCCTCTGATCATTTCAGCTCTCTTTCTGGCTGTCTCTCTTTGTCTAAGTGTTTTGTCTTTTCCTTTTCCATCTTCCTCTCAGAGGACTTCACCCCTGTACACTACAAAGCTCCTGTAGCCCCGAAGCCCCGGAGGTTTGTGCCCCCCTACAACGGCTTTGGCTCAGAGGAGGACTCACTAAGCTCCTGCCTGAGTCTGCAGCCCAAGCCCCCGCGGAAAGACTTAAAAAAAATTATAAAGAAAGACAGGTTGGACAAGTTGTAGTCACAGTAATAATCAAGTTATACACTGAAATACTTGTGCCTGTGTTTTCATGGTAGCCCAACACTGTGTGTTTGTCTCGCTAGATGTGGTCTAGAGAGCAATGTGCTGATTTTCCGCGCAAAGATGGTAACTGCCAATCCAGTTGACAGAGCGAGGGTGTTTATCATTTCCTTCTACCTCTCTGATGACTCCATCAGTGTGTTTGAACGGCCACAGAGGAACTCAGGTACAAACATTTGGACCGAGCTGCACCAGAACCACTAACTAGACATGAGATAAAAATCTATGACTCTCAGGGTAAACATTAGGTTTGTCAGATTCCAAAATCCAAAATCTTAGAAAAAGAGATGAAAAAATGGATGTGTGGTTCATGTACCTACTTTCACAGGGATGGAGAGATTCCTATTGATGTAAATCATTATTTTTTTGTTTGTAACATGATTCAAAACTGATTACTTCAGGGACCACAATATGACATCCAACCATACTTTTGATTAGGGGATAAAATATATTGCCAGCTTGATATACAGTACAGGCCATAGGTTTGGACACACCTTCTCATTCAAATGAATAGTGTGTCCAAACTTTTGGCCTGTACTGTACAAATGATATAGCTTCATTAAAATTGCATGTTAATAATGTTGTGTTATGTGAAGTATAGCAAGTTTCAATGGAAGGAGTAAAATGAAGTATTGACCTCTCTCATTGTTCCTTCCCTCTCTCATATCAGGGGTGATTGGTGGCAAATTTCTGGAGCGTGGCCGTGTGAAGAAACCAGGCCAGGCAGTGTTCAAAAGTGAGCCATCCGAGTACTTTAAAGCTCAAGATCTGTACGTGGGAGCGACGCTCTGCCTCAATAATAAGAACTTCCAGCTTCTGCATGCAGATGAATACACCCTCAGTTATATGGAGAAACATGATGAGGAGGTAGGGAAGGACACAAAGGAGGGGTGTAGTTTTCCTATGGTAGGATTTAGCATCACAAGCCTGTTTTCCATGGTGATCTCCATTGCAGGATAATAGATTAAACATGGTTAGAGTCTGGTTCAGGGACAGGTAACCTGTTCTAACTGCACAACCATTACCTTTTGTGTGTGACTGTCTGAAGTTTCCCATAGCCAACCTGGGCAACATCTTCAGTAAACTTCGCTCCATCCCAGTAGAGAAACAGAGTGAGATCAGGAAGTTTCTGACGC
The DNA here is from genome assembly GCF_900963305.1 of Echeneis naucrates. NCBI lineage: Eukaryota > Metazoa > Chordata > Actinopteri > Carangiformes > Echeneidae > Echeneis > Echeneis naucrates. The sequence continues at coordinate 1,103,110 of NC_042531.1, read as the reverse complement.
TCAGTGACCCCACCAACACTGGCCTCATCCCTTTTGAGTCTCTCAGGTATAGTAGAGCGGTTCAGAGTCTCCAGTTACCCCAACCGTGAAATTCCTGCCAACAGTGTTCTCGATAGCAGGAATCTTAGATAGTGACATGTTCTTTGAGATGTAAGCTGTGTCCCAGTTTGGGGGGGCAGGTCCTGCAGAGGACTCACACGGTGTGGCTACTTTTGCCTAACAACTTCAACAACAACTCTTTTTCCACATAGACTTGAGGTTTTAATGGCCTTTTTCAATAGTTTTACCATAAACTGAATCCACACACCTACATTTAAAAGTGTAATCCTTTGTCTTTTCTTTTTCTTTGGCTGCCATATTATTTTATTACCGGTGCACAATGACTTAATATTGAGTTGCAAAGGATCCACCAATTGGATTGTTAATCTACCAGGAAAGGAGAACATGTTTTTGGACTACAGATGAAGGAGCCCTTGAAATGTGACGGTCCAGAAACTCTCAATCTGATACAATGGTCTTTAAAGACAGCTTCCAAAGGATTAGACCTCAAATTGGACACAGCTGTAATTACTACCAAACCCAAGAGATGGAAATATTAAAAAATTACATGACAATGACAAAGCAAAGAGGAATTCCTTACACAATTTAAACTTTGGACTGCTGGATGTGAGGTTAACACCTCCCTTGTGTGTGTTTAACTGTGTGTGCCACGGCAGGGGTCTGCTGATGGGCTTGGACTGCAGACTGTCGGAGCACGAGGTTCTGGTGCTTGGCCGGCGTTTCTCACAGTATGAGCAGCCTGAGGTGGATGTGGGCCTGATGCTGGCTGCGGCCCAAGACCTCCTGAAAAAGAAGCACTTTCAAGAGCTCCCTGACATGACCAGAGCTTTTGCATATCGAGACCAACACAAGTGGGTAATACACATGCACATATATAAACACAAAATGCAAAGTGCAGGCCAGAGGACACACACACAAACACACACTCACACACACTTGAGCTGTCTCTGTTACTGTCTTTCTCCCAATCTTTCAATCTTCTCAATTGTTTGTGCATATAATCAGTGTTTAAGACACAGACACCATATATAACTGTGTGTAGTTGTAGACCTTTTAGTCGGGTTGGCCGCCGGTGCCACAAGGTCAAGCTGACTTGTCTGTTTATTATAGCCGTGTTGACACCCTCAGTTAGCGTCAGATTGTTCATCAACATCCCTGTAATGAAGATGGCATGACAGGAATGAGCCTCTGACCTCTTTGGCACTGGTGTGGAAAACAACTGTTTCACACGCACACATTGACTTCATACAAACCCAGTTTGAGATAGATCCTCACTTACTTTATTGATCCCAGAGGGAAATTTTATTGTACTAATTTTGTTTTTATCCTGGAACTCCAGCTGAGCTCATAATTTGACATTTAAAAAAGTTTTTGTTTATGTCAAACTGCCTGTGATGCAGCTGCAAAGTTAAGCCACTGACTGAAACAGGCAGGATTAGGCCAGACCTTCTGAAGAGCCTCCCTTAAATACCCACTTGATTGTCCGAACTTCTGGTTGAGCAAATAAATACATTTTGCATGAAAGGTGGTTTGTTCTGATTTCAGACAGCCAAATTACAGACTGGGGGCTTCAAAATGACTGTCCAAAATCCAATCAATGAAGTCACAGTGTGTAGAAGAGTCACCATGACTTACAGGACTATCAGGATTGTGATGAAAAAGAAACAAGAGCATTACAGTTCCCCTTTAAAATATAAACACACATTTCTCATCACCTAGTAGGTTCAACTCACTGATTAAAGATTAGAACCGGCCCAATGAACATACAAAAAAACTGACCACAAATGTGCGTCAGGCTGATGTGGGTCCAAACCCCACAACTGGGATCTGGGCTCTTTGTTTTATGCCTGATTCACATGTCTTTGCTTCCCTTTGTGTCTCCAGAACTGGACGTCTCTCTGCCAAAGAGACAAGGACCATCTTGAAGGCCTTCCGACTCCCCCTTCCTGAGAACCTGCTCGGAGGTCTGCTCAGCAAGTAAGGGCCCACTAATCACTGAGCAGTCCAACAGAGCAGCTCAAGGTCCTGCTGTATTTTCAGAATGATTTTGAATGATTCACTTTCATTTGATTGTAAAGTATTGCTCAATTCTTTGCACAGAAATTTTTCTTGGCACAGTCAATAAAATACCTGAACCAGCATTTGGCCTTAAAACCACAACAAAATATGCACTGGAAGCCATGTGGATCAGATTCCTGTAAATCCAGTGGGAGCTGTTGTTGGAGGTTTTTTAAATGTACCTGTTTTTAATTTGGATGCTTGTCTGCCGGAGGTTTGCAGATGGGGATGAGATTGACTACCACGCCCTCCTCGCCGGCATTAACTGGGTAGAGCACCCAGCCCCCCCGGTAATGGCTGAAGACATCCTGAAGGTAAGAGAGATGAACAGCAGTAATTTATATTACACCAAACTTTTTAGAGGAGACTGACTGAGAAAAGTACAATTAGTGCATTCGCAGCGTGTGCAGATTTTTAAATAGTTGTAATTGAAAATCAATTCACATTTCACCCCCACCTGTGATGACTCAGTGCAGGAATGAGCCAAAAGCAGAACAAATGAGTGGGAAGGACTGGTCAAATAGGCAAGACGACAATTTATTGTGCAGGGGAAATGACTTAAGAGAGAAACACACATACTCGCACACACACGGACGCACTGATTCGGTCCACTCTCATTCTGTCCATGTGAGCCTTTCCCTTTGTTGTTGTGCCATGCTGTATATCTCTCTCCTGCTCACCTGGTTCTGCTTAGATTTGGCTGTAGTGAAGCATGTTAAATCAGAATTACATTGAAAAAGATACAAATACAAGCGAGAAGAACAAAGGAGTTACTTCCTTCCTTTTCGTCCACTCCTCTGTGTGTGTCTGTGTGTGTTTACCTGTCTGTCTATGGTTGTGTGCATATAACTAATCACTGGTGTGTTGACATTCTGGCCGGCCCTCACAACTTCTAGGTGTTATAAAATGTATTTGAAGGTGAATATTTGATTTTAAGGCCCATGTTGGAATCAGATCAAGGTTGAGATCAGACACATATGAGTAATGCTTATATGTCATGTCAACCAGTGTCCTCACAACTGTAGAAAGATCAGCGTCTGTGCGTGTGGGTGTGCTTATTTTATTCACCACTTTCATCTGTCACGGTTTCCAGCTGCTCTCCATCTAAACTCAAACCCACTCCTCCCAGACTGCCCCACCCCCCTCCAAAGGTGTCAGTTGTATTGTGTCTCTTCGTGAGAACATAAGAGGAATGTCACGTCGTCTGATCAGACTGACTGATCTCTTCCGAGAAGCAGTCTGGGTCACGTTGCCAATTTTTCTTATTGCCTCTGTTATTCTCTCCTCTTTTTTTTTCTTTCTCTCTTGTTCATTATATTTAACAATCTTGGGAACAACTCACTGCTTCCTGCTTTAAAGAAACGAGCTAATTTGAATTTGGCCTACAGTGTTAAAAATAAGTTCTTTTGTTTTCTGCATATGAGGTTCAATTAGTTTAATGGAGGTAAATGCAGCCATTGGTTTTACAACTTAAAAACAAGGCAGTGTTTTTTCCATAGAGCATTTGATACACCCAGAGAATTTAAAGTTTTCACCTTGGGTAAATCATTGGTTCTCCTCTAAACTGACACAAATTGGCCCTCAGACCTCCATCTTAGCAGAATTTTGATTTTAATTACAGAAAGGTTTTGAAACCAAGGACCAAAATATTTATATATTCTGTTATTGTGTTACTTGACAAGGAATCATAGTGAAAATAAACGACTCCCCTTATGCTGGGAAGCCCCCCAAGTAAAGTACCCCTGGAGTTTCCCAGATGCCAACTACTCGTTTAAAGTATACAACAAAAAACACAGCAAAAAAAAGTATTTCAGCAAGACAATGACAGTTAAAATATTGATATAGGGATAAAACTGAAAAAGTCCATTTCTGGCAGCGCTGAAATAAAAAATATTGGGTTGTTGTCAGAGTGTTTTTGAGACTTGTGTGTTTCTGTTGTCTACAGTTTGATGTAAATCAGAGAATTGATGCCGGCGAGGCTGCGGTAAAAAACATCAACTACTCTGCTCTACTGGAAGATGTGTTCAGCTTTCCCTTCAACAGCGGCGAGCAAACGTCCGACGCCACAACATAGACAGCACAGCAGGAGGTGAAACAGCATCGCCTCACAGACCTACACTACAAATGAAACAAATTGCGCAATTAAAGAGCACGGCACATCGGCTAAACCTTCATGCACGTTTTCATGTTGTGTTGTGGAAGAGATGTGAGGATGTGTTTGAGTGACTAGAAAGTTTGTTCTCTTGTGTGTGAGTGACTAGAAAGTTTGTTCTCTTGTGTGTGAGTGATTTGGCAGTAATAGTATGTTCTGGTGTCAGTTAACATGAGGGGGAAACGTTCTGAGAACACAGATGCTTTTTTGATGTTCTTGTGTGTGAGTCTGTTTGTGTGTTTACATGAGTTGGTGGGAATCCTTCTAAGGCACGAGGCAGCAAAGCAGAACCACATTTCAGGTCTGGCCAGCGTGCGCTCACATGTTGTTATCACAGAGCATTAGGCTTTATCCTCCAGCATGCTCTGGGTTGATGAGCAGGGAAGTTACCCTTGAAATAATTGATGTGTGGGTTTGTTTGTTTTTTTTTGACTGTGCTCTGCCGACATCTACGAACAAGACAGAAGCCATCAGCTATGTCAGCACACAGTAGAAACTGTAGATGGACTGTAAAAGAGTCCAAAAGCCAGAATGTGTATCCAGGCTTCAAAGACCTCATATGTTTATCATCAGGGCTAATTCTCAAATCTTACAGTGGGAAAGTTGTAGCTTCTTTATGTCTCTTTTGTTTTCTGTCATTGTTCTTCAGCACCTGTTTGAGACTCTCTGAGGCCTCAGTATCATTGGCTTATTATTGATAGTTATTATTATTTTTCTGTCAGCAAGACTAAAGGAAAGGTACTGAAAATATTTGGGGTCCATGCAGTCTAAAGGTAGATGTTAAAGGTCCATCTGTTTGACTTCCATGCGGACTTTGATTCTAAATCAGGTCTAGTTTCCATATTAATACAGTCAAAGTATCAGAGGTCTCAGTCCACAGAGAAAAGCTCACAGTCTGGATTCAGAAAGTGACCCTTAAAATCAGCCTTCAGGGACTTCTGGGTCTTTGTGACATCACAAAAAAAGTAGTCACTGCCCTCAGCCACACACCCAAGCCCCGCCCATCTGAACCTGCCATCCAACCTCTTAGGATTTGGATTCTCTGAGTGTTTACCTGAAGTCTCATATATTTTATTGGATCAATCAGCCAACAGGCAGCCAGATTGTCACTTCTATGTAAAAATGTGCCGTCTCCTTTGATTTATTAGCTCAGTAAAAGTTTTCTTAATGAGTTTATGGTCTCAGTCTAGAATCTTTTGTCTGAAGTCTTTGCTGTATTGTTTGACATTGGCTGTGGTGAAGGGCTTTACTCTGAGTGCGCTTCTACTTATGTGATTTATTTTGTTACACTAAAAGGATGAAACAAACAGAGTAGGAGGATGGGAGAGTTTAGGGGGAACAAGAGCTTTAATTTACAAGGAACGTCACTGTCATTATGAGGTTGTCTGTCTGTGTGTGGCAGTGTTAAGACTATAAAAAGGCACAGGTTGTTCAAGTGGAGGCGCCACTGTAATCAGAGCCGGTGTTGCAAATTCTAGTAAGGGAATAAGTCAAACATTAGGTAATCAAGCACCCAGTCCCCTCTACGCAGCAGGCACACACACTCACACACACTCCTGCCTCACCCCTTTCACACTGAGCACAGAAACAGTGCATTACATCACCCCAGGCATTATCAGGTCCCCTCTGTCTACTTTCACACATACTAAAATATTAGCCTCCCCAATCCCCAACCACCGAGACACAAAAGGTGACGTTGATGCGGTTAGCGGTGGCCAGGAGCTTCCCGAGCACATACCTGACCTTTTTTTTTTAGCCGGCCGAAGCATAACATAAGAAGTAGAGGGCAGTGAGGGAGGAAAGTCTGCTCCCCACCCCCCTACTGTCCTCGTCCACTGCTCCTTCTCCTCCCATCAGCCCCGGTCTCTGTCTCTTTGGGCCTTACATCCCATTTTCTGCCTTGTCATGCTCTGTGACTCAGCAACAGGAAACTAAATGAGGTGCATCCTCACCATTGGCCTGCACTGAATGATGTAGAAACATCCTTTAGGATTAGAAAAACACTGTTTTAACTTTTTTAATCAGAGGGTCCTTTAAAGCCGGAATTCAGAGCAAGTGTCAACTTTGATGTGTGAGCTGCCACCTGCTCTGTTCTCTGTTCTGATTGGTTGGTACAGTCTGTCAGTCACACCGTAGCCCCGCTCTCCTAACCCCTCCACTCTTTCCTGCTCTGTTTCCCTCTAAATGAACATCATGTTGTATTTCATACTGAGACCTTAAAGGAGCAGAAACATTTTCCCATAGACTTCAACAGAATCTGACTTTAGACTACAGCCAGCAGAGTCGCCCCCTGATGAACATTAGACAGAATGAACAGCCTGTTGGATCAAACAGAAAACAGTCAGCCAACCAGACACGAGGCCCAGATACTCTCTTCTGATTGGCTGTCTGGTCTGTTGTTTGTGGCGCTCCAGAGAGAAGCCTGAGAGAGGAGCTGGAAAACTACACTGAGATGGCTCTTGGTAATCTAATAGAGAGAAAACATTGGTAAAATGTAAAATATGGGACCTTTGATATCAATTTTGGGGACAGCACAGCGTTGTAGTGGTTAGTGCTGTTTTCCCACAACGAGGAGGTCCTGGTTGGGTTCCCAGCCTGGGACCTCCAAAGACATCCTGTTTGGGTTCATCGGTGACTCTAAACTGTCCGTAGGTCTGAGTGGTTGTTGGTCTCTGTCTGGAGACCTGTCCAGGGTGAGCTGGGATTGGCTCCAGAACCACCGGTGACCCGGAAACGGATCAGAAGAAGGAAGCTGAATGAATAATTGAATAATATAAATTTCTGTATTAGGTATAAAACACTGAGTTGTCTGGGTGGGTGATTAACTTGGAGGGTATCAATTCTAGCCAGGGAATATTACTAAGGCCAAATGCTATAAAAATAGACAACAGTTTTATTTGATCTCAGAAATTTACACAACAGCTTCATTGAGTCTATCGATTTGCAGGAGAGCCTTGATTTTTGGGGGGCATGTTTGTGTGGAAGTTTCCATATAAGTAACGCAGATTTGACTTGAGCGTAGCTGAGTTGCTGTATCAGCCTGGATGCTGTCGGAATGGCTGTTGGTTTGTTGCATCAAGTTAAATCACGACATTGACGAACATGTGAATTTAAACCAAACAGGGATAAAACTGTCATGAATGACCCTCCCCAGTCTCCTCTCTGCACGCAATGTTGCGCTGGTGTGACTCGGTTTTCTCTCGGTCTCTACTTGACAGAAACAGGACGCAAAGTTTTGTTGTATAGAGAATCTCTTTTTTTGTCTTCGTTCCACTTTACTGCTGCGCCGCTCTGCATCACTGCACTATAAAAACTGACATATGGGGAGGTCGTAAAAGTGTCCTGAGCGAGGAGGATCTGACTATCTGTATGTGCGTGGTAGGTTTAATACAAGTCTGATGGAGTCACAGCTAATCTATGAAGTCTAAACAGATATCTGAGAACAAGAGGGGAAAATGTTCTGTTTACTGGCCGGCTGCCTTTCTTTTCTCATGACAACAAATCCTAAACCTGAAAGCACACATAACACACACATCACAGAGCACCTGCATTCAGATGGTGTTTTTCTCAGAACTGTCCCCCAGAGCAGCAATTTTTGGCCCTACAGTTCACTCTGAATAAGCTCCTCAGAACCGATCATGGTATAAGCCTCATGTTTTAATTTTGCTGCCTCAACAGATTTTTAAACAAATCAAGCCCTTAATTTAGGAATCTTTTGGATCTGGATGTTTAATGTATTTCTGCATTAAAACAATCTATATCAATGCTGCAGTCAAGTGCCCATAGATGTTTCCTTTTCCAGAGTTCGGAAACCACTTTTTTGACTTTGGTGAGTCAATTTGTATTTATGTTGAAATGTGTAAACAACATAAAAGCCAAAGAGGGTTTAAGACACGTTGATCAGAATTACAATTGAATTACAATTGAATTGTAACAAACCAATGTTTCTATTTATTCTGACACCACTTGAGTCTACTGCCATTTTAGCAGTTATGGGAAGACAGTGCTAAATGTAGTAATGTAGTAATTAGTAATTTGACATGGAGATCCAAGAAATTCCACAAAAAGGCAAACGCGACATCCCCCAAAATCTGTTATTTGTTGAGATGTTGTTGAGATATTTTCAGGTTACAGCTTGTCCGTGTGGTATTATAGCTTTAAAACAAACCAGTGGGTTACGTCACATTGCTAAATGTAAGCATTGTGTTTCATATAACAAAACAACTATTAAGATCCAGAGCCTTAAAACCAGGGTTTTGTCATCACGGTCGCCCGGCTTTCCAATGCTCTGGTTACAGATGAGAAGAGATGATGATGCAATTTGAAATCCTCCAGGCTGTTGAATTTCACTTCAGCCTTTGACGATCTACAGCAGCTACATAGACCAGGTCCTCTGAAGGATGCCGCCCCTGACAGACCACACAGCAACAGCTTGGCAGAAATCAGTGTCTCCCTGCTTCCCGGCTCCTTGTCAGAAAAAATATCGCTTGACATTGTCGCCCATCCCTGCTCCAGAGGGACTCCAGAAAAGATGGAGCGGCCTGCTAAGTGTTTCCTGTCTGGGGCCGGGCTGGAGGCCGTCTGTAACGGCACTTCTATAAAGATGAAGAGAGTTTAGCGGGCTGCTTTTGGCTGCTCTCCCTCATTCCAGTGATTCCTCAATGCCTATGGGCACTGGCACAGAGCGAGGGGTTCGGGGGGAGAGGGCTCAGGTTTAGACCCCACTTTACAGGGTCAGCCACCGCCTCAGGTGCACATGGGGAAACACTTAGCTGCTCTCTCATTCCGTATCTCCCTCTATCGCTGTCTCTGAATTTTTCACTTTCTTTCTTTCATTCCTTTTGGGCTTCCTCCCCCCTCCACCCGGAGCTGCTGTTCTCATTCCTCATGTAATACCCCTGCTCATGACTATGCGTGTTTATGTGTAAACGTAAATGTGTGTTAAGATCATTAACTGCGCTGTGGTTTGAACTCTGTGTGTCGGCATCGCCATCTGAGAAGCGCAGCGTCCCTTTGATACCGGTGTTTTACTCCCATACTCCACTTGTACCGGCTCGCCGTGTTTCCCGCTGAACTCCAGAACCAGACCTGGTACGCTCATCACACATCAGTTGTCTTTGGCAGCCACTGCGACACTGTTGTACCTGGTCAGTTAGAGAGAAAGTTATTCTACACCAACTGTAAATTACAACTATGGAACTATTTTTGTTAGACCTTTGGCTCCCAGCAGGGACTTTATTTTACTCAAACATGCCTGTTTTTCTGTTACACACTGGTCCACATAAATCTTGCAAAATTATAACACCCCCCCTCCCACCTTCCCTCTTTTTTTGTGTTGCTTAGAATAAGGCTGGAAATCAATCTTTCAAATGAAGACTGAAAATGTCTGTGCACCATCCATCAGTCCGCGGCTTTGTGCCTGTCACAGATAATACGAACCGGCTTGAAGCAGGCTTTCCTGCGCCGAAGGAAAGAACAGAGAGCTTTAGTTGAAAGCTGACAGAGAGAGAGAGATATTTACATCTTTGGGTAAGAGAGAGAACAGAACAGAGCAGAGCTTCATGCTGGTTTCGGCTCACATTCTTGCAGAGCAAAGATGGCCGTCGTTAGCGCGCCTGTACCCACAGGCCCACGAGCGCATGACTCAGATGTGTGACCTGCTAATCCCGCTCTGATGAGGAGATGACTCGGGTCCGATCGCATCTCAGCTGCTGGAGCTCCTGGGGCTGGACTGCCTGCAGCCAAGGTGGGACTTGATCAAGACATCAACCTCCTAATAGTCAGTGGAAGCAGCGAGGGCGCAACCTGACCTGCCGGCTAATTACAACTGTGAACGGCCACAGGGTACGGTCCAACATGTTGACTGGGCATTGACACATCGCAAAGATGGTCTGATATCCAGGCTGATGTCTGGATCCACAGTGGCCTTGGTCTTAAACCAGCTGTCACATTGAGACAACTTGTTACCCTTCATTTACTGACAACTTTACTAAAAGCAAAAGCGGTTTTACAAGTTGTCACAAAGCTGCCTTTATGGCGGTGGGTCATCGCAGTTAATCCCCTCCTTCTACTCAATATATCTTCTGTCTCCTGGCCTTCTCCTACACTCTCTTCCTCTCACCCCACCCTCCTCCTCCTCTCCACATATGGGATTCACATTTGGCTTGGCCCAACATTTTCTTAATGCGATATTATGATACATTATCTGAAGCCATTTACTCCCTGTCACCACCTCTCATGTGGACACAAGTTGAGCAAAGCCAAGGAGACGAGGTCAGATTCTGTCCAGGTGAGTTACGACCATTTAATTTGACACTGTTCGCAGCGGTGATCATTTACAATGCCTCAAAGTGTAATCAAAATACAAATGCTGCTTACGTGGGTCTGCTGCTCTCCCTCTCTCCAGGAGCCTGTTGGTGGTGGATAGGTTTTCACCCCCTCCTGCTGCCGGCTGTAAATCGCCTCTGTCGAAGGTGTGTGTGTGTGTGTGTGTGTCTGTATGAAGGAACAGAAGGTGAGAAATTTGGGGGTCAGCCGAGGTCTGTCAGGTAATCGTGCTTCTTAAACTTTTGACCCACTAAGTCCTACTTAGTGTGGTGCAGCTCGCTCCCCTTATTTCCCCTGAGAGTTTTTACTCTGCATACCAGCACTTGTGTGTGTGTGTGTCTGAACATATGCCTCACACAGTTCATGTTATTCTTTTTCGTCTATTTTGGCATTACACTTATTATTATTCTGACATGTTTGACTCCCCTTTCTTATTTGATCAGGCTATGAAAAATTCATTGGTCACCTCCATCCAGCCTGTTTCTGCACGAAAGAACGCATTCTGGGTAACTCGTCCACTACAGTGTATAACTTATTACTCAGGCTGTCTCAATTAGAGTGTTATACCTTCACCATCAGTGTCGGCTTTTGCTTATTTGGTTTAAGAAACTGAGCACATGAATGAGAAGAAAATATGTAAAGTACTGTAATAATTTGACAGCGGTTGCGTGCGAAGCCTCGGAGGAGGCGTGACCACTCTCGTCTCAAGGTGACGCTGATGCCTCCTTCCCTATTGGACCTCCATCCATCAGAGACTGTCCCCCTGTATATCTTCAGGGCGTCTGTGTCTCTGTTGAGCCATGTGAGGATGATGGATGGGGTCCGTACAGTTGGGATCGACTCTGCTTGTTTTCACCTTTTCCAAACACACAGGCCATATAATTGTTTACAGATGAAGACTAATGATCCAAAATGTGTTTCCAGTGATTCATGAATTCATTTAGATCAACCATATTAGGCCCACAGAAATGTATACATATAAATACATATTCGGAGCATTATTCCTCCTGATGGTTCTTCCTGTTTCCTCCTAAAACAGAATCAGCTGATCAGATCTGGATCAGTCTGAATCTCTGACTCCTTCTGTGTGTTCATCCATCCATTCTCATCCTCCATCTTTGATAGTGATGTCTAGAGTCACGTCTCTACGTCGGATGCTCCCCAAATCAAACCATTTGCTGAAATATATTTTCGTCTTAAAGCGCCTCAGCAGAAATGCTTTACTGAGTCACTCATAGAATTAGCTGATCCTAAATATGCAGAGACATTTTTGAAACTTCACTTTATGAGGTGTGAAAACACAGAAAAGGCTGAATGTTGTTCTCAAAGGGTTAATATTCAGTGACACTATGTCTTGATTTTTTTTTCTTTCTTGTATTTGTTGTTTCTCATGATGACAAGATTAACAATATATAACTTTGACCTCGTCTACAGGTGAAGGGGTCTCTCAGCATCGCAGCTCCCACAACATAGATGTTCCATCAGGAGAAGATTTCCAAGGTGAGTCATTCAATCTCTTCTTTTCCACACATCCTCCTCCTCCTCCTCCCCATCCCTTACCCACCCCACCTGCACTCCCTCCCTCCCCTCATGTCAGGGCAAGAGAAAGCGCGTGAAGAAGAAGGCCACGGGGGCCAGTTGTTTTTAAATAAACTAAATCTGCTAACAGTTTTATAACCCTGACCTCGTAAAAACTGGCTGCAGCTTTTGGTCAGCTCTCTCCTGATGGGGTGAGTCAAGCCGTCCAGGGCTGGAATTCCCATTTGCCGCTGTGGAGCGTGTCGGTGCGTCAGCTGGTGTGTGTTTGTGTGAGAGAGAGAGAGAGAGAGAAGGAGAGAGAGAGGGCGTATGATATACGATTGCTGTGTCACGATCCACATGTGACGAACGTCCTCACAGACAGAGCATCCAGGCTGCTCCGTCTTTCCGGTGGTTTCCCTGTTCAAGGAAAAGTAGGAGAGAGAGAGTGTGGGACAGAGAGGGAGAGCAAGAGGAGGTGAGAGAGACAGTGAGACAGAGGGAGGAGAGAATAGCTTTCAGACAATCGGTGTGTGACAGAGAGAGGTAGAAACAGGAGGAGAGAGGAGCCGACTGGGAAACAATAGTTGAACAACAAATTCAGCATTGTGAGGAGGATCTCGGTCTGCTGCTGAGGGTAAGTCCATCACCCCCGCCGTTTTCTTGTATGACGTTTTCTGCTGACAGCAGATAGAGGATGCTGAGATTCTCCGACAGAGATCATGTTAGGCATATTTTATTCACATTTTCCATATTTGATCGGACTCTGAGTTTAACTTCTCGCTCCTCACTTGGGCTGATCCCTGAGCTCAGGTGCACATTCCTTCTTTTACTGCAGGTATTTTCTGATGCTCTCCCGTCCAAAAACTGCAAATGGTTGTGATTAGGACGCAATGTGACATGATATGTAATCGGAGGAAACATGTTTGTGTTGGCGCTGGTGGACACACTAATCAGGCATTGACAGGGAGGCTGGAAGGATAATGGAAGTGTGTGTGTGTGTGTGTGTGTGTGTGTGCGCGCCAGAGCATGGGGTTAATAGCAGTGTGAATAACTCTGGATTTGAATGTGAATATGTGTTTTACAGGTGCATGCGTTTATGTCCAGAAGTGTGTGAGTGACTCGGCCTGTTCTGCTGAACCCTGAGGCTGCTGGCTTATGCTAGAAGGAGATGATGACAGATATAATAGACTCTGTGGTAGGTAGGACGAGGAGGAGGAGGAGGAGGAGGAGGAGGAGGAGGAGGAGGAAGAGGAGGAGACGAGCTACCACTTCCATCTAAATGAGGAGAAGAAAGGAAAGAAAGAGGGAGAAGGTGTTTAAATGAAAAATGAAGTGAGCACAAAAGGACAAGTGGATAATGAGGGAAAAGTCAGAGCTGGAGGAAAAACATCTGAGAGTGAGACAGGAGCAGTGAAGCCAGCAAAGGACAGAATAAATAGGAGAAACAGAATGAAACTGAGATGTGTGAGAGGGAGAGCCAGAGGAGGCGAGAGTGACCGAGGCAAGAGTGATGCAAACATCCCTCTCAACTTCCAGTGACACCAGATGAGAAACCGTTTGCCCGGTAAAAAAAAGTGAACGAAGAATCACCTTTGGCTGTTTGGAGAAGAGGAAGAGGAGGAAGAAGAGGTGCATTTGAAATGTTGCACATGCAGCCAGGTGCACACAGACTGAGCTGTGCACAGGCAGTATTGTGTCTGAGCTCTCATGTTTCATATTCTCACACATGCAAACACGCTGACACACACACACACACACACTGGGGCCCATTGTGAGTGTGTTTATTTGGACAGTGTTGAGGCTCTGACAGTCAGTTCACAAAGTCTCACCACCGCAGGAATGTGCGTCTGAAAAATGGATGCTCCGCACAAACCGCAGACCAACAGAGAAGATCCTCAAAGCTGCCCCATCCCAACCAGCACTGACGAGATCTTTGGTGCCCCGAAGAACCCTGGTCCAGCACCATAAAGCAAACACGCCTACGACTCTCCTGCTCACTCTCTCTTTTGAGACACGCCTCGGGTCTCTGAGCCGAACGGAGGATTGATCTGGTTTCATGAGCAGGTTTGAGCCTACGGCTTCTCTTCCTCTGTGATCAGGATGGAGGTGGTTCTGTTTTTACCAAACAGCCGGCCTGTTCATACGTATCTGTCCTCTGTGTCTTCTCTCTGTCTCTGCTGGTTCTGAGAAGCCTAAATTGTAAAGCTAACACAAGCTTAGCTCTGGCTCACATGGCCTGGCGTCATTGGCTCTACACTGCTCTCAAATCCACAGTGTTTGTCTTATCTTTACTGGGGGGGATATATTTAGTGAGGAGCTTAGCTTTTAGGAGGTTGGCGTGTGGGGAGGGTGTGTGTGTGTGTGTGTGAGGGAGAAGAAGAGGAAGAGTAAGTTTGTGTGTGTGTTTCAGGAGCTGGCGTCAGTAGACAGTGGAAGAGCTTGGCACACTGCATGCCAAACTGTGTGTGTGGCTGTAGGACAGGTCTGTGGGTCTGCCCCCACCCCCCCACCCCTTCTCCCTCCAGTCAGGAATCTGCCCTTTAGTTTATTAAAAGCTGGTGAAACAATGGAGGGAGGGAGGGAGGGACTGTGTGGGGGGGGGGGGGGGGTCAGAGAGGAGTTTGATGATGTGGTTGGAAAGAAGAGGAAGGGGGGTAGAGAGAAGGAAAGATATTCCTGATTACACCCCCCCATGCTACCTGTCATTTTCACCAACTCCCCCTCCATCGGCTCCCTTTGATGCACCTGTTTTTTCTGTGTGAGGCAGCACTGGGGGGGTTACCACAGAGCCCCCGTCCTCAGACAACAACTGTGTACTCAGCTGCTGGCTGACACGGGCGGTAAAGTGGAGGATCCTCGGTCCGGGTCCATGAACCACCTCAAACCAGCATCACAGGCATTTTTAGAGCCTAACCCTAACCCAGAGCAGCCGCAGGAGAACGGCCACGAGAACGCCACGAGAACGCCACGCCACGTTAACTGTGTGTTCATATGTACATGTGAGAACAAAGCCCCATACGTGAGGTGGGCAGGGATATTTATAAATGCACCCCACTGCTGAGAAAAAGACCGAGAAACTGTCCTACTCAACATATGGTGGGAACAGTTGGGAGGATTCATGGTGCCACTTCACAACAGATTTGGTGACAACATAATTGTTTCACTTTTACCTCCGCCACAAAAGTCTGAGTGAGACTTTCATTATCGATTTAACTGTGTTGTTTTAGTTTTATTATTTGAGTGCAAACATCAAGGGCATACAATATGTCCCCAAAATATTTAGAAATGTACCTGCTGTTACAGAGGGATTTGATTTGATTAGAAGAGCTTGGATAAAGAAATACAGTTACTGATTTGAGTCTTTTGGGTCTGCACAGCTTCAGTTAAAAAACCTAGACTGGGTGGGGGGGGGGGGGGGGGGCAGCAGCTCCGGACATGGGAAGTCTGTTAGAGTCTGTAATAAGATGAGCAGCAGTGTTTTGAACCAGCTGAGGACAGACGACATCAGAATAAAGAGTCACAATAATCAGGATGAAACTGACTTAATGATCCATGGAAATGATCTGATATTCAAAATGATCCTGAGCCACTAGCTCGACCTAATCCACACTGAGGCTAGCAGCAAATATTACCCCTGAATTCAGAAATTACCTTCAGATTCAAATATTAACTCTAAGTTCCTATCAGCAAGTTTATTTAACTAATATGATTATAGAGGTTGTCACATATAAAGTAAAGTGTAAATTGCTCCTATATTGTAAATGACTACCGTACACTGTGTGTGTGTGTGTGTGTGTGTCCCTGCCCCTGGGAAGCATCTTCCCGACCTCTGAGAGAGACATCATAATATCCTCCCTCCGTAAACTTGGACTGAGCTTCTCATAACTCCGGAGTCCTGCAGCCTGAGACTGGAGGGGTTGTGGTATGTGAAGAGGGATTGTGTTGCGGTTTTGTGGTTTGGCTCCTCCGATGTTCTAAACTCGGACTGGATCTTTCTTTTTTTTTTGTCTTCTTAAATGATCTGCCTTTCGGCAATGTTGCTCAAGCTTTATCCGCAGAAACCAAGTGGAATCTGCACAGTTTGATTTGCCCAGCGTCATGTGATATTCCTGTTAATAAGCAGTGAAGGCAGATCTAGAGATAGGTCTCCACACTTAATGTCTTCATGGGCCGATGGGCCTCCGCCGTTAGTTTTGTCTTTTCTTCTGAAGATCTTGACGTCCTCTCAGTCACTGAAACTCAAGTCTTCTTCTATCACTTTATCCATCTGACTCTTTCTGCTCAGCTGAATTTGCAGCTTTGATTTTAGAAAACTTTCCTCTCCGATGATGGGAAGGACGACCTGCTGCCCTCGTTGTGCAGCGTTCACTCTTTTACAAGATTCTTGTTCTAAAACACGTCAGCTGGAAACATTAGGAAGGCAGCTGGAGTGTCAGTTAACGTTTTGGGTGAGGAGTCGAGAGTCATCGCCTAAAAATGAGGAGTCGCTTTTGTCTGAAATATCGACTGTACATAAAACCGGGCGGAGACTCTGCAGCTGAAAAGTGAAACCTTAAACTTGTATACTATCCGATGACCATCGGGGGCACCTGCAATGGCAAAGATTGTGTTGAAGTCGATGGGGAAATGTCCCTCCTCCTCCCTGATTCCTCAGATCAGTAAATGTTTTCCTGATGAGCTTATGGTCTCAGTCTGTAGTTTACAGTCAACAGGATGGTAATCTTTTTGAATGAAGATAAATAGACCAGTAAGCAGCGGATGAATTATTATGGTCATTATTAAGTGCTGTGCAAAATCAGATAAAAGCAAATAGTAATAAAAACGGCTTTTAGTGGAAGCTCTTGTTGGATTTGGCCTCCATTGGCCCAGAGTCCTCATTATTTATGAGTTGTTTGCACGAAATTCGCGGTAGATCTGCCGCTCACCCTCCGATGATGAAGCTACTTATGTTGGCCGCTCTTCAGACCTGGCAAGGTTGTGATAACTACTCCTGGACATCTCCCTGCTTCCCTGGGCAGAACAGAGCCCTCTCTCCCTTCCTTCCCAGTTGGAGCTAAATATCTCTTTATCCACCTGAGGCAGGACGCGTCGGCTCCACGCGTCGGCTCCACATGCACAGTTTTCCCACTCGGCCGAGCCCTGGACACGGATCGCTGTCCCTGATGTCAGGACGGGGGCCTCAGGAGGACATGACTGAGTTCCCAGACTCCGGCTCGATGCACATAAAGCCTTGAACATGACCTCACTCGGTTTGTTCGTCCCAGACTGCACACTATTCCTCAGACTCACATGTATCTGGATGTGTTTTAACAGAGATAAGGTGACTTTGGAGAATTCATCAAATGGAAAATTTGACTTTCTCGGTGGAGGTCCGGTGGATGGAGCCTGGCCCTGCCGAGGTTTTCATCATCGAGCAAAGCTGTTTACTTTAATTGAGCTGAATTTTTTTCTGGGTAATTCAGACTGAACGACCTGTTGTGTCGTGCAGACCTCTGCTGCCAACAGAGCTGCTTTTTTAAAGTAATGAAAACTGTGAGGCCCAAGGTGACACCGGGAGGTTTGATCCAACACCTCCAGCATTACGCAGCGGGGATAAAAGAGGAAATGCTGAAGGAAAGGTTTCAGCAGCAGCGGCAGAATGGCACCCTTTAAAGTGAAACACAATGGGTGTTTGTTTTTGTAATTATAGCTGGTTTGAGTGGACGACGCAGTCGATTCCAAACAATAGATCCAGGAAAGTTACGGAACATAACAGCTTTGGGTTTGTCGCTCATTATACTTGGATCAGATCGGTGGGGGGGTGGGCAGAGCGGACAGGATGATCCAGCTGCTGTTTGTGGACATCCAGGGCCCTGTAAATCTGAGTCCAGGGCAGGTGTGGCTGAGCTGGAGGAGAGCAGGCCGCCCTGATGCCTGAGCTGCCCCCAGATCTTCTTCAACCTGCAGTGCAGACAGGCTGGGGGCAGTAATGAACTCAGTCAAAGATATTATCTCCATATATTATCTTAAAAGCTCCATTATCTGAGGCAGCTGCCATTCGCCACATTTGGAGTCACCAGAGGAGGCACTAATGATGATGTGTAGTCCTCTTCGAGTGAGGGATGTCCCTGTTTGTATAACAAGGCAGTTACAGCGTTGGTCGCCTCAGCTGGCTGTAATACAGACTGAAGACAATCAATAGAAAATCATCCCTCCACATAAAAAGTTAATATGGTGGGAATGTCTGGCCAGCTCTGCTAATACAGCACAGTGCTGGCTGCGGACCAGCGGGATAACAGTTGGGGTAAAATAAATTTTCTCTCACTCATCCTGGTATTTACAAGGTGGATTAGGTCGTCATCTCTGTTTTCCTTTCATCATCTACTTCAGATTTACAATAACCTTCTGGATTTCTTTACTTTTGTTTTTGTGGCCATGAATACAGTGGCAGTGCGATGTCTGATCCGATTAGATTCATCGCTTTGTAAATCCCCTTTTTTGGATTTACAAGACACTGCAGTCAATCACTAAAACATCCTGTCTGATTCTGAAGAATGGATTTCTAACTTTGCCAAAAACTCCTGCATTCACTGACTGGAAACTGGGTTTGGTCTTTTATTAGTTGACGATTTATCCATTATTAGCAGTCATTAATATCTCTATACAAATATTGTGATATAGGTTATAAGATGGAGGGTGTTGAGTTGGAATGATACATAATTATTATATTTCTCAGGCATTTTTGTTTGATAGAAAATGATATTGAGGTGTTCAAGGTTGTACTGAGAATCAATATACACAAGAAGATGATGAGCAGTGACATGAGTGTTGGACTCAGGACAGGCTGTAAAAAGAACTCTATTATTGTTGTTACATAACAAAGAAGTTAGTCATTTGTGAGAAATATTGTGATTTTTGATGTTGTTAATATTGTCCGATGTGTCCCTGCTCTGTTGATAAAGTTTTTCTCTTCAAACTAAACTAACACGCAGAAACTCTGTTCCATCATCTGGTTGTTCTCTGGGCCAATAATGAAGCTGCCATAAAATCTGCTCTTAATGGGAACGTGAGGCCACAGGACAATCAGCGGGAGGGTGGTGGGGGCCAACAGCAGGCTCAGAGCCCCCCTCCCCACGAGGAGTCCGGCCCTGTCTTTACTGGACCTCCTACAGCTTGATTTCATTCAGTTTATAGCAGCACATCATGACGAGCGTGTCCAGACCGGCAGCTCCCGAGCTGATGGTGATAGCAGCGCCGGTTGTGATGGCGGTCCAGGTGTGGCTGGCGGGGGCCAAGGTGCTGATGGGCGCTGGCTGTATGAGGCCGGTCTGAGAGCAGAACGGGCCGTCTGCTGTGTAAACCCTGCAGCACATGTTCGACAGGCCAGAGAAACATCTCAGGGAGTATTTATTTTAGCAGGCCAAATGATACTTCTATTTCTCTCTGGAGGAATGTTAAGGTTAAATGATTCTCCTTAGAAAGAAAAATACAGGGGTAGGGCTTTTTTTCTTCCTTTTGGGGGGGGCCAGTTAAAAAGCTTCAAGTGAACTCGATGTATTTTGTGATTTCAATTGAGATTGTGATTTCAAAAACTGGTGGAGGCGACGGAGGCTAAAGTGGCAGCTATACAGGAATAATGTTTGGGGGGGGGGGGGGGGCCGCTGGCTTCACACCCACTTACACAGAAATTTCCCAACAATCTGACCCCTCTTCATACTCTGACTGTCTCAGAGAAATAATTACTGTCACTGTATTTTATAATAAAACTGATCATTTACAGAATTACAGTGAATTAGCTTCTCAGGAAGGGACGAACTTAAATCTAGATATTTATAAAACAAAGACTCAGAAGTGGTAAGCACTCAAAGTCCTGATGTTAGAATTATGTTAAATAAGATGAAATGAAATAATAAAGTCATTTAATGCCTCTAAAATCATACTACCGGGAAAAACCTTCTTAAAGATTTATGCTGTTGTATAATAAACATCATGTTGAAATGAAGACTTGAAACCAGAGACCATAAAGTCATCAGGAACCGTTTACTGAGCTGATAAATCAGGGAGGGGGGGCACTCTCCCATAGAGTTGGCATTCACTTCAATTTACGGCCACAGAGTCAGCATCCACTTCTATAAACAGTCAGTGAGTGATAAACATGTGTGTCAGAGTCAAAACATCTGACCTGGTGTTTCATCAAGTTGTGTAAGAAACCTGGGCAGATGGAAAGTAACACAAACAGAAAACATTTGAGCAACAACACCAGATAACTTCTGCTCAGTGTGTCCTGCATGAGCACAGACACGTTCTGCAGCTCTACACTCAGCTCATTCGGAGGGACTGGCAGTTTTAACCCCTTCAGTCACAAGTCAGAGACCTGCATTTACATTTGGTTTTATTGCTCAGTGCCACAGATGTTTCCTCATAAATCAAACTCACGGACTTCAGGAGGACTCGACCTGTAACGAGCAGCTGCTGCAGAGCCACCCAAGGCTAACCTGAGGATCTTTACTGACGCCCTCAAACACACACTGGGTTAACAATCGGAATCATTCCAAAAAACCCTGACCCTTAAACCCGGATCATTACGGCCCGCCTCACCATCTGACCCCACCTCTGCCTAATTCACAACACATTGGCTGTTAGAGACCGAGCCGCCTCTCAACACGAACCCCACCGTCAGGAGAACGATAAAACTACGGAGCTGGAAAAAAGGGAATTAAAGACAGGAAAAAAAAAACACAAATACATGTAAAAACATTCTGCAGGGCTGCTGGGGAGAGAGATTTGTTTTAATGAAAAAGTGGCTGCTCCAGGCTTAAGTTTCTCCGCTGTAATAAAAGCACCAGGACTTTTGTGTCTACATGTGTGTGGGTGAGCAGCCTGCACACACACACACACACACACACATCAGTCAATCACTAAAACTGTCTGTTGTCTGGACGTAGTTTCATGAAGGGGAGTTTGTGGACACACAAGACGTCAACTGATCGACAAAACACTCACAAGATTGTTTCTTCTGTCTTCATGTTTCCAATGATCACTTCCTGTTTGTCTCCTTCTCCCAGACTGTGGTGGATCCAGACAGCAGGTGATGGAGCGTCCCGACTAGGCCCGCCTCCTGCCGCCACCCCCACCCTCACCCCCCCACCCCCCAACAGCTCTCCAACCTTCAGCCTGCACGTGAATCAACCCCTGACGAGAGAGAACCAACACCACGAGTTCGGACGTCCCCTGAGGATCGAGGCTCGGGTGGCCCCATCATGAAGCCGCCACTCTGCAGGGGCCCCCCCTCCGCCCTGCTGTTGGTCCTCATGTGCTGCCCCCTGCTGGGCCTGGTTCAGTCTGCCAGCAGCAACAAGGCCAGTGACAACAGCCACCCGCACCTGGGGGACTCTGACCCGGACCGGTGCATGAGGCACCACTTTGTGGAGACCATCACACACCCCATTTATAAGTGCAACTCCAAGGTAACACAAACACACACAGAAACATTTTAACTCTGCTCTATTGTGGTCATCCCTCATATTTGGTTGTTAAAGGAAATTAGACGAATGAATGAATGAATGAACTCGCTCCAAACCTCAGAGACCCAGGAGCCCCCAAACACCATCAGGATTTATTCATTTATCTCACACACTTTTGTTTCTTCCTACTACAGCCACCCCCAATCCGTTCAGTCCACTGTCTCCTCTCTCTTGATCTCCATCACTCATCATTGAAACAGGTCACGCTTCATTTCCCAGGGACTGTGTATGTGTGTGTGTCTGTGTGTGGACCTGGACCTGGACCTGGGCCACGCTGCAGACATATTCTGCTCCTCAGCTGGGACTCAGTTCTCAGTTTTGGCTGGAGTGGATGTCTCCCCCATCAGGCCCATCTCTACTGCCTCTGCCAAGGGCTGGGGGGGGGGGGGTGAAGACAGAACAAGACAAGTTGACAGTGACCTCTTGACGTGGAGGCGTGGCCTGAGGTTTCACACGGACTTAGAGAGAAAGTCTTTCTGTTCCCAGAGTGATGATCTAGTGAATCTCAGGCCAAACGTGTTGGTTCCTGTTTCCTCTGTTTCCTGTCGTGGATCGATCACTTCCTGTTTCATAATCAGATGGAGGGAGTAGAGCAGAAAGCCAAACACAGCTCAGCTCAGCAGGACTCAGCACACTGACAGCACACAGAATACAACGGTTCAAATAAATAAGGAAATGATCACATAAAGAAAGAGAACATCCCAGAATGTAACCAGAGTGAGAAGACACTCAAGTCAATGAAACACTAGAATAAAAAAAGAGTTTGTTTTTAAGACAAGAGTTCATTTCCCAAAAATACACCAACAGAAAGCCAATTTGGCAGAACGTCTGATTATACAGACACTTTCTCTGAGTTTAAAAACTAAAATATAGGAAGAAAAGGAGCTTTCATCTGGTCAGAGGACAAGGACAGATACTCCAAACCACCTGAGACCTGAGGCACGTGCAAACAAGCCCACACACACACGCACAAAACGCTGGCCTTATTAGTGTTGTGTCCGACTGACTGTCATTCCTCTGCGGGTCACTACATTCATGTCACCTCCCTAAACAGACTCCCGTGTCATGTCTTTCTGTCAGCTGCTGTGTCGCCACCATGTTCCCACTTTGATAAAAGCCTGTCTGGGGCCACAACAGGGTAACACACACACACACACACACACACACAGAGTGCATAGACATCAGCAGTGTTGTTGCCACTTTAAGACCATTTGTCGTTGTCCTAGTTGTGGATCAGGCAACAATTTCTCCTCAGTGACTCCACCCCCTTCCTCCTTCTCCTCTTTCTCCTCCCTCTAATCATTCAGTAGCCCCGCCCCCTAACCCCTCCCCTCCAGGGTCTGTTTCCCTGTAAATAGGGCATCATTTAAAAAATGAACATCATGTTGTACTGAAGACTTGAATTTTCCCATAGACTTCAATACAATTTCACCCTTTTTGTACACACAGAAGGAATTTTTATTTAGATTTTTTTTAATTAATTCCATACTTTCCTTTTATTTTTGCCCCCTAACTGTCTGTCCCTGGTGCTGTTTGTTTGCCCTGACCCTGAATCTGAACCCGGAGCAGGAATGTGTGACTGGTCTTGTTGCTATCATTCTGTTTGCAGGTGCAAGGCCGAGTCTGGGAGCCCAAACACCGTCTGGGTTTCCCAGGAGGCCCCTTTTCTCATCCCTGACTGGGCCTGGAGGTTGTGAAGAGCCAGATCTCAGTGACTTATCGGTGTTGTCTGTCCTCTGTGTTCCAGATGGTGCTGCTGGCGCGATGCGAGGGCCACTGCAGCCACACCACCCGCTCCGACCCCCTCATCTCCTTCAGCTCGGTGCTCAAGCAGCCTTTCAAGAGCACCTGCTCCTGCTGCCGGCCACACACCTCCAAGCTGAAGGCGGTGAGGCTGCGCTGCGCCGGCGGGACGCGCATCACCGCCACATACAGATACATCCTCGCCTGCAACTGTGAGGAATGCAGCTGAGCGGGGGGAGTGACAGCCTCACACCCCCCGAAGATTCTCAAGACCCTGCGTTTTTTCCCGGCCCGCCTCGGGCCATCGTCTAAAGCTATCCAGAAACTTTTGGTTGATTATTGGATCCGATAATTGCCCCAGAGGACGACAGCTCAAGATGCTTGTTGTTATCTTGGCAGTAACAGTTTGGAGCGATCGTACCACCCTCACACCGGCCTGAAAAATGACCTGCAGCCCCCGAGACTCTGCCCCACCCCCTCTATTATGTGCATTCAATCAGTACAAATCACAAGCAGCATATTTCTCCTGCATACAAGGCCAGACACCACAAACTGCTGCTCCCAGGGGCCCCTCCGTGGACCCTCCTCACTGCACTCCTCACGGGCCGTAATTCATAACACAGGCTGGGGAACTGCAGAACGAGAGCTCTTCGCTAACAGCCGTCCTCCAGCGCCATAAAGACTATCAAAACATTAGAAAAATAACAACAAAACACGCCTCGTTAAAAAAGCAGCATGGGATCAGACGGGTCCACACATGTGGTGGGTCCTCCAACGGGCACCTGCACCGTGTTTATTCACCCAATAACCTTTTACACACTCCCTGCAGACTTTCATCTGGCTGTGTAAAACGCGGTACGCTGACAGGAGAGCTCATTGTGTTAACTGAAAACACGGAGAGGCCAAAGGACTGTCAGGGACCGTCGAGCTCCTCGCTGTTCATTCTCACTGTAAACTTATTGTGTTTGAGTCTTTGTGATGTTTCTGTCAGTGTTAGTGAAACTGTAGCTGCTGTCGTCAAACTGCCGCTTCTGTCTGCCACGTGTCCGGTGTGTCGAGCTGAAATGAACGAGCTTCAGACTTGTTCTGTGTCAGAAGAACATGAAGGAGTCGCTGCCTTCACTCTCACTGTGGTTTCTTCTGTGGACGCAAAGAACCAACTGATCAGGGCTTTCAATTCCCTCATTAGAAATTGTGCCTAAATAGTTAACTTCTAAATTCAATTTGAATGTAATTCCGTTCTCCAATGATTAAATCATACATAAAATAATTGTTGCTTTAAACTACATCAATTCCGTTCAGCTTCTAATTCAAACTTTATCATCCAGGTTACTATGAAAACTCAAGAAAAAGACAATTCAAATAATTTGAATCCAGGTTTTCAAAGTACAATGAGATATTACATTATATACAGTAACCGTATGGGACTGCTCCGGTGCAGCTGGAAAAACGATAACACTGAATGAAATAGTTTGTGTTCGGGCACCTGAAGTCAGTTTGAAATTACAGAATGTAAACACTCCGAATTTACACTCTCTTATAAAAAAAAATATTATTCTGGCAGTTCTTTGCCTCCACGGAGTTGAGATCGAAACAGCAGCCAGAGACGAAGACGTGACGGAGATCCAACCGGTCATTACCCAGACTGCACTGCAACAAAGCTGAATATACATGAAATGGAAAGGAAACTGTATCTGGATCATTAAAACCTGGATCTGCCTGAGTGGGTTCCTTCATTCTTTAGCTGTGTGAAGAAGAGCAGACTGTTTTTCATGTATAGTATATCACCCTGTATACCCCCATAACTGACAACACAGCCTGCTTCACACGTGAGTCTAATAAAACCGCCCCCCCTCTATCATTGTCTGCTGTGTCTCCTGTGATCACAACCATCCAGCCTTTAATCAGAGTCACAGACAGGAGGCGCTGTAGGTGCCTCCTTATTAAAACACAGCTGTGTGTTCAGCTTTCCATTAAAATGCCAGACGGAGAAACGTCAGCCTGAGTCATAACGCTTCATCCTTCACTCCTCTGGTTTTAAAGAGTCAGAGGGTATTGAAGTCTATGGGAAAATCTCCCTCCTCCTCCCTGATGAGTTTGTGGTCTCAGTCTGAAATACAACATGATGGTCATTAGAGGGGAGGGGCTAGAGGCGGGGCTACGGTGTGACTGCCAGACTGGACCGCCCAATCAGGAGAGAGAACAGAACAGGTCAGATCCACCTTCTCCAAATCTGGTCACTACTGGTTAAAAAAAAAAACAAGATGGCGGTGGACAAATTAAAGGCTGGTGGACGACGTCACTGTTGGTCGACATTTGGCCCAAACTGGAGAAAGGGAAGTCACACTGAGCTGCTTTTTGGTTCTTCAGACTATCATTTTTATCTTTTTATGGATATCAACCTTCAATCAATCAAAGTAAGAATATGGAACCTTTAAATGCTGATTAACTGTGAAATGAAGCAGAAAAGGTTCATCAGAGATAAAGCTGTGTGTGTTTGTGTTGTGCTGATGATGGAGCTCCGTTAAATATTCGTCTTTTTTTTAGTCTCAGGGTAGAAATGTGAAGCGTGGACTGCTGCTGCCCCCTGCTGGTCTGACTCAGCTCCACACCAGACAGGTGCTGAGTCCTGCTGAGTTTTGGACTCACACTGAGACGTCTTCAGGGATTCTCACGTCGTCCAACAGGTGACCTCTGTGACCCATCATCACCTGAGTCACTTCAACACAGCCAGGCCAGAAGCATTTTAGAGCTGAAACTGAAGTGTTACAGAACCTTTTTCTGACATTTGATCTTCATCAGACATGAAGCTGGTCAGAGTTTTGATTTTAGAAAAGATCTCCAGATAAAAACGGACCCACGTGGTCAGCAGGAATCTGAACCTGCCTGAGTTCCTGATCAGGAGGACCGTCCAGTGTCAGTGTCTGTGGCTGGGCTCAGCTGCAGCCCCCCGGTTCTGGACTATATTAGACTGTACTGGTTAGGAGCTGCAGGACCTGACGGGTCTTCAGGTGACCGCTGGGGGGCGACAGAATCTCACCAACACACGGAGGACTCAGTGAGAGACGACATGAATGTCTGCAGCGCTGAAGCCTGCTGCCTGCAGAAGAGGAAGAACCGGATGGAAGAACTGGGCTGGTCCAGAGCAGACCTGGGTCTGGCAGGTGGCCCAGGTGTGCAGTGATCCGGTCCTGTAATCCTCCGCGCTGCTCTACTATCGGTGGGCGGAGCCTGCGGGGGGGCGGAGGGGGGGCCGCAGCTTTAATACAGATGCGCTCCCCTGCGCCTACTGCACAGCAGAGACAGGACACGGCAGAGCAGGGGAGACCAGGACCGGACCAGGACCGGACCAGGACCACGCTGACACCATGACCAACACCTACGACGTGATCGTGATTGGCGCGGGAATATCAGGTGAGTTCGGCGGCGCCAAACTTTATTGTTCGTCCGCTCGGAGACAAACGGTGAATCTGATCCGATCCGGCGCGTGCACGGTGACCACACAACTGTTGCACACCGACACACACACACACACACACGCTGAAACCCGCTCGTGTGCAGACTTTTATTTTGAAGGAGGAGGGGTTTTTTTTTCTTCTTCGCCGTGTTGCTGCAGCTTCCCCTCCCCACCCCCCCCCCCCCACACCTCCTCCTCCCCCCCCCCCTCCCCCCAGCTGTATCTCCACAGCAGCCTGTAAAATAGCAGCTCATCAGCCAGAGCTCACTTTATATTACATAAGAGGAAGCTGGTGGTGTGTGTGTGTGTGTGTGTCCGACCTCCCTTCCTGTTATCATTTTGTGAATCTCTCAGCCAATCAGAGTCGAGCAGCTAAACTACCTGCTTCAGTGATGATGATGAAAGTGCATGCTGGGAAAACACTCCCATTTCCTGTTCCTGTGGAAATACCAAAGGTGGTGCAGCTTCCTGTAAAGCAGCCCCCCCCCCCCCCCCCCCCCCAGTAGACTCCATTTGGGGTGGGGGTCCTGCTCCTTCAGGACGCCATGTAGAGACTCCGCCCCCCCTGGGGAGGGCATGCCAGCTGCAGGTGACTGTGGGGGGGCAAAGTGCAGCAGGAGGATCAAAATGTCCATCCGTCCACTTGGCAGCATTCAGATCAGTGATCAGTCGACACACACACACACACACACACACACACACACACACACACACACACACACACGCTCACTCCAGAAAAAGTTAATGTAATAACAGGAGCCCCCCCCTTGAGTCTGCTAATTACACCGTTTGTTTATCCTGCTGCCCTTTACTGAAGTCCACACATAACAATCACCGTCCAATCACGGAGGGGGGGTCGGGGGCTACCCTCTGTCTCTCTCTGCAAATGCAATTGTCAGTTTCCTGCCTGCCAGCCCCCCATCAGCAGCACTGCCCCCCCCCAGCCACCCTGAGGGACAACCAGCACTTCCCTAGAAAACATTAAACACTTGTGACAGCTCGGAGGAGGAGGAGGAGGGAAGCACGTCCTCCTGCTGTCAGCTGATGATGTGAGAAACAGACGAAGGTCCGCCTGTCTGAAGGAAGTGAATCTTTATGGGGGGAGCAAAAAGGGAACCAGCTGCAGAGCGACGAGGATCCAGACCAGACCTGCTGATCTGGATCCTTCAGCCCCCCCCCCCGAGAACTCTGCAGGAGGAGACAGCTCAAAGTTAAACAACTATAAAATCTATAAAAGGACAACCAGCTCAGTCAAACTCTGCGGGGACGAGTCCAGGACCAGGAGCCAATCACAGCTCAGACTGGGTGAGGGGGCGGAGCTAGTCCTGTCATCGGACGGGCATGAAGACACAAACAGGTGACCTCTGAGGGTCAACCAGGTCTGACGGTGAAGCAGGACGATCAGCTGGTTGGTTCGGCTCTTTGTCGGACTGTTTGTTGTTGTCGTATCTCAGCACTGACTGAGATACGACAACTTTCTCACCTGTTGCTGAAATTAACCGCTCAGTGTGAAGAATCTGCTGCTTTAGCCCTCCGAGGCGGGGCCTGTCGCCTGACACACACAACACAATGTGTGCCAGGTGTGTGTCTCTGCACTGCCCTTTGATTATATTTATTCAACGGTGATTACCTGGTTAAAAAATCCAAACAGGTCAGTCTGACTGCAGAGCTTCTGTTTGTCTGACATTTATTCTTCAGCTTCTCATTTTGTGTGGTTTGTAGCCTGTTTTTCTTAAACTCTGGAGAATCATCATCTGGATCTTCAGCTCCGGTTCTTTAAATCAGTGTTTCCACAAAGTGCTAACATCAGATGGAGGCGATCTGGAGTCGAGAAGGTCTGAGTGATGACATCATCACAAAGTGACCGATGTCCTTCACTGACCAGGTGTTTCAGCTGTTCTGTAGTCGGAGCTCCAGACAGAAGCCTCAGAGAGGAGAGCAAGATTCGTCTTCTCATGCTGGTCCGGTGGACCTGCAGAGTCTGGACCTCTGGTCTTCACGTCCCGAAGCAGCAGGGACCATCTCGCTCTCATTTCCATCAGTCCTGGGACGCCACTTTCTCTGTCCAGCTGTGCAAACAAAGGAACTTGTTGGCTGAGCTGCCAGACATAATCATTAGATTGACAGCCGTGTGTGTGTGTGTCTTCCTGTGATTGTCTGCCTGGTCTCTGTTTGTCTTGTGTGTGTGTGTGTGTGTGTGTGTGTGTGTGTGGCAGGTACAGCGGGGGAAATCTCATGTGTTCGTTTTTTTTTTTTTTTTTTTAATGGATGACACTGATTGTGAAGTGAGCGCTCCGATCTGATGGACGTTTGAACAAACGGAGACGTCGCCGTCTTTCTGTGAGACAATGAGCGAGGACACAGCTGTGTGTCGGGTGGACGAGCCTGCTCATTTAAAAGTCACTCCCTCTTCCTGCCTCGGCCTCCTGAACATCTGCTGGTGTTCTGAGGCAGAAGACGAGCTGCTCTTGTTACTGAGAAGCTTTTGTGAAATGTTTGTGTTGGAAAACTGAAAATTGTGTGTCAGCTCAGAGAAAACTTTGACTTCTGTCTTATCAAACGGTCTATAAAAGTGTGTCGACCTGGACTGGTTGTAAAAACAATTGAAGCTTATCGAATTAAATTTAAGTCTGGTGGGAAGACAGCTGTGGTTTATAGTGGTCATTACAGTTTGTGGGCTTGTTGTCCGTGAACAGCCACTCGCTGTCTGAGGATGTTTGCTGCATGTCTTGGAAACGTCTCTTCTCTGGATCAATGTGGAAGCTTTTTAGAACCTGATTCAAGTGGCTCACTTGTCACTCAGCTGGTATTGGATTTTTGTTTGTGTTCCCAGGAAGAGGATACGTTGTTGAAGTGCACAAAACACACACACAAATGTTGGAGAGAGTTTTCAAAGAGAATGAAATGTCACTCACTGACATCGGGCTGAATCCTCTGAAAGGACGGAGCAGCCGGCAGATCCCCTTGTAGGAACGCACACATTTTATTAAAGTCTGCATTTCTGAGCGAGGACGTGAAGTTTGGGACACGACGAGCCGACAACTCGAAGGCAAACATGAAATATTAATGATGGGAGACAAAGACAAAGATGGGAGGAAAAAATACACCATTCCATCCAGATCATAAGCTGCCTGTTAGCTTAGTTCGGTTAGCAGCGAGCGTCAGAGTGAAAGCAGCACCTTTTATTTTAATCTCTTATCCTGAAGTGAAAACCTTCTTTAGCCAGCTGTCTCTTTAGCTGCAGCTTCATATTCATTCTTGTAAATTACCCGCTGAGGGACTAATACAGGATTATCTTGTCTTATTGTCTGCGTGAAAAAATCATATCATTATTGCAGATTTTTATGCTTTGATAAATTGTGCAGCTTCATTAATGCTGGAAGAAAAATCTGAAGCTTCTTTTGAAACTGTCAAACTGCCGCCGTGACGGCCTCTGCTGGATTCAGCTGCATCTGGATCCGATTTCCAGGACCGTCACACACCAGCAGCTCAGATGCAGGATGGATGAATGAGGACGGAACATGATAAATCAAGCCGGACTTCAGACTCCAGAGCAGCTTCCTAAGAAACCCTGAAACCTCTGATCCGTTTCCGGGTCACGGGGGGTTCTGGAGCCAAACCCAGCTCACCCTGTCCATCACAGAGACAGACAGACCGACGGACAGGATGTCTTTGGAGGCCCCAGGAACAGAACCGCTCTAATTTCACAGACAGAAGCAGGACTGCTGCGTGCGGCTGAACCAACACAGAACAGCAGAATCTGGTGATGACAGATGTTTGTTTCCTCACTGCTGTAAACACAATCAGAGGAGGGAAACGCCCCCAACGTTTCATCAATCACACACAGACACACACATCGATCAGAACACACTTCATTTTATTATCTGCAGCCAATCAACGAACTGATGGAGACTACAGCAGCTTTGGTTAAAGAAGGTACACGTCGCCTTTTTTTACTTATAATTAGTATTGACTAGCATCGATGCCTTAGGACTGTGTGTGTGTGTGTGTGCGCGCACTTTCAAGTGTGAGAACACTAAATTGGATTTTGTGTGTATTCATGTTGAATTATACAGACTGAGTCCAGAAGCAGTGAGAGACAGACAGGGATTTCCAAACACACACACACACACACACACACACACACACACACACACAAACACACACAGTTTGTTCCTGCCAATGGCCTCCATCTTAACAATTACTGTTGTCAAGGAAACTGTGTCTGTCCCCGTCTCTCTTTTTCAGCGAAGAGGCCTGGTGATGAAGAGGAGTGTGTGTGTGTGTGTGTGTGTGTGTGTGTGTGTGTGTGTGTGTGTGCGTGCTGTTCAGGCTGTAATTATGTGTTTGCTTCGACATTCTAATTTGAATTGCGTTGGTTTTATCCAGGATTGGACCTGCAGGTGTTTGAGCTCAGAGATGGGGGGTTAATACGAAATGTGTTTTAAAAGTTAACAGTGGACTGTCTCATGTTGTAAAACAAAACAACAAAGGAAGTTGTGTAATTGTATATTGTATTGTATAAGTCAGTTTCCTGTGTTTGTTTGTTTTTTTTTTTTCCTTTGAAACATTTCAGAGGAAGCAGACAATCAGGTCACCCAGAGCCTGAAGGTGCTGCTGTGGAGGGAATCGCAGCGGCAGATCCAGTGTTTGTGAAGCAGAGAACGTGTTCAGAGGTGTTTTATTGATCAGCAGTTAATCATCTGTACCTGCAGAAAGGCTGCTGAGATGAATGAAGTCAAAGGAGCCTTTAAAGACCTCCGAGGAAATGAGAGCCTGATTAAATGATAGAAAGGTGACTTGGAGCTGCTGGACGTTAGCAGTTTGTGTTTAATGATCAATCTGATCCGATTCAGATTCTCTCTTCTACTTTTGTTTTATTTTCTTTCATGCAGCTCAGTTGCTGTTGTCTGATCCCTCCTTAAATGCATTAAAGCATAAAGAAGGGAGGCGGCCAGCTGAATGCTCGCCGCAGCAGCTGCGCCTCAGATGACAGGAAGACTGCGCTTCAAGGCTGCCGCATCTGTTTGATAAATATCAAGCATGTCTTCAGGTGCAGAAAGAATCTGGAGGAGGAGGAGTTTGTCTTGTTGCTCTCTGATTCCTGGTGGGTTTCCTCCAAAGATGGCTGACCTCTTTCCTCCGTCCGGCGGCCATCAGCCGTCTTCCTCCTGGCTGTGATGGACGGGTCAGACCTGTTCAGAGGCTGTTAGTGAAAGTGACTTTAAAGTTGAACCGTCCAGATAAATGAGCATAAACATGGTTCTCCTGTCACTGGAGCAGAGCCCGCCCTGCTGCGGTGTGATGTCACAACGGAGCAGTCACTGCCACAGCCTGGCTCAGATTTTTGGAGATTTATCAGCTTTTCGGCCACATCTAGGTCTGAACCATCTTCTGGACCTCAGTCCGTCAGTCCTCTGCTCCTCCTCAGACTGAGTCCAGAGGCTCTGATGGTGGCGTTTCTTTAAGAGAGGTAGAACTTTGCTGCCCTGAAGCTGCACCGACGTCTTTCAGTGTCACGTCTGTTTGGATAGAAGCTTTTCCCTCATCCTTCCTCAGGAGCGGCCAGTCCGTCACACGTCTGCGGTGACGGCAGCTTGACCAACCTTCTCACTTTTCCTCTTTATCTTGGTGCCCTTGGTGTTCCTCCCCGCCAATACATGAGCTGAATATCAATCATCTGTGTCCTGCAGTTCAGTTGGGTTCAGGAACAGTCAGCTGATGTTCCAGCAGCCCAGATCTTTCTTTGCTGTTTCTTTGTTTCATGGTGGGAAGCTGGAGGTAAACAACGGGGGCAGAGGGGGCAAACAAAGCTCAGTCTGGGTCCTTTGAACTGATCTCTTGGTCGTATTTATTCAGCGTCGTTTTCCATCAAAGAAAGAAAACAAAGACGGATTCATTGATCCATTAAAGTCCCATCAGGACAGCAGCCTGCTCTGTTGTTGCTTTTATTTTATTTTTCTCAGTGATGGCTTTAGGCATTAACAGGAGATGCAGACAGATGCTCTTTGTTTTCCGAGACAGACTGACCTTTTGAGCCAAGCTCAGGTAATGGCATCAATTTAACAAGAAGATTTGTGAGCATCCTCTGGACCAACTAATGCTGGCAGGCTGGGTGTGTTTGTACGTGGGGGGGGGGGGGCTGCAGCTGGATAAAACAGGACAAACTGTTTATTTTAGTAAAGGCCCGGCTGCCTTTAACGGACCTCAGAGGGATTTGGACGCAGACAGTAAGAGGTGAAGTTTGGGAGGAAAGAAGAGAACTTCGGGTGAAGGGCAGAAAAACATTTGGGTTTATGGACTTTACGGTCTGGTCTGATGTGTGTCCAGCTTTGTGACCACAGGTTTAATGTCAGTGGTGAAAAGGCTCCATTTGGAAAGAGGGAGGCGCCACGTTGGACTCAAAGCGAGGATTGTCTTCACTTTCCCCTGACAGCTTTTAAACTCTCCTGGTTGAACCGTCAGTGCAAAATATTGTTAGACTACAACTACCAAGATGCATTTGGGTAAAAAAAAAAAAAAAAGTTAAGGAGGACAGAAATGATACAACCTGCAGATTGATTCATCCAGGAAGTGTTTTTAACTCACTTTCAATGGACACGGCAGCTGAGGCTCATGGGTAGTGTGGCATCGTACACAGACACATTAACTATCAGAAACAAACTCAGCTTTAGTAATAAGTGACGTCATAATCTGCTGATGTGAAAGTCTTTCTCTACTTTCTGCTCTGTCGTCTCTTTTACTTCACATGATCAACAGATCAGCTGATTAGCTGTTGTGTCCCCCCCCCCAGCCTCCCAACCTTCCCACAGCTCTCTCAAAATCCTGCCAAATAAAAACACAAATGCGAAGTAGTTAATCCGTTTTTTAATCCCCCTTTCAAAGAGACAAGAACACAAAGGCAGACAGGAGTAGTTTGTCTGGAAGTTACGTAACCAAACGGCCTCGCTGAGACACAACAAATGCTCCTTTCCAAGGAGCCATGAGGCTGGACGGCCTCCTCCTGCCCCCCCCACAGTGTGAATACAACAAAGGGAATTGAGTCGAAGGTATGAGGCCTGACTCTCTGTTTGTCTGCAGGGTTAAGTGCAGCCAAGCTGCTGAAGTCCCACGGGCTGAACCCCGTAGTGCTGGAGGCCAGAGAGCGCGTCGGAGGACGAACCTTCACCGTCCGGGTAAGAACCAGCCGAGTCCCAACAAACCACAATGAAATGCAAATGACATTAAAAAGACATTAATAATGCAGAAATCTGACTTTCCTCTGCTACACTTTTACATTTGAAATGAATAGAATAGATAGGACTGATACATGAAATGGGAATCAGACGCTTCAGAAAATCTTTTATGCTAACTGGGAGAGCACAGTTTGTTCCCAGAAGGAGAATTTCATCAGATATCACGATGTGACAAACTGGAAATGACCAAACAAATGCAGGAATAACTGGATTACAGCGCTCACCGACGTCGGTAGCTGCTGATATGACTGATGATGTCACCAACATGTCACCTCTCGTCTCCTAAAGCTCCTGATGTCTCACCGGAGCGCTAATGTAGTTATCCAAACAGGCAGCTATGTATCCCAGAATGCATCGCACACCAAAAGGGAAACAGCATTACACTCAAAGCTGGAGCAGTTTTTTATGTCAGTACCTGATCTGGACTGAAGTAGATGTGAGCTTTGAATTGGAGCAGAACTTCAGACTGAGACTGATAATAAGACCTGAGAAGAATCGAGTTCAGAGACAAATGGCGTTTAGAAACATCCTCGAAGCCAAATCTGATGTAGAAATTCTCCTCTGTTGTGTCTTTTTCAGAATAAGGAGACGAAGTGGGTGGATCTGGGCGGGGCCTACATCGGACCGACCCAGAACCGCATCCTCCGACTGGCCAAAGAATACAACATAAAGACGTACAAAGTGAACGAGCAGGAGAACCTGGTGCATTATGTCAACGTGAGTGCCTCAGCATTTTGTTTTTATGGCTTCGGCCGACGTCAGGTCCGAGCGGGTGGACAGATCCGGGCGTGATCCAGACGTGTTTTCCAGATATCAGATCATTCAGGTCTCCTCTGACGGCTACATGTTGTTCCTGAGAGTCTGTGAAAATGTTCTGACTGACAGTTTATTAGCAACACCAAGCTAAAACTGACAGCAGTCAGCATGAAGGGAATTCATCACGTCAGTCAGCTCAAAGCGGTGAACCGCTAATAATCAGAAGTGACAGGTGATGGATGGAGGAGTGCGATCCAAGCTCAGAGCAAAACCAAACGTTCCCGTCTTCGCTGTGACTTCCTACATGTCCTCCGAGCAGCGAACGCCACTCTGCTGTCCAGCATCAGGGGCTGGAGATGCTAATCTTTGCCTGGGGGGGCTCTGTAATGTAGTTTCTCTTCAATCTGAGTGGTCGAAAGGACAGCAAGAGCAAACAAAGAAGGCAGAAAGAGCAGCCATCGCTCTGCCTCTCCTTCTGCTCTCCTTATTCTTTGCTCTGTATCTCATTAGTGTGGATGCACCGCTGTTTTTAACACAGTTGTTCTTTACCTGATTTGATTTGCTGGCATGTCCACCAGCCAAAGTCCTCCTACTGTTAATCAGTGGATCTCTTCAGATGGCCGGCAACCTTGTGTGTGTGTGTGTGTGTGTGTGTGTGTGTGTGTGTGTATGTGTGTGTATGTGTATGTGTATGTATGTGTGTGTGTGTGTGTGTGTGTGTGTGTGTGTGTGTGTGACAGAGAGACCTTATCTCTGAACAGGCTTTGTTCGAGTAAATAAATGTCAACTTCAGAGATGGACTTTGAGCCTCTGGATGTAGACACAAGCTCACATAGACTCAGACTAGAATCAGAAGCTTTTCCTGTTCTTCATGATCCTCAGCCCCCCCTTTACATGCAGGAGGGGCCGGAGGTTAGAAATAACTATTCATTTGATCAGTTCTATCTGTTTTTAATCTTATAATTTGAAGTTTATCCATCTGCCATCTTGTTTTTAGAAAACAGTAGAAACTATATTTGGAGGAGAAGGTGGGTTCGACCTGCTCTGAACTCTGGCCTGATTGGGTGGTACAGTCTGTCAGTCACACATTAGCCCTGCCCCCCTAACCCTTCCCATCCTTCCTGGTCTGTTTCCTTCTCAATGAATAAACCCATCAGGAAAACATTTACTGAGGAGGAGGAGGGGCATTTTCCCATAGACTTCAAAACAACCTGACTTCTGTTAAAACCAGTAGAGTCGCCCCCTGATGGTCAGGAGATTGAAGGAAGGTTTAAGGCCCTTCAGACCAGAGTCCAGGTCCAAGTTCAGAGACAGTCTGTGGCTCTGGGTTTTCGGTCAGCTGACCTCCGTGTCCTCACGCCGTCCTCACACTGATGTCACACACATTGACCTACTTCAGCAGGACTGTGAAATCTCACCGTCCTGACAGCCAGACAGAGCTCTGACTCCTGACAGGGAGCTCCTGTGTCTCCTTAGCTACTATCTCTGCAAGATCCACTCAAACACACACACACAAACGCCTCTCGTAGCCTCCATGCTGGTTTCCATGGTGGCGTTGCTCATCAAAAGCTGCTTGCTTCTATCACTGTCAGACACTGTGTGGTTGTGCGTTCATGGAGCTCTGTTTAGTGTCACTGTTCTCTCAGCTGACTCTGCAGAAACGCTGCAAATAATTAGAATCTTTGCATCAGCTCTCAGCTGAATGAAGCTCCTCATTAAATTAAAACCACCGTCGATTCTGGTCAGCGACGGGTTCATTCAAATTCCCGAGCTGAGCAGAGCAGAAAGGCAACAGAGTTTATTATTAGCTGCAGTAACCTCCGACATTCATGCGCTGGACACACTGGATCATTGTGATGGCGTGGCGTGATCTCCAGATTTGGCGGCTCGCTTCTTCTTCTTCACGTTTCCGGCAGCAGAAATAAACAGAGAAAAGCGGTACAGCAGCAGTATCACAGAAAACGGGCCGCTGCCGTCCGTGTTTATGGAAAACACAGGTGGTTGAATTCACACTGATCTCACTGATAGTGACATTACTTCACAGGACAGCATGTGAGCTGAGCGTTGGTGTAATTAGGGCTGTAGCTTCCCACCAAGCCGCATAGCTAATCAGCTTTTGTGTGGCAGATTGTAATCCAGAGGGCCAGTTCTCGTCTCCCTTATCAGCAAACTGCTGGCTAACAGGCAGCTGCAGCTCTCAGCACAGGATTCATTAATGAGGCAGCGCTATCAGAGACGAGGAACACACTGTCCCTGTTTATTAGACATTGAGAAAGAGCGGCACATTGTCCACGTCCACTGCTGTGAAAGTTTGAACCCTCATAATTCTTCACCTCTCACTGATAAGGAAGGAAGCATGAAGTTCTGTCAGAGAGCGTGATTCATTTCAGTTCGAGCAGAGTTCATCTGGAGGTTTACCAAAGCTGACAATATTTCTGACCTAAATGTGAGTTCATGGAATACATCAGGAGTATTTACTGCTCGGGTCCACACGGTCTGAAGGTGGATTTGTTCATAAATCTTTTTATGGAGAAGTTAACACATAATGCTTTGAGACGCTGCGGTGAAAGTATAAAACAAAAGATGTTTATTCGAGCTGAAAGCAGCTCTGCACATCTCCGTCTGTATTCACCGGCTGCCGTCGCCATGGAGACAGATCTGTTGTTCGACAGATGCTGGACGGCGGGAGCTGAAACACTGTCATCACTGTGTTCGTTGTTTTCCTGTCAGACTCCAGAGTGAGATAATTAAAACGCTGCAGCGCTCGAAGGACAATGAACTGTCCATTTATTCCTTTTTTTTTTTTTTTTTAAGATAATGAATCAGTAAACAATATTTAATCGACACAGAGGTCATAAAGAAACAACTTCCAAAAAACAATAAAGGATCTGTGAGCCTTTTCAAACCTTCACTTTATTTTTCCAAAAGTTAATCCCATCAGATTCGTATATTGTTGGATGATGAATGGGTTTTCTTGTTTCCTCATGTTTGGTGACTCTAAATTGGCTGGAGGTCATTCAGGACACGATGTTCTGAGTTCATCACAGTGGATTTACATTTGTTTAATCTACCTGCAGTTGGCAGGTTCGATTCCGACCGGCTCACTCTTACCAACAATAATGTGTTTTTATTTTAACACCACTCTTTATGGAAAAGTCAACTTCTTAACTTCCAGATGACAGCTGCAGAACAGACACACAGTCGTGTTCAGGTCGGTTGTTGTGCTCAGCAAAGAATCTCCAACAATACAGCAACAGATTACATAACAGGCCAAAAAGGGATACTTTACATAATAAGAGGCCATTATTGGCTCAATGCTGTTGTCAGACTGACCCCAGAACAGCAGCAGCAGTGATTCACTGTGACAAAGGCCTCATTATACCGAACCACCGGCTGTTTCTTTTCATGGGAAACTGGAGTTTAATGGGGTTTAAAACAAAATGACTTGTCAATCTAAATGTCAATGACGTTGCACTGCAGAGACCATGCTCATCCTGCAGAGCTCAGACATGACGAGTAGACGGCAGAAAAAAGGGGTCTTGGATTGGACTGGACTGGGATACGTGGAGCCTTTAAAATAGCTTCAATATCCAGCTTTATCCAGAGAGTGAAACCTCTAAAGGAGCTGCTGGACCTTTTCCAGTGATGGAGAAATGAGGCACTTGGAGCTGGTTTGGTCCACAATAGACACAAAGCACAGCTCACTCAAACGCAGCCAACAATTAGGTTTCTTTTGTCTCCTTTTCCCGCCCATTATAGGATGTGGTTAAAAGGCTTTTAATGTGAAAGTGCAGACAGAAAATGGGTCCTTAAAGACGTCCCACATCTTTTCAGTTCAGGGAAACATCTGACATAAAGTTTCTACATTAAAGTCCAGAACAAAGCTTCTAGTGTTTGAAGTTGAAGGTGTGAGATTTTACTTGTGTGAGTTCCTGCAGCTGCTAAAGACTTTTGTATCAAATCTAAACAAAGTCTAAACAGTGAAATGTTCTCCTCAGATATGCTTCTGTTCTTGTCTAACTCTCTGCTAACGTGAGTCGGCACATGTAACAGTGATGCCTATAAAAGCATCCACACACACAATCAATCAGTTGTTTGGCTGTGATATGGAGATCCGAGCTTCAGACTCATAAACGGCCACACTGGTTGTAGGTGCCCTGATCAGGACTGACTGGATCTTTTAATCCACTGGAAGATGTTGCGCAACTGGCAATGAACCAAAGTGTTCCTCTGGTTTTGACACACCTTTCTGGATGGAGTTCAGTCATTATGACTAAGCAGTCTGGAGGTCAACAGATTTGGGCTTTCAAAGGCAAATGCTGTCCCTGTTGGGGTTAATAAAGACATTTTTTACGATTCACAGCTGTTTAAATCGGAATAAATCCCAGAGCTCTAGTTTGTGTGTTAGAAAATGAGCATGTTTTAATAATGACGTAACTTTAGCTGAGAAAATAAAACCATATATGTCTGAATGTCAACGGTAAAAAGCTAGTTGTCAGATTGTTTCCTCTCAGGTCTGTCTGAGATCTGGTCTTTTCTTTTAGATAAAAATAAAACCTTTTGGGCTAATGTACCACAGACCATATACTCCTCCTCTGGATGGACTCCAGCCGGAGCTTTCTCTCAGAGTTGGACCAGATGTGGCAGTTTTTTAACTGGATGTGGTCCAGATTTGGCCCGGGCCCAGAAAAGTCCTTCGCCTTTTATTCAGCCAATCAGAATGACCCTCAAACCTGCTACAGAACCAGGCGTTTGTGTGTTCACCGAGTGTGACCTTGTTTGTGTTCTTAATGAGGACGCTGTGTGTCCAACAGGGAAAGTCGTACCCGTTCAAAGGCTCCTTCCCTCCCATGTGGAACCCCTTCGTCCTGATGGACTTCATCAACCTGTGGAGGACGATAGACGAGATGGGCAAGGAGGTAAAAGGACAGTTTGCTTTTACTTTTCTCCAAAAGTGTGGTTGCTGCTAATCTTCCCACTTGTGTTTCAGATTCCCAGAGAGGCTCCCTGGAGAGCTCCGCACGCCGAGGAGTGGGACCACATGACCATGCAGCAGCTCTTTGAGAAGATCTGCTGGACCAGGTAACACAGATTCACCTGCAGTGAAGAGACAGAAGGCTGAACGAAGGCTTTGGGTGGTGACGATGATCCTTCTCTTTCTTCCAGCACCGTCCGTAACTTCGGCAAACTGTTTGTCAACGTGAACGTGACCTCTGAACCCCACGAGGTGTCGGCGCTGTGGTTCCTCTGGTACGTCAAACAGTGTGGAGGAACCATGAGGATCTTCTCCACCTCCAACGGAGGACAGGTAGGTCAAAGACTAGAAGCTAAAAGATGAAATAAGAATTTGTAAATCTTCATCTTTATTTTACAGATGCTGTATTTTTTGTAAAGTTTGCTCTTAATTTTGTGATATTTTTTTATTTAAATTAAAAGAATATTTTCAGAAAGGTTAAATGCACTTTGGAGTTTATGACAAATAAAATGTCACTGTCTTGACTTGAGTTTCATCTGTAGTTTTAAGCTGTCTTGGAAACTTTTCTTCAGGCTGACAGTGACGGACAAAAGGAATGAGTGAATGTGTGGAGCAGTCTGTGAGTCAGCCCGAAGACTTTCACTTTGGTTTCCTGCCGGCATAATGATGAGTTGGACAAAAGCTGGTGGCGCCGCGCACTTTGTTCATCGTACCTTCTGAGGCTGAGTGGCCCGTTGCCA
Source organism: Echeneis naucrates (assembly GCF_900963305.1). Taxonomy (NCBI): domain Eukaryota; kingdom Metazoa; phylum Chordata; class Actinopteri; order Carangiformes; family Echeneidae; genus Echeneis; species Echeneis naucrates. Next base: position 1,062,583 of record NC_042531.1, on the reverse strand, counting down.
TGGTTACTGAGAAACTGGGGTTGTGTTTGGATAAACAGACGATGCTGCAATCTCATTCCAGACACGCACACTTGTTAATGTTTGTTAGTGTGTCTGTGTGCATGATGTTAAGTTTAAAGGTACTGTATCATCTAAAGGGAGACGTCTGCTTCTTCGTTTTATCTTATTTTTTTGTGCTTTTGTGGGTTTTTTGAGACTTTTGGAGCTTTAGTATAATTAGATTCAAAATAAAAGATTCATCGATGAGAGCTGCTTTAAAGGTCCATCCGGTCTGGAGGCAGACCTCCAGCTGGTCTCTGGTCCTAAGTCAGGTCCAGGTTCTGTATTGGTCCAGTTAAACTCTCAGCGGTCTCAGATACTGAACCTTAAAACCAGCCGTCAGGAGTTCCTGAACCTTATGATGTCACAAGAAAGAAGTCACCGCCCTCTGCCATGCCTTAAGCCCCGCCCACTGCGGGAGAAGTTGGAACAGAGGACCTTTAAAGTGCGGCGTTATATAAGTTGAATATTTTCCCCTGAAAGTAAACAAGATTCATGTTGTCGTAGATTAAACAAGACAAGCACAGACTCACCTTACTGCACTGCCAGGACCCATTTAGGTCTATTTACCCAAACGCCACAGTGGAATGTTCAGCATGTGTTTCTGATCAGGGAAACAGAGATGTTGACGCTGACCTGGTGGAAAAGGTCGCTGTCTATCTAATGTAGTGTACCACGGCTTTCTCCGCCTGCAGCAGCAGCCATTAGCCCTTTTTGGTGATTTCATGATCTGAGCAGGGTCAGGACGGCCCTGAGCTCGGTGGCTGATCGCTGCTCTCTCCATCATCATCCTCCTGCAGGAGAGGAAGTTTGTGGGCGGCTCGGGTCAGATCAGTGAGTGCATGGCCAAAGAGCTGGGCGATGGAGTGAAGCTGCAGTCTCCGGTCTACAGGATCGACCAGACCGGCGACATGGTGGTGGTGGAGACGCTGGACAAACAGACTTACATGGTAAACATCAAAGCAGCAACACAATGACACAACATCGTTCACTTCACTGTAATTCAGTGGTATCTATACTTCTCATTTCTACTCCACTGCTTTTATTGGACATTAGCAGTTCAGGTTTACATTTAAAATTTGATTTCAAATGGTGCGGTGCTTCCTCACATCTGATTGGACTGTGCTTGTTTTTTTTTCATTAATCGTTTCACACCTACTCAGATTTATGATCTTTATGAGAGAGAGAGAGAATTAACTGACTAATAATACCATTTTTCTTTTTTCTGAATTTGCCTTTTGCTTTTCAAATGTGTATTCATGTATTTTATGTTTAGTGCTTTGAATCTCGCTGCAGCTGTTTTTATTTAACTATTGTTGGTGGTTTTGTGTTGCTGAGTCAAAGACAAAAACATACACACACACTGTTGGTACATGTTGTCTGGATGCAGCAGAAATAAATTGGTGAGATAAAAGTGCCATCTTCTCCACCAACTCGGTCTGAAGCTCCAACTTCATCTGGTTATCTGCTGCCATCCTCTGGCTGCTCCGGACGCAGCTCACACCGACCTGCTTCTGTCCTCCCTCTCTCTCAGGCCAAGTACGTGATCGTGGCCACCCCCCCTGGTCTGAACCTGAAGATGCACTTTAACCCCGAGCTGCCGCCGCTCAGGAACCAGCTGATTCACCGCGTCCCGATGGGCTCGGTCATCAAGTGCATGGTTTACTACAAAGAGAACTTCTGGAGGAAAAAGGGTGAGCGGGAGGAACAATATCAGACCCACAGAAAATAACTCGGCTCAGTCAGACTCAGTCAGATTTAGTTTGAAGCCGCGCTGCTGGTTTTTCCTGAATCCCACTCATAGATGACCAAACTTCAGTTCCTCCTCCAGAGCAGCGTTGTCTATCTATCATTGATTATTTCCTCTGTTGTTGTCGTTGTTGTTGTTGATGTGTGTATTCAGGTTACTGCGGCAGCATGGTGATTGAGGAGGAGGGCGCTCCCATTGGTCTGACTCTGGATGACACAAAGCCTGATGGGAGTGTTCCTGCTATAATGGGGTGAATACAGAACTACAGCCAGTTCAAAATGACATTAACACGATAGAAGTCAGGATGCATTGAAGTGTATGGGCTTCTGCTCTTACAACACAAGTGGCCCTTCTGTCCTGACGTAGTGAAGCAGATAATGAGTTTATCTCTAATCTGGAGAAATAGCAGCGGTCTCAATACGGATCAGGGGCAAACGAAACGAACATAATGAAGCTCAATCAGAGTAAACCCCCCCCAGTCCACTTTTATGTGATTCAACCAAGAGGACACTATTGATGTGTGGAAGAATACTCTGACGCTGGGAACAGTATTTTTAACAAACATGACTAAAGGACAGAGAATCTCAGGACGTCTTCTGAAGGTTGGACTTGTGTGTCCAGATGTGTGGGTGTAGTTCACAGTGGTGGTTTCTTCAGTGGATCATTTTCTGTCTCTTCTCCGTCTTACAGATTCATTCTCGCCCGTAAGTGCAGAAAACTGTCGGGGCTGAGCAAAAAAGAGAGGTGGGTGACGTCAGAGCAACTGTGTCAGACTCAGACTGCAGGACCGGTCTAATCCAAACTGTCTCTGTGTCCTCAGACTGAAGATGATCTGTGAGATCTATTCCAGAGTTCTGGGCTCAGACGAGGCTCTGCATGTGCGTTTCAATCACACACCAGTGTGAACAAATTTACAACCAACTTTGTTTATTTCACACATCAGTCATCAAAGTGATGAACTGTTTTTATCAACTTCTGCAGCTCCTCAGTTGACTGCAGGTTAACTTCACCCTTTCACTTGTGTCTTTCAGCCGGTGCACTATGAGGAGAAGAACTGGTGTGAGGAAGAATACTCTGGAGGCTGCTACACAGCTTATTTCCCCCCTGGGATCCTGACCCAGTATGGGAGGTGAGCCACACACAGACACATCTACAGATGGCAGATATTTAGGACAGTATTTTAACTCAGCTCTTTTAATTTGAAGGCTTCATCCATAGGAAGATTTATTATGAGTTTCTTAAACTAAAAACCATCTCGGGGTAGTTTTCTATCTCCACTCTGGAGCTGTAGAAACAGCCAATCAGGAGAGAGCAGCTGATGGTGTCTCTCAGAGTTTATTTCTGCAGTTATTTTAGTTTACACACATAAACCCAGAGATGAAATCAAAGTCCACCTCTGAAGCTCATAAATCAGCTGCGACCTCAGACGCTCTCTGTGTTTGTCACCAGGGTGCTGAGGGAGCCGGTCGGCAGGTTGTACTTCGCCGGCACTGAGACCGCCACCGAGTGGAGCGGCTACATGGAGGGGGCGGTGCAGGCTGGAGAGAGAGCCGCCAGAGAGGTCAGAGCGCCGGCTGCCTCCAGTCTGTAGATGTCATGTGCACACAGATTTTATAGATGCTGCTCCTCCTCCGTGTGTATCTTGAAAACATCCCCCCGCTGATGGATGCTGCTTATAAACCCTTCATGCTGCTCAGTGATCCTGCACCACCTGCTGCCTTTCCCTTTATCTCCCTCCATCGAGTCCTCGCCGGCTCTGTTTGCCAGATAATAAATGATGTGAGTGTCCTGACTGACCCCGCCCACTCTGTTCTGCTGCAGGTCATGTATGAGATGGGTAAAATCCACCAGAGTCAGATCTGGCAGACGGAGCCTCAGAGCGTGGTGAGGACCGTTTCTCGAAAAGTTTACCTGCTCACACAACACAAAGGCTTCAAAAATGTAACCGCCTCCTTCCCTCCTCCCCTGCCAGGAAGTTCCAGCGCTCCCCTTTGTCACCACCTTCTGGGAGAGGAACCTGCCTTCAGTCGGGGGGTTCCTCAAGTTCATGGGCGTCTCCACCTTCCTGTCCGCCGCTGCCGCCGCCGGCCTGCTGGCCTACAAGAAGGGCCTCCTCCCCCGGTGTTAACCGCCACACAGTCACCTCACTCTGCATCTAAAGTGGGACGGGAGCACGTCAACAGACACTCTGCTTTCTAGTGCACTACTTTCTGCTCCACATAAACGAAGTAGTGAACTATGGAGGGTTCAGGGTGTAGACTGTTCCGCTCCATCAGCCACCATCACTGAGCACAAGAGCGAGTGAGACAAACAGATACGAGCTGATTGACAGGAGACAGGAGCGAAGTCGACTTTGGGTTCAAACTAATGAAGGGAAATAATGAAATAATCCAATTATCTTTAAGTCACTATCACTATTTCATTCATTGCCAACAACATTCCCATCCCAGATTCTATGAGAGTGAAATAACTCGTCATGCTCTCTGTGAGTGTGAACACATGCTTTGGTGAGCATGCATTTGTGAATGTGTTTGTCAGTTGTGTGCACAGTGTGCGTGTGTGTGTGTTCACTGTGTCTAATTACCTCTGCTGATTTTAGGTGCTGATTTATTCTGGCCAAGCAGCTGTGGCTGTTTGCTGAGATCTAGTGACGTAACAACAGAGTTGTGCCATTTTCACAGTGGAGGTTCAGGGATGAAGCTGGTCCTCTTCTACGCTTTTTTCTCACTGTCAGCTAATCCCATGAAGAACCCCAACCAACCATGAATTGATCCTGTTATCAGGTATTCATCTGCAGCCTGATATAGCTTCTTCCTCCGGCCCACAAAAGCCACATTGTTTTTGGAAACCTGTTAAAAACACAGCAGTGCGTCACGGCGTGGCACCGCTTCACTACGACCAACGTGGGCGCTGCTGTTTATTTTACGTCAGTCCCACACACACACACACACACCGTCCTGCTGCTATTAATACTCACAATGCCTCAAATATGGATCACTCCATTCAGGGACGCTGGTTTATAGAAAATAACACGACATATTTGTTAATTTGGAGGAAACTTGAGCAGAAACAGCATCAAATGAACAGAAAAACTGGATGTATTTAATTTTTTACAGCTCAAACTCAGTGACACAAACTTCACTTCATATAATCATCATTACACTGTCAGTGCTGAGGCCCTGCCCCCGATTTCTTGATTTTTGGGCTTGAATTCATCAATCGGGCCTCTGATTTTTGACCAATGAGCCGACAGACTGTTGGTACATTGAGCTGCTGCTGTTCAGGACACACCATCCAAACAGTGTTCAAGTACAACACTGTTAGTTTGCAGTAATTTGGTCCCTCACAACAGGCCTGATGATGACACACCACCATCCGCCGCGTAAAGTAGTCCCCAGATACAGTCCGGTCCATTTAAAGGCACGGCTCCAGTTTTTGCCTCTCTGCATGATGATGAAAACGAAGAATCGATCAGCTTTTAACGTTAAGTATGTTTATTTGATTGAACTTCATTTCTACATCCAACAAATCTGCCCCAACGACCTCCATGAATTTATTTTAAATGATCCCAACAGATCCAGTTCACTCCTATTCAACTACCGTTTGACAGGAAATGACCAGATTTTATATTTGTGAGGGGCGTTTAAACATTTGGATGAATGACTGAGGGTCGGGAGGAGATCATTTCATTGGTAGTGTTCATGGGATTGTTTGACATTTAAAAAGAAAATGTTAAAATGCAGACAGAAGAATAACCAGCTTTGTTCTTCAGATTCTAGCCTGTACTTAGTGGAAACATAGCTCTGCTAAGCAGCTCAATGTTTCTCTTTGAGTTGCTGTAAAGAGAGCATTCGAATGTATTTTACAACACAAACTACTTGTTGCTGTTATGTGATAAACTGATTTTTTTACTTGTATATTTTACTTTTTTCATATTAAATACACAGATCAGATTCTCTCTGAGCTGTAAAGGTCTCAGAGTCACTGATTTAGATCAACAGCAGAGGAAGAACTGTGGCAGACAAACACAATGAGTGTTAAAAAAAAGAAAAGAAAGACCCACAACACTGATGTGCGTCGTAGGAAACAGTTTCAGGCCACCGCTGTTCCTCTGAAGGAGACACTGTGTCACAGTTCAGGAGCTGAATCCTTCAGGCTTCCTTATTTTTCATAAAACAACACACAAGTGGAGCTGAGCTCAAACAAACAGCAACCCTCGGCCTCTGCAGTTTGCTGCCGTGTTAGTTTCATTACTTGCAATGAATCTTGGGATATGTTGGCGAAGGCCTGGTTTCCAGATGCAGCCTCTGAACTGCGACACAGCCAGAGCGTTGGATTTGATTGGTTTTACCTTATTGCACCTAATAGATGCTTTATTGTTTTACTTACTTCTAAAGAATCTAATGAGTTTGAATCATGAGCTGTCGCTTCTGTTTGTAAAAAAAAGTGTAAATTTTTTCCTAAAACTTAAATCACAGATGAATAAATGAAAGTTTATTCTCAGAGAGATTTTAGAGACATCTGGCGAGACGAAGTTCATGTTTCGTGGCTGAAAGCCGACTCACTGTTGGCTGAGCTCAGCAGCGCCCCCACAGAGTCTGAAGGAGACACAGGACCGGCTGAAATGGGCTCCTGCTGTTTGTGGGTCTGTTGTTGTGGGGTGTTGTGTGTTGTGTGTGTGTGTGTGTGTGTGTGTGTGTGTGCTCACTGAGAGAATCAAGCTGTTCCTGTCCCAAAGACTGGTGTGTTTGTGTCTGTCGTGCCTTAACAGAACTTGTAGTGTTTTTGTCATTTCTCTCAAGTGCCTGTGTGACTCCGCCTGTGTGACTCCGCCCTCAGCCCCGCCCCCTCACTCCCTGTCAATAGACCAGGTCTCATCTGAGCAGCATCATTTTGAACTTGACTCAGGTGAAGTCGGGGGGGTTAACTTCACTGCTCATGTCCAGTGAAGTGTGTGTTTGTGAGTTTGTGTTGTGATTGTCCTGCTCGTTGTGATGCCCTTGTGTCTCTGTAGCTGCTTAACCCCCCCGTTAGCACCGACCTTTGCCCCCCCATCCCTCGTCGTCCCAGCAGGCCGATCGGACACTGAAGGTTTTTGTGTTTGTGGTTGCTCCTGAAACAAACCTGGAATCCGTCACATGAGCCTCCTTCATTCTTCCCGTTCCTTGATGTCTTTGATTCCTCAAACTAAGCTGGTGATATTTAAAAGAGAAAAAAATGTGAAATAAATCTTTTACTCGTATCAAACAGTTTTTGCTGCATCGTTGTGTTTCTTTCTGTTGTGCGTCTATATCTAATGAGTCGTGCTTCAAAAATTAGTTTGTAATTTCAGTCACGGTGAGATCATTTTAAAATTGGCCAGAGGATGTTTTCAAAATAAAGGTCATTCCTTCAGGAGGGAAATATGAAATATAAAGAGTTTATCTGCGTGAAGAACTTCTGAGGATTTAAAAGGTCAGAACCTCAGAGTTCGGCCTGAGAAGATACACGAGGTCGAAATTAAAGCTGCTATCTGTCAGATTTTGTTGTATAGCTAGCTTTAGCAACAACAGCTGATTGCCTTTCTTCTGTTAAATTTATGATGCTGATGGTGGCTGCTGAATAATTTAACAGCTATCATTTGGCTCTGAACCGCAAACATCAACCTAATGGAGGCGCTTGGGGAGAAATAATCCTCCTGGGATTAGTCCTTCCTTCCTACCCTAGGTCCTTTCCTCTTCTCCTTCCCTCTCTTAAAGGATCCTTCATGGACTCCAAATGAAAAATTCATCCATCAACATTTCCCAACAAGACATTCAAACGAACTCTTGATGGTCTTCGCTATCAAACGTTGATGGATGCTCATTTTGGGCACCATGAGAGAGTTAGTTGGAGCAGCACAGAGTCCGAGGCCTAAAATAAAAGATATATTATTTCTGTTTGCATGTGTGACTCAGTACAAACGAGCGTGTTGTTGTCTGGGTTCCTCTGTCGTGTTTAAAGGTCCAACGAGAACAGAAAGCAGCCGAGAGATGATCCGTCTCCTGAAGTTAATGAAAAGTTCCAGTCGAATCCCATTAAGGCTCATGAATTAGTGATTTACATGAAACTCATTCAGGGAAGTTTCCAAAGCAGCCCTGCAGCCTCACCTTTGTGTGTGTGTGTGTGTCTAAAAGCCATCAAGATGTCTGCTGCTGCCAATACAGCGGCTGCAGAGTTAATTAGTTTAGAAAGACCAGAGCAGGAAGAGGGCGGAGCTTAATGACACCACCTCCACTCACCAGAGATGGAAGCTGTGTTTCTGATGTACGAAGATAATCTGCAGCCTGAGACCAAACACACAACATCCTCTGTCCCGTGTGTGTGTGTGGATCCATGCCAGGACTCTTCTGTCTTCCTCTTTCATCTCCTCTGTCTAATTTAATCTCCCCTCTGAGCTCTGAGCTTCAGGGCCGTTCACACACATTCATCTGCTGTAAAATTCAATAGAAATCCGAACTGTTTGGATGTGAGCGTTGAGATAATGTGCCCCAACTCTTTTTTTGTTTTGGTCTGATGACGGCCACCAGGGGGCAGGTGAGCCCCACGAAAGGGCCTGGTTTACTGTGGTTGTGTAGCTGTAGTTGTGTAGCTCAGTGCTGCTATGGTTGTGTAGCTGTAGTTGTGTAGCTCAGTGCTGCTATAGTTGTGTAGCTGTAGTTGTGTAGCTCAGTGCTGCTATGGTTGTGTAGCTGTAGTTGTGTAGCTCAGTGCTGCTGGGGTTGTGTAGCTGTAGTTGTGTACCTCAGTGCTGCTGGGGTTGTGTGGCTGTAGTTGTGTAGCTGTGGTTGTGTAGCTCAGTGCTGCTGGGGTTGTGTAGCTGTAGTTGTGTAGCTCAGTGCTGCTGGGGTTGTGTAGCTGTAGTTGTGTAGCTGGGGTTGTGTAGCTGTGGTTGTGTAGCTGTAGTTGTGTAGCTCAGTTCTGCTGGGGTTGTGTAGCTGTAGTTGTGTAGCTGGGGTTGTGTAGCTGTAGTTGTGTAGCTCAGTGCTGCTGGGGTTGTGTAGCTGTAGTTGTGTAGCTCAGTGCTGCTGGGGTTGTGTAGCTGTGGTTGTGTAGCTGTAGTTGTGTAGCTCAGTGCTGCTGGGGTTGTGTAGCTGTAGTTGTGTAGCTGGGGTTGTGTAGCTGTGGTTGTGTAGCTGTAGTTGTGTAGCTCAGTGCTGCTGGGGTTGTGTAGCTGGGGTTGTGTAGCTGTAGTTGTGTAGCTGGGGTTGTGTAGCTGTAGTTGTGTAGCTCAGTGCTGCTGGGGTTGTGTAGCTGTGGTTGTGTAGCTGTAGTTGTGTAGCTCAGTGCTGCTGGGGTTGTGTAGCTGTAGTTGTGTAGCTGGGGTTGTGTAGCTGTGGTTGTGTAGCTGTAGTTGTGTAGCTCAGTGCTGCTGGGGTTGTGTAGCTGTAGTTGTGTAGCTGTGGTTGTGTAGCTGTAGTTGTGTAGCTCAGTGCTGCTGGGGTTGTGTAGCTGTGGTTGTGTAGCTGTAGTTGTGTAGCTCAGTGCTGCTGGGGTTGTGTAGCTGGGGTTGTGTAGCTGTGGTTGTGTAGCTGTAGTTGTGTAGCTCAGTGCTGCTGGGGTTGTGTAGCTGTAGTTGTGTAGCTGTAGTTGTGTAGCTGTAGTTGTGTAGCTCAGTGCTGCTGGGGTTGTGTAGCTGTAGTTGTGTAGCTCAGTGCTGCTGGGGTTGTGTAGCTGTGGTTGTGTAGCTGTAGTTGTGTAGCTCAGTGCTGCTGGGGTTGTGTAGCTGTGGTTGTGTAGCTGTAGTTGTGTAGCTCAGTGCTGCTGGGGTTGTGTAGCTGTAGTTGTGTAGCTGGGGTTGTGTAGCTGTGGTTGTGTAGCTGTAGTTGTGTAGCTCAGTGCTGCTGGGGTTGTGTAGCTGTAGTTGTGTAGCTGTAGTTGTGTAGCTGTAGTTGTGTAGCTCAGTGCTGCTGGGGTTGTGTAGCTGTAGTTGTGTAGCTCAGTGCTGCTGGGGTTGTGTAGCTGTAGTTGTGTAGCTGTGGTTGTGTAGCTGTAGTTGTGTAGCTGTAGTTGTGTAGCTGTAGTTGTGTAGCTCAGTGCTGCTGGGGTTGTGTAGCTGTAGTTGTGTAGCTCAGTGCTGCTGGGGTTGTGTAGCTGTAGTTGTGTAGCTGTGGTTGTGTAGCTGTAGTTGTGTAGCTGTGGTTGTGTAGCTGTAGTTGTGTAGCTCAGTGCTGCTGGGGTTGTGTAGCTGTAGTTGTGTAGCTGTAGTTGTGTAGCTGTGGTTGTGTAGCTCAGTGCTGCTGGGGTTGTGTAGCTGTAGTTGTGTAGCTGTAGTTGTGTAGCTCAGTGCTGCTGGGGTTGTGTAGCTGTAGTTGTGTAGCTGGGGTTGTGTAGCTGTGGTTGTGTAGCTGTAGTTGTGTAGCTCAGTGCTGCTGGGGTTGTGTAGCTGTAGTTGTGTAGCTCAGTGCTGCTGGGGTTGTGTAGCTGTGGTTGTGTAGCTGTAGTTGTGTAGCTCAGTGCTGCTGGGGTTGTGTAGCTGTGGTTGTGTAGCTGTAGTTGTGTAGCTCAGTGCTGCTGGGGTTGTGTAGCTGTAGTTGTGTAGCTCAGTGCTGCTGGGGTTGTGTAGCTGTAGTTGTGTAGCTCAGTGCTGCTGGGGTTGTGTAGCTGTAGTTGTGTAGCTCAGTGCTGCTGGGGTTGTGTAGCTGTAGTTGTGTAGCTGGGGTTGTGTAGCTGTGGTTGTGTAGCTGTAGTTGTGTAGCTCAGTGCTGCTGGGGTTGTGTAGCTGTAGTTGTGTAGCTCAGTGCTGCTGGGGTTGTGTAGCTGTAGTTGTGTAGCTGGGGTTGTGTAGCTGTGGTTGTGTAGCTGTAGTTGTGTAGCTCAGTGCTGCTGGGGTTGTGTAGCTGTAGTTGTGTAGCTCAGTGCTGCTGGGGTTGCTGTTTTTCCTCATTTAATAATTCATCTACATGCAGCTGCAGGAAAGCGTCCGTCCTCTGATATGAAATCTGACACTGTCAGTTTGTCCCCCCATCCATCAGACTCTGGACTGGATTCAGATGTTGGTGTGTTCGGGGGGGGGGGGCCCAGAGGGGGGGCCCAGAGGGGTGGGGGGGCAGAGGGGGGGGGCCCAGGGACTCTGAGCCGTGGCCTAGACAACCGCTGCAGCCGTGAGTTCCCTCAACAGTGAAATCGGCTGCAATCTGCCGTTAAATGGTCTCTCTGCCAGACCAGAGTGTTTTCAGGTGTGTGTGTGTGTGTGTGTCTGTTTGTGTGTGTGTGTGTCAGTGTGTGTCTCTGTGTGTGTGTTTGTGTGTCTGTGTGTCTGTTTGTGTGTGTGTGTGTGTCAGTGTGTGTGTCTGTTTGTGTGTCTGTGTGTGTGTGTCTGTGTGTGTGTGTCTGTTTGTGTGTGTCTGTGTGTATGTCTGTGTGTCTGTTTGTGTGTGTCAGTGTGTGTGTGTGTGTGTCAGTTTGTGTGTCAGTGTGTGTGTGTGTGTGTGTCAGTGTGATTGTGTCTGTGTGTGTGTCAGTGTGTCTGTGTGTGTCTGTGTGTGTGTGTCTGTGTGTGTGTCAGTGTGTCTGTGTCTGTCTGTGTGTGTGTGTGTGTGTCAGTGTGTGTCTGTGTGTGTGTGTGTGTGTCTGTGTGTGTCTCTGTGTGTGTGTCAGTGTGTCTGTGTGTCTGTGTGTGTGTGTCTGTGTCTGTCTGTGTGTGTGTGTGTGTGTGTGTGTGTGTTTGTGTGTCAGTGTGTGTCTGTGTGTGTGTGTGTGTGTGTCTGTTTGTGTGTCAGTGTGTGTGTGTGTGTGTGTGTGTCTGTGTGTATGTCAGTGTGTGTGTGTCTGTGTGTGTGTGTCTGTGTGTGTGTGTGTGTGTGTGTCTGTGTGTGTGTGTCTGTTTGTGTGTCAGTGTGTGTGTGTGTCTGTGTGTGTGTCAGTGTGTGTGTCTGTGTGTGTGTGTCTGTGTGTGTGTGTCTGTGTGTGTGTCTGTGTGTGTGTGTGTGTGTGTGTGTGTGTGTGTGTGTCTGTGTGTGTGTGTCTGTGTGTGTGTGTGTGTGTGTGTGTCTGTGTGTGTGTGTGTGTCTGTGTGTGTTGGGGACGATCGGAGTAAGTTCCTGGTTTTATTAGTTTGAGTTCCCTCTGAGGGGGCGTGGCCAACATGACAAACCCTGTGAAGTGATAAACTTCCTGAAACTTCCTTCCTGTCAAATCTGCAGCTCAAAGGTTTCTTTGTGATTTCTTCCCATAAATGTGGTTTGTGAAAACTGCAGCAGCTTCTCCTGCCTCGGCGGGGGACGTTATTGTCCGCGGCGTCTTCTCTGGTCAGGATGGAGGAGGAGACATTCTCCTCACCGTGTGCAGACAGGTGGAACGTCTGGTGGTTTTAACTGCACCGTGTTTCTCAGAGACTTTTAAAAAGAGCTCCTTTCTGGATCTGAAGCGGATTCATAAACAGGACAGCAGCTCAGTGATTTCACACAAACAGAGGCCGCTGAAAACAGCTGGACACGCTCTGTGTGATCATTGAGGGATTTTAGGCCTAAAAGGTATTTCACTGCCGCTGACGGAGCGCCGAGGTGGATTTCATCATGAAGAGCCGAATAATGATCCACATCAGTCACTCTGTTGGAGCACGCGGACAGAAGACAGGAAGTTAGCAGCAGCTAAGATCTAAGGAGGCTGAAACTTTAAGGTCACGTTCCTCCAAACCTGAGCCAGAAGGCGGCCTTCTAATCAAAGTACACAACTTAGAATTCCTCTGCGGCCCCACAGGCCTTCCATCACAGCTCCACACGGATACTAACTGGGGTAAACAGCAAAGCCCCCCCGCAGTGGGAGGGACGAAGCCCGTTACGGCCTCCTGCCCGCACAGGAAAATGGCTCCATCACAGTGAAAGCTGACAGATAAACACTCAAGTGCAGCACTTAGAGGAATCAGCTGCCAGCGTCATATTCCCAGCTCCCATTCAGAGAGTGTGGAAATAAGATAATCACAATTCATTGGGAATTAGCCTGCGAATGGCAACCTGGCTTAATCACATTGGAACGCTAACTGTGTAGAATGGTATCTGATTATTCCAGCTCAGTGAGGAGCCAGTGTGAGCGCTCACCTCTGCAGGGGAAGTCCGCGGCGTTGGATGGCGCTCACACAGACGCATCGGGATGAAAGAATCACTGAATTTCCTCTGAACCCCCAACGGCACCAAAAGACATGCGTGGCAGAGTGAGGTTTTTTTTTTCCCAAACTTGAACGAGCTGAAATAAGATCTCTGAAGTGAATAATGTGAGAGAAGCGGAGCATGTGGAGCTGCTGCTGCTGCTTTGGGCCGAATCTTCCAGCAAGAAAATCATCCGACGAATCGAAGGAGTTCACACTTGGTTTGGCAGGACGTCGTTCTTAATTCAACACCCACTAAACCAAGAAAGCTGGTTTATTTTACAGCCATCCCTTTTCTCTGTGTGTCTGTTTGTGTTATTGCAGCTAACGTCCTGTTGTGCGTGTGGATTGTCGTACTGTGTGGTCTCCATGAAGCCCTTTAATCTGCAGCTAACATCCTGACCTGCCGCCATGTTGGCTCCTCTCACCTTTTTGTCCCGCCCACCGCCATCCCATCTGCTTCATCAGCCCCATTTATGGACAAAACACCTCAGCAGTGCTGCTGTGCTGAACTGTGTGTGTGTGTGTGTGTGTGTGTGTGTGTGTGTGCGTGTGTGTGTGTGTGTGTGTTAAACGATTGTCTGAAATTAGCTGCCGTCACTTTTCCTGAATCGTCTTCACAGACGTTTGTCATAATTTGATGCTTTCGGTCACATTTACTGCTCAACACACACTTTTTAACACACAACAGCGCTGGAAACGTCCAGCAGCCGCAGTGGAAGTTATTAGTCAGCAGATAAAAAACTGGGAGGTCTGAGAGAAAACTGTAGAGAGACGGAGTCTATTTCTGGACTTGATGGTAAAACATGAGAAATCTCCATTTGAGCATTACGAGCTTATATGTCTCGACTTTTCTCATCATCAGAGTGGATTCATTTAAATCAAGGCCCCGGAGGTGAGACGAGTGAGTGTTGAATCTGAAATTAGGAAGGCGCTGCAGCAGGAGAGTCCAGTACCTACCTGAACCGGGCCAGGACTGATTGTCAGATAACAGTTTTCTCACTCAGGAAGTGAGCTGCTCACAACAAGTTTTTATTGATTTGTCACCATCAGAGGCTGATCCGGTCTGATCGGATCAGCTCACAGTGAGTTTCACCAGTTAACCTCCAGATGCCACCTGTTTTATTCCACTTTAACAGAGAATTAGAAACCTCTGCGAGGCCACTTTCTCTTGAACTGTGCGGTGTGATGTCAGACTGGCTGTAAGATCACAGTTTCTTTTCTGTGTCACGACTGGAAACATGTTTTTTTCAAACACAGGCTCTTTCATCAGAACCATAAGTGGCATTTATTCATGCACAATTTGGATTTACTTACAGTTTCACGCCAGCAGTGTTAATCATTCTTAAAGCCTTATGTTATGCAAGTGACCCCATTTCTGAGGCAGCAAAAGCATCCTCTCTGCTCAGCCTCTGCCTCCATCTGCTCCTCCTGGATCCTCAGATCGGAGGCTGATTCAAACAGCGAGGCCAGCCATCTGATTGTGTGTGTGTGACGGGGACAGATAAGTTGTGGTCCTGTGGCTGATCCTTCTCGCTGCAGCTGTTGATGTTCTGTGTTTCAAACCAAACTATGAATTGATCCTGTTACGTCTGATCTCAGAAAGGAGCCACTCAGCTGCTTCAGGGTGATAAATATGACCCCGTACACCAGAGCGCCATGTTCCCCTCCAGAGACTGTTGCATTATGGGAAATGGTAGCGTTAATGTTGCTGGATTGTCTGTTTATATTCAGTGACAGACTACGGAACCACTGGCAGACGCTACAATTGACGGGTGACACCTGAATGCATCACACATTTACAGAAGTTCCCTGAAGTGTTTTTGACCTAATTTCAACAAACCATTTGTAGCGTTTGGTTAAAAATGTGTTAAAAACGGCAGCCAGCTGTTTCCATCTTAAACCACATGGACACAGAAGCTCCAGGGTTTCTGTTCGATTCCCGACTGTTTCCTGTCCTGATTCTCTCCACCATCATTAAATGATCAGAATCTAAAAAAATAATGTGTTAAACTGTCAGAGATCTCCGTTTAAGATCTCTGACAGTTCTCACATCGGAGGTTTTTTGCAGTTGTTGTTTCCTAGCTGGTTGTGTTGTGCTGAAGGAGACCAAAGATTGTGTTTTCAATCAGAATCTGCCTTCTGTGAATAAGGAAGAGAGGGACCCTCTGGGTTATTCCATAAGGTCCTCCAGTGGTTGACCCCATGGGGGGCATCCAGAACAGCCAGTGCACACATGCATCATCACCGCTGAATGGATGGAGCTGAGAGCCTCCGTGAACTCGATATGAGGAAAACATTTTCATATTCAGTCGGCTGCTTCCTCCACTTGGATTCAATTAACGTGGTAATGGATGCATTCAGCTTCCCTCACAGGTTTTGAATTAGAAATTTCAATTGGGTTTATAATTGAGTGCAAATGAATCTGCTGGTCTCCGGGGGGGGGGCAGAGCTCAAGGGATATGTATGTGTGTGCGTATGAACGGAGAATATTCACCAGAATTACCTTTTACCCCTTTAGGTCAAACTGTCCAGCTGTAGTTGTGCTGTGATTGTGCTGTTTTCTGGTCAGTTGTGGGTTTATGAGTTTTTTGTCACAACAGCGGCTCAAATATATCTTCAGATATTGGATGGGCTGTCACAGATTCATGTTCCCCTGAGGCTGAATCATGAAGACTTCTCCAGAACTTGTCCAACTTCGGCCTCGACCTCAGAGCGGCCAACGCTGCAGAAAACCTGAAGATGTCCGTCAGTGAATCACAACATCTCTGACTGAACTTTCCCTCGTCCTCTGTCTCCGACGGATTCACCAAAATGTCTCCTGATTTTGTCCTGTCTGGACTTCCTCTGGGTGGCGCTATAGAAATGGTGTCTCTCTCTCTCTCTTTCTCTCGCTCTCATTATGTTGAATGATTGAGAAACGTTTATTTATTCTGTATTATAACTGCATTTCTCCTCTTCTGCTGTTTCTGGATGTAACGTTCTTTTCCGTCATCATGGAGCTTTGGAATGTGCCGTCTGACAGACTGACAGATTCTCTCTCAGAGAAGAGCAGCTACAGGAGCTGTGACTCGGGTGATCGTGTTTATGGATTCGGCCTCTGAGATGATGAGTCGCTGGAGGCCAAGCCTCAGATATCAGTCTGGTTTGACAGGTTTGACCTCCGAGCAGTAAATCCTCTCATTGTCATTTCTGCTTTAGAAGGTTCAGACTCTTCTGTTTGTGTTTCTAATAAACAACATTTGCTGTGTTTGCATATTTTTCATGGCTCGGAAACAGAAAGCGCGTGCACGTGCGCTCTCTTCCTGCTGCAACCTGCAGCTTCCAACCCAAATGTTGCCTCGTCACGCCCACAGTTGAGCTGCCAACAACCAGCTGCTGCCTTAATTTGCACCAGCAGCGTTTGCCAGCAAAGCAACAGTTTCAGCCAGTCAAAAGGAAACTGCAGCACAGTTAGCACGAAAGTCAACGTTTACGTCCACCATATTGTTTCATAAAATTGGCCGACAGGTTGAAACCGTCGTTATAAAGGACATAAGAAACACTAAACTCTATGAAAGGGATTTTTTACTGGCCTGCTTTACGCACAGCAAAAACCCTGAGTACAAATAATGAATGTAAAAAACAGCACAGCAGAACATTGGCTGAGGTGGAAAAGTTTTTGTATCAATACAGGCAAAGTGCATTTTTTATGACTGCTGCTCGTTTAATTGGCTCTTTTTTCCAGTCATTTTCCTTCACACTGGTTTAATGGTACCCAATAGCAAAACCAGCTGCACCAGCTGTTTATCTCCACGCACCATCTCCTAATATTTGCATAATGGTGGAGGATGGAAACGCTCATTAATTCATACTTTTCCTCTGATGATTTTCTTCGGTTCATGCCAGATTTGGTTAGAAACCTGAAATTAGGACGACTGAGTTGGTCACTGTACAATTCAGAATCTCTACTATCTCTAAATCGAGAGGTTCTTACTGGACAGAAGCTTGTTAACAGATTTGTTAAAGCTTGACAAGTTGAATTTCTGAGAATAAGAATGAACTCCCTTCTCTTGTGGTGAAAAAAATAGTGCTACTGAAAAAGGTTTGGTAGGTGGAGAAATAACAAAGACCAGGATGGATGGATGGTGTGAACGGAGGTGAAGGGATGACGACAAGGCTGCAAGAACCAAGACCAAGGAGTGACTGAATAGGAGATGGAAAGTGGGAGGGAGGGATGCAGTTTCCATAGTAACCTGTAGTTGTGTGAGTCTGGGATGAGGTGGGAGGAGACGGCCGGGCGGAGAGAGACAGAGATAGAGAGTTGTGTCGTGGTTTAATTGCTGCTCTCCGGCCTGAACTCCCAAACAGCTGAAGACCGGTGTGAGGACAGAGGTGAGAAAGTCTGAGGCCCTGCAGGACCTCGCTGCTGATAACAGAAAGAAGGAGGCTGTCACCAAATGCCACACACATCACAATCACAAAGGTTTGATGTGTTGTCACAGACTCATTCACACAGAAATTACAGGAATTAAGTGAAACTTTCCCTCCTCAGGCATCCTTCCCACTCCTCCACCTTTTGTTAGCATGAAGCTAACCGTAGCCTTCTGTGAACTAAGTGGACTGGTGACGACTTCTCTTCTTTGGTGCTGTAATCAATGACACAGTGAGACTAAAGACAGATCGGTGTCTCCACACGCACAGAGGATCCATTTGTATTAGTTGGAAGTTAATGGCGAGGGGCCCCTGTGGATTTTCACCCGGAAGGCACGTTAGACCTAACGAGGTCGCTGCAAATGCACCACAATTTGGCAGTGTGTGTGTGTGTGTGTGTACACAGTGTGTGGGTCCAGCATGCATGATTGTGTGTGCATGCATGTGTGTGGTTTTTAATAGCCTAATTCCCTTCAGAGGGGTAGAGAGGCAGTTGCCCAGGCAGTGGAGGAGATAAAGCAGTCGGAGATGGTTTTACTGCAGCACCCAAATCCAATCCTGACTTACTGCCGTCTCCCCTTTGAAGCCCCGGCAGAGGCGGTTGAATATTCCAGCGTGGGGAATCTCCTTAGCTGCTCTGTTTTCACTGCTGACCTGAATCCCCTGTTGTTGATGCTTTCAGCTCTGTGATTGACCAGTAAGTAAAATGACAACCCTTTCTGTGTGTGTGTGTGTGTGTGTGTGTGTGTGTGTGTTGCAGACAGATTACTTTTTGTGTCCTGAGAGTCACACTCGGAACAACTCAATATTACAATTGTGGATTTATTCGCACTACAAAAAAAAAAAAAAAATGGCAGAAACCGTATTTGCTTTCCTGCTGAGAGTCTGATGATAAATTCTAATATGAAGCTGCAGCCTGAAAAAATGAGCTCACAAAATATAAACGATCCAAACCTAACAACGGCCTCTGCCCAGCTGGAGATGTGCTGGACTATTTCCTGGACAGAGTTCCGGGTCTTCATGCTAAGCTAACATCACCAAAGACAGAAGAGAGACTGATCTGGTCTGTCTGTTGTCCGCCGGTTGTCACTCTCAGGCCGACGCCATGCTGTCTTCCTGATGTCACGTTGGCGTCAGACAGAAGTTTGTGGTGTCGATGACGTGAAATATGTTCCAAACAGTATATCAGTAATGAATGAAGAGAGAGAGAGAAGTTCAAACCTTGCTCTCTCGCCCACCTCAGCCTCACACTGACATGAGAAAGGAGTGGGAGGAAGTTTTCCCATCAGGTCCTCCTGCAGCTTCCTCGGTTTTATTTGTTGCCTCCTGGTAACAAACTTTATTCTACGCTGTGGATGCAGTAAATTTCTTTTCCTTTAACCCGCCCACCTTCGAGTCACACTCGCTGCCTGTAAAAGTGAACATTTACTAACCTCCCAGTCAGGAAACACTGACCCAAACCCCAGACCTGCTTCAGACCCAGCAGAGGTAAAGCTGCATTCTCCTCCATCTGGATGATTTTCAGCGTACAGTAAGAAGGATGCTGAGAAGATGGAGGAAGGAATAATGAAGTCACGGGGGGGGGGCAGCGGTAGGAAGCAGAGAGGAACAGAGAGGGAGGAGAGCTGCCTGGAGGCTGAAATCACCAGGGATGAAAATGATGAGCTCATCTGAAGCAGCCTCTTCCTTTGTGTGCTCTGTATCAGGAACATACGACGGTCCCGCCGGGCCCCGAAGTGACGTCTCCACAGGGTTTATGGAGATGTCAGCCTGTTCACAGAAGTTTGGATTATAGCTGTCCAAATACAGAAGGCAGAGGGGACATTTTCCCATAGACTTCCAGGTCCAGGTCTGTGGTTCAACTACAATCTTCATGATAAAAATCACAAACTCCTCTGACTTCATTCTGTGACCCGTTGGCCCAACACTACACTTCTGGCAGTAAAATGTGTTCACACAATACAACAAGTCAAAAAGGAAAATCCATAATTTAGTATAACCCAAGGAGAGGATCTCCCCCTCCATCAACATTTAAACCCACAGCTAGTGTCACACTGACGGGCGGGAAAGAAATAAAGAAAAGAAAGTGAAATGAAAAGAGCAGCCTCAGATCGAGGTGTGCATCAGCTGGAACCTGCAGACCGCCTACGGCTGTAGCTCTCCCCCCGCCAGAGCGCCGCAGAGGCTTCATGACTGAGGTGGGGGGGGCAGGAAGCCCAATCCTGCTGAAAGACACCACTGACATCAGGGAATACCGCTTCCATGAAGACCTGGACTTGGTCTGGACCAGATTTGGGTCGAAGTAACTTCCACATGAATGGAGGACCGAAGGTCTGCTTCCCATAATGCACCCTGATTCTATAAACCTGCTCCATCAGTCCGGACCACCTCCTCCCATGTCTCTCTAATATTGTGTTTTCCTTCTTTAATATCTGAAGCGGCGTTCATAAAGGAGCTTTAACTGTTGACTTGTGGCCAAACAGATTGATCCCTCACTCTGTTAATGGTGTTCATAAATACTCAGTAAAACCTCCCACCTTTAATACCTGAGCTCCTGCTCTGACGTTCATCTGCATATTCAGAGCAATAACTGCTGAGGGATCTCAGCCATGTCGTCCCGTGGTGGGCCCTGAAAATGAGGTCATTATAGATTATAGAGGACCCAGTCCTCTATAATCCACCTAACTCTGACTCCTTAAGCCTTTGACATTAAGTCAAGACAGTGCAGGCAACAATATGTACAAGACATGTTTACCAAAACTGGAATTTTCTGACTTAAATTGTCAACACACTGAGTGCTTACTCAGTAATCTGAGCAGGAGGTTTCCTGGGTCGAGGCTCTCAGACGTTCACTCCCGTAATGTTCATGTGTCATTCTGTCATTTAGCTTAAATCTGCTGATGTCTGCATCTGAATCTGCTCTGGGCTCCAAATTCAAATATGTGTATGAAACACAAAAGAACGAAGAGCGACAGCTCAAACAGTCAAAACAGCAGAAATGGAAATATATATAATGTCAACATTTATTTCACAGCAGCTGTAAATGGATCTATTTCCTGTCAAAATGTATTCAAACACAAACCTTTGTGTTGTCTGTCTCACACTTAAGTTGTTGTGCTGTGTTTTTATTTTGTTTATGTTATTCTGAATAAATGGGAGTGGAATGCTGAAACTAAAACTATTTTCTCAGAGAGATGGTGAGAGAAAGATTGTCGGCACATTAAAGATTTATTTGGCCTGAAAAACATAACTCATGATGTTTCAGACATGTTTTAATGCACTTCCTTTGACAGAGACCATGCACAGTTAATTAATGTCATTGCTGAATATAGACTTCCTGTAATAGATCCTCTTTTTTACAGGAAATGTAATCATTAATAAACGATGTGTCCTGACACTTTTTAAATCCGAATTCATTCTCATCCATCTGCAGCACAACTCTCTGTTTTCTCTGTTTTTATTAATGTCTGCTGTCTAACTTTCACAATAAGATTATTTCCAATAAGCTCTGGAAACAGGCAGATAAGGCCTGCTGCCGGCGTTGCCATGGTGATTCAGGTCATCTCCGACACGAAGACTGACAGGAAGTCACCTGAACAGCATCCAAGATTCAGGATTCAAGAAAACCTACCTGCTCAGATGGGCGGAGCCAAAGGGGGCTGGGGTCGGCCAATTAGAGGAGAAAGGGTCATAAAGCTGGGGGTGGCTGAGAGGGGCGTGGCCACTGTGTGACTGACAGACTGTACAGAGTAGGTCAGATCCACCTTCTCCTCCAAACGCAGTTTCTACTGGTTCAAAAAAAAAAACCAAGACATTCAAATGACATACTGGAGGCTTCAAAATGGTGTTGAGTGTTGACATCATAGTACGTAAAGGCTCTAACATGTCTAACATGTCCTGGTGCAGCAGCTGCAGGCTGCATCGACAATGAACGCAGCACGTCATTCCAGCATGTTCTGAGCTGCAGCAAACCTGCACATTTTTAATGCCTGTTTGCATCACACGTTAAAATTTCATGATGATTAGTCAAATGAAGTTTTACAGGCTTTGAATGGTCTCCTCTGGTTAAAAGCACACACTGATGATTCCCACGTTACTCATCATAAACCTCAGAATATTCTCCCAACTGTTTCTCACAGATGCACCTCAAGGAGGAACAGGGCACATGATTGCGTTTCCTCCTCCTTCGTCTCCGCCGCAGAGCAACAATGCATTAAAAATGTGTCAGTTTCATTCCTTCAGCGTGTCGTTCACCTCGTCTGTCTGGGGACGGAGCACAGAGGGCCAGATGAAATGAGCAAACGTTAAAAGATCTATTTCAAACAGCATATTCATTCTGAGAGCTCAGCTCGGCACAACATCCAAAACACACACACTCAGCCCAGTGCAAAGAATTTTTAATTTCCTTAATTAGGTTTTAAGAGCTGTGTGAATATATACAGCATATTGAGTGGAGTCTCACACACACACACACACACACTTCAGTTCAGCACACCATGAAGAAGAAAAAAAGGACTTCAACAAACATGGTGGAAAAAAGACCTGGTGGTCCCACACAAGTTAAATTAAATCCACACCAAAATAAAGTCGCTCCATCCCAGTTAAGTAAAAGTGTCATCAGCAAAATGAACTGAAAGTGTCTCCAGCAGAAAATGGCCCTTATCTGGAGCGTTATTCAGTTTCAGAGAGTGAAAAGTGCTCCAGGTGGAGGAGCTTTTAGTTTAGTCTTCTGCTTTCTGTTGTGGGAGTATTAAGTTCAGGGCATGGAGGACAAAGTATTGGTTCAATGTTCAATCATTTTGTCCTAGTCCGGTTCCCGGCCTGGGTGAGCTGGGGTTGGCTCCAGAACCCCCCGTGACCCGGAAACAGATCAGAGGAGAAGATGGACGGATGGATTGTTTAAAGGCATGAACGCCCCCCACAGGAGCACAAAAACACCTCAGCACAGTACGAACACGTCACTGAATTTGGAACGAATGTTAGGTTAGCTGAGCCGTCACATAAAAGACCAACAAAAACAATATTTCCCTCCCAGCCTGGTGAAGATGGATTACATAAAGCCGAGCAAAGACAATAAAACATGACTACATGTGGTATTTGCCTTCAAGTGGCTGCCTGTGATGCAAAAGTACCAACAGACATGCAGCTTCTCGGGTGGAAGAAAGAGAAAGTGTTTTTCCTCTGGACTTCTCTAACATTTACCATTCATCTCATACCTCCTCCTCCCTGCTGCTTCAACGTCCCTGATAAGGACTCTGCAGACGGCACCTCTGCTGCATTCAGCCTGACAGATGAGCCTCCTCCTCCTCTTACTCACGCACAGACACACACCTTGGCTTTCATTCATTGTGTCAGCCCCACCAGTAACCACGTTATTCATCCATCCTGTGGACCGTGAAGTCCATTGATCCCGCCCATGTTAACCAGCATTGATTTGTGCTTTGTTAATAACATTAGAGGAGTCCAGAGTCAGTGTGACGGCAGCACCAGGCAGCTCTGTGTGTTTTTGTGATGGAGCACATCAGTCTCAGGTCCACAGAGGAGAACGGACA
Organism: Echeneis naucrates; assembly: GCF_900963305.1. Classification (NCBI taxonomy): domain Eukaryota; kingdom Metazoa; phylum Chordata; class Actinopteri; order Carangiformes; family Echeneidae; genus Echeneis; species Echeneis naucrates. The sequence continues at coordinate 1,039,725 of NC_042531.1, read as the reverse complement.
GACTTTTTGTTGGCATTTGTTGTGAGCAAAACAGAGAGAAAAAAAACAGGCTCCAATTACAGGAAACGTCCTTTACACAACTATTATAATATTGTCTGGTTATTAAATAACTGATCATTGGATGCAGATGACTTGATTTTACATTTTGAGTCTATACAGCCTGTTTCTCTGCAGAAGGCATCTACTGACTACAGAATTTAATCAGTAGATTAATGCGGTTCATAAGCTAAGAAAGTTCATTTGGGCACCAGGTGCAGAAAGTAGAGTCTCAGTCCTGGATGGCCTATTTAAAGCTCCAGACCAGAGTCCAGGTCCAGGTCTATATAGAGTCTGAACCCACAGCACCACATTTAACTATCCATTCCTTCTCATCTTCTTCTTTGGTGTTCAGAAACGGTCGTAAAAAGGTTGAAGCTGCATCACAAACTGGACCGGAGTGGGAAACCAGACATTAATGTAGCACTGTGCTTTTGAATCTTAACATTTCTGAACATAATAATAGTTTTTTTTTCCTGGTTGATTTGGTATTTATGACACTTTGTTTGTTTTTTTCCTGCTTATGTGACTGAACATGATGGGCCACCTCGTGAGAGAATAAATAAAGGTTGATGATAAAGCACAGTGACAAATGAGCGTCCTGAAACGAAAACAGCAAAAAGAGAGGCACAAGGAGGTGAAATCGGGGGTGAGTGTAACTGTGGACGAAGGTATCAGATGGAGAGACTGCAGGGTTCTGTCAGAGTATTACAGGAGAGACACAAACAGCTCCTAAATGGATTCCTGCAGCAAAAGGATGATGTATTCTACACGCAATACTTTTCCTAAAGCCTCCTACCGGGGAGGTTCAGTTTACTCCGCTCTTCAAAAATGGAACAAGCTTTGCTTTAGACTCAGCTTGGGGCGAGACTTAATACTCCAAAACCAAAACCAGTAGAGGATATCATTAGGCAGCACAGTCAGGATCTGCCTGTGTGATGTGCACCAGTGAGGCTGGGGAGGTTGAATCACACATCAGAAACCGTCCTCTGCTTAAAGAGACGTGTACCGAGCAAATACAGTTGTTTCCAGAGCAAACATATCAGCAAATGTTTTTCCATGTGTTCAGGGTCTAACAATCCTCTGCTACAAACAGTCCACACTCAAGACGTACTTCAAGCCGCACGATTCAAATCAAATGAGAAGTGGTCAGTCGCAGTGTCGACAGACAGTCGGCCCAAACTCTGGTGTTTCATCTTCCATCTCTGTCTCAGGCTCACTGCACTTCTTCATCCGCAGCAGAAACACTCAGATAGACCCTCTGTTCTCTAAACCGGCCCAGATCCAGGCCGACTGAGCTGGAGACCTGCTGCGGAAAGAAGAGAATACAGCCGATGAAACAGATATTCAAGTCAGGAGTCAGAGGAAGAAGAAGAAGGATGTTTGATTTGCATCTGTCCATCAAATGGAATAATATTTCTCCAGATCTCCTGGAAAATGACTTGCTTCATCACATCAACTAAATAATGCCATAACTTGATAATGCTAAAGGTTTAAAGGTCCATCCACAGCAGCCACTTCTCTCAGCCACGCACACAAGAATTTGACTGACAATGCAGTTGTGTTGAATATAAATACATATTTGTGGTTTCAAACTGCTGTTTTGTATCTCGGCATCTGAGCCTCTGCTCTGATTGGCCAACCTCTCTCTGAGAAATGCAGGTCAGCCAGGTAATGGAAAAGTGAAACTCATCAGTAAATGCAAACGATGATGGTCAGTCGGTGCGGATTGAATTCAGGCTGAACTGCTCTGGTATCTCAGCCATATTACTGAATATCATTGGGAGGGCTGTCCAATGATATATTGACTTTCTGTCTAATAGCTAGCTGGCTCAGTAAAGGACCTTCTGAATTCAGCCCCCATATATCATCCCAGAAATCCTCCACTCTGGACTCACCAAGGTCACTGTGCCAGCTTCCATCTGTCAGCGGATCGCCCACTTCCTGCCAGACAGGAGGCAGCAGGGGAGGCTGAGGAAAACCATATCCACAGTCAGTCCATCAGGACTGGAGCCCCCCCCAGGCTTCATGATGATCCAACTGACCTGGCCTTCCACCAAATCCTGCCTTCAGTTTTACTTTGCTCAGTTTGCCCTTTTGCCCCCAAACCTGTTGTTTCCTGCCCCAGCCACCTCATCCCCTGCTCTGGAGCTCTGGTCCTGGATCACCATCTCACCTCTACACACTGGATTCATCCTCCACCATCTCCCAGCGTCCCCCTCCCCCCACCGACCACAACACAGACAGAAAGCTTCTGCTTGTTCTGCCTCATTGCCCCGCTCCCCTCTTTCACCCCACCCACTTTCCATTATTCAAGCTGTGCGAAGAAACTTTATTTCTCTGTTTGCATTGTGGGCCCACTTACATGAATTGCAAACCTGTACGAGTTCTTTAATGGAAAAAAGGCAATAGTAGTTATAATGTTTGTGTTACTTTTACATTTTGGGCTACACAATTTTCAGACAGTTGTGTTCATATCACACTGCGCAGCCAGAGGAAACAGAAGGTGGTACATCATAAAGTCTCAGAAAATGGAAATGAAGTGTAGACAGAACATACATCTGAGTTAAATAATGAACCATGACAAGGAGGACACAGTCTGAGCTTCTCTGATCGAACTCACAGGAGAGTGAGATCATGTCGCCCTTCAGCTGATGACTTCCATGAGATCACAGAAACAATGAAGACTACACACTCTGTGATCATCCAGTCTCCATCACTCAAACACTTCGTGGGAAACAACTTTTAGAAACACACTTGTGGCTCTGACTGTTGTAACTGCGCACACTTTAATATCTCTAGTTTGTTGGAGTCAACGTAGAAGAAACTGACAGTTATTCTGGAGACCAAAGAGAAAGCAGTTGAGTCGATCTCGACATGTTAGTGTCTCACCTTTGATCAGACTGTGAAGTGTCTGAGGCATTTTTGCTATGAATTGTAATTACACCCAGCGCTGCAACACTGGCTGCTTCCTGAAGCAGAAGCCTCCTGTCTTTGATTCACAAATTACCTGATTACCTCCACAGAGGACGGTCTTCGCCGCAGCACGCCGTATTAGCCCCCCGCTGAGAGGACAGCCAGCTGAGAGCATACAGTGTGTTAAACGGATCAAACAATAGAATCACTGAGGCCGAGAGCAACTTTTTTACTCAACATTACAACGTCTCCCCTGGAAATGACTGCTGTTAATGAAAATTTAATCAAGAAAATAAAATTCCAGCTGTATAATTCTGCCATCTTTAAATGCAGAAGATTAAAACACATAATTTTATCCTGCTAAAATATTAAGAATAGTATTTCACGTTAATGTTGCTTAGAGGAAAGAGGATGGTACTTTACTGTATTTTTTTCAATGTGTTTTGGGAAAACAACGAGTGAGCAATGTTTTGACTGAACAGTAACATTTTTCATTCTGCCAGTAAATAAATGACGGCCTTTTAGCTTTACTTGCTATTATTGGCAAAACAAATCATAGTTTAATTCAGTTTACGATGCTCTGCAGTTAGACTTGAAAAGTAGAAAAAAGATCTTTACTGTATTTAAAAAACAGTAAAAACTGCAAAGACAGAAAAATAACAGAAAAACAGTGTTGATTTTAAAATAGCACGATGCCAACCCTGTTCTGATGTTTTCAGGAGGAAACATGATGCTGCCAAGATTTGTTTTTCTAAATAATGAGAAATGCCATCAATGACTGTGCTCAGCTACCCGTAAAATGTTGATCCTTCAGAGATGGTTAAACACACTGTAGGAGAGCCCCTCCTACTGTTTAAGCCCTCAGACACAGTTTCATCATTCACCAACACCACCATCGTTCAATAAACTGAACCAAAGGCCTGTTCTAACCTGAACCTGATCACAGGCAACAAATGCAGTGTGAACATCCTGCATGCCGGATAGAAACATGATGCCAACCAACCAAACAAACAATCAAAAAAACCAACAACAACATGGCTTGTGAAAACAACAAAGACAGCAGATAATTCAGCAGCACACTTACTTTATTAAAGATATTGTCGGGTTACAGCAGAATCCTGCACTGAAAGGTGGAACCTGTTAAACAGAGAACTCAGACACTGCAGCTCAGGCTGAGTACTGAAGCTTACAGGAAATAACAAACCGTATACATCAGAGATTTATTTATATAGCATATAACAGACCAGCACGCAGCCTGGAAAGACTCATTCCAAACAAAACGAGGAAAACCTTCGCCTTGACACTGTTCAAGTGTCTGCTGAAGACGTTTTAATGACATAGATCATGATGGTTTTCCAAATGGATGCCATTACAGAAGGAACATTTGCTGACAGATAAAAACTTCCCTGTAATATTTCAATATTCAGTCATTTCAATCATTTCTCATTCTATTGATTCGAATAAGCAAAAGAAAAAACAGATGGATGTGTAACACACAATCTACAGTGAATCCGCCACGGTTTGGGATAAAAACAACTGTTAAACACAAACATGTACACTCACACACACAGACACACACTGGGCCACCGGCTGGGTTTAGAATGTGTTAGTTGGAGATAAGACTTTCCCTGATGTCCTGATTTCTCTTATTCCTCAGCCAAATTGCATCCTGCTCATCACCTCCTGCCCCCTCACCCCGTCACATCCACTCACAGAAGCTCACATGACTGCACTCTTTGTTACGCTTTCCAATGGCCCAAACTAAAGATTTGTGTGCCACATATGAGCGGAGAAAAACAATACCTGCCGTATCTGCTGTGGGGCTTATTTAATAACACCAATTTTTTTCTGTTGGAAAATTATAAATTAAAGAACAAGCTCATCATCTCGGGTTTGCTTACTCTGCTTAATTATTCACCATTAATTAGGCAGTCATCTGGCAATGCATTTATCCCACCAGAGCCCATAAAATATGGATAAATAGCACTTGTCTGAGTGTTGTGCTCACATGTCGACAGCGTCTGTGTTTTTTGTTTGGTTTTTGTTATGTCTTTTTTGGTGGTTGTGGGGGTAGTAACACAGTTTCTGAAAAAAGAGCATCGCCTCTGAATAAAAAATCACACGTAAGCTGATGGGGCATCCTGATATTTCACTTAATGCTGTTTTATAATTTTGCATCCAAAAGTCACTCACCCCAAAAACCTCCACGGTGAATCCATACTGGTCCAGTTTTTTTCTGAAGCAAATGAAATGGTGTCAATAGGACGAGATGTTCCTGTTTCCACTGGACATTGTCCTGTAAAAAACCAGCCCACTGGTCTTCTATCAGCAGGTCATTATGACCTCATAGTTAAGGTCTGTTGCCAGGCAACATCTAGTGGCCATAGTATTTATCAAATGAGCAAAGGGAATAGTGTGATGATGTAATTCATAGAGCAACGAACTCCAAATCAGGAGGATGTCAAGGTGGACACGAATCAACAAAACTCAGGAATACGACACCAGATATTAAAGTTCGATTCCCAAATGAAGGCAGCAGTGTATGTTGTTTCAGGAATCTCCAGTCAGGAGACCCAGGCTGAGAAAAATAACCTCATGGTTGGTCAGGTTAGAACTTTGGACATTTAACAGATTCACAGTGGTTTGTAAGTTTTATGGTCAAGGTGAACTCCACCAGTTTCACACATGTAGGAGTTTCCAGGAAGAAGAGCTAAACATACAGTAGGCACAGAAAGTATTCAAACCTCCTTCAGTTTTTCACTCTTTGGTACATTGCAGTCATTTGGTAAAATAATTTTTTATGTACATAACAACACAACAAAAAAATAGACATTTTGCCAACTGAAATATCACATGGCTACAAGTATTCAGACCCTTTGCTGTGACACTCGTCTATTTAACTCTGCTGCTGTCCATTTCTTCTAATCATCCCTGAGATGGTTCTACACCTTCATTGGAGTCCAGCTGTGTTTAATTAAAGTGATTGGCCTTGATTAGGAAAGGAACACACCTGTCAGCTCACAGTCAGAGAAAATGAGAATCATGAGGTTGAAGGAACTGCCTGAAGAGCTCAGTGACAGAATTGTGGCACAACACAACTCTGGCCAAGATTACAACAAAATTTGTGCTGCACAGTGGCCTCCATAATCATAAGATATTTGGGACAACCAGAACTCTTCCTACTGCTGACTGTCTTGCCAAACTGAGCAACTGAGGGAGAAGAGCCTTGGTGAGAGAGATAAAGAAGAACTCGGAGATCACTGAGGCTGAGCTTCAGAGATGCAGTGGGGAGATGGAAGAAAGTTTGAGAAAGTAAACCATCACTGCAGCCCTCCACCAATCGGACCTTTATGGCAGAGTGGCCTGACAGAAGCCCTGAAATCCAGCTGTGGAAAACTTATTGCCTCATTCCCAAGAAGACTTATGGCTGTATTGGCTCAAAGGGGTGCTTCTACGCAAGACTGAGCAAAGGGTCACTCAACTTATGGCCATGTGATATTTCAGTTTTGGTTCTAAATTTGCCAAAATGTCTATATTTCTATTGTATCAAAATGGGCTGCTGTGTGTACAGTAATGAGAAATTAAATCACTTTCATTATTTTAGCAAATGGCTGTAACGTAACAGTGAAAAATTTAAGGGGGTCTGAATACTTTCTGTACTCATTGTATATGAAAGAGTGGAACAAAGCCTTTCCTGTCTCCAGAGGGAGCTGTGTGATGTCTGAATATCCTCAGGCAAGTTGGCCATAGCTTGGTTTGAAGACTGGAAAGTCAAATGACCAGGGGGTGTGGAATAAAGGTTTGATGACTAAAACTATATAATGTATCCCATCGGCCTGTTAAAACCACCAGAGTGGGTTTAGCAGAAAGTTTGGCCACCAAGAGGAGGATAAATTCTCAGCTGTAATGGGGTCACTCAGTTTATAGCAATGAACTCAAACAGGAAAAGCTTTAACCCCTTGGCTGACATTTCTGCTGCAAGAATTCCTTAAACCACTCACCACACCACCATCTCAATAACCACGGGTTAATTTTCTGTCAATCATCTTGTCAATGAGTTGACTGTTCTTTGGCCCCGTGCTTAAGACTCGCCACAAAAATCCATCAATCAGGGACCCAGCCAACCTTTATTTGTATGCACCTTTTCATTCATTTGGATTCGTGCAAGGGTTCAAATTGAACCAAATCAAATTTTTTATACAACACCAAATTATTCCAGTCACTTTGAGGGAATGTACATTTAGAGCAGGAGAAACCTGGCAGAACGGGATTGAGCCAATGATAACAAAAACTACAGTTTAGGCAGATAGAAGAAGGTGAAAATTTATTTAAGGGAACAGAACAGTTCTTAAAATGACTAAAATAGAGTAACTAGTCATGAGAACTCTCTCTATGAAAAAGAAGCCTCGTTAATTTGGACTCAGTCGTCCTGCTGCTCCGGTCCATTCAGAAAGTCCGAGGAAACTGCCTTTCAGGAGAAGCCTTCACGGCGCCGCCGCTCCGCCATGTTGGCTCAGAGCCTCATAGGCCTCCGCTGAGAACCCTGGGTAACGGCTCGGAGCCAAGATGGCGGACGGCAGGGCAGATGCATAACCTCCGAGTGGGCGGAGCTTGTGTTTCTGGAAGCTCCGCGGAGAGAGACGTCCGGGCAGACGGAGCGGCGGAGCGGGGAGGAAGGCGCACACCGACGGCTGGAAGTGTCTCCGAGCCCCGGAGAAGGAGACGGAGACCCGGGGGATTTATTTGTCCTTTTTCCCAAAGTGTTCGCCGGACACCGGTCAGTCACCGCCGGACCGTGTGTGCCTGTGTGTCCGTCCGGGGATGTGAAGATCTGCCGGTCCACCTGGAACGGTGCTGTAACCCGAGCCTGGCTGACGGTCCCCGGGTCTGTCCGGGCAGAGTGACCGGCGGCAGACCACCCACCGGCGGAGTTCCTCACTGCTATGTCCGCCTTCTGAGAGCCGGAGGCTGGGGGGTAAGATACCGGGAAGCCGCGGGAAAGGCGGGGCCGAACCGGTGGACTCCCCAAACTGGATTATTGACCCCCCACCCCCCCTACAGGGGGCCGATTCACCGACTCACTCTCCGCTACGCAGCCGTTTTTCTCCCCCGGAGAGCGGGGGTGCCGGTGGTGGTGGTCGGGGCGGGTCGGGGGTCGACGGAAGGAGGCGACAGCGGGGATTGCGAACCGGCTCTTCGGAACTCTCCACCGACCGCCCTGCCGCTGACGACACCGGCGGTGTGGTGACCGCCGTCCCCGCCTAACGGTCAGCTGCCCCCCCTCCGGCCTCCGCCGCCTCTCGCCGTCTTCAGGGAGCTTACAGCCGCTTTAGGGACGCATATTTTCGGGGATAATTCTCCCCCCAGCCGGGGTCGGACTATGGCGGACGACGACATCCTCTTTGAAGATGTGTACGAGCTCTGCGAAGTCATTGGCAAGTAAGTGGCCGAACGGTTCTGTTGTCATTTCATTTATTCAGCTTTGTAACGTCGGTTCCCAGCCAGCTCTCATTAATATCCCGTCACCAACACAGTTAACCGTGAAATGAGCTTGATCGTTAAATCTGTATTTATTTTGATGTTGTGTCACGGACTGCGGTGAGCAGCTCCGGTCCCCATGAGTTGTGTTACAGTTACACACTTACTGTACTTTTGCTTTGACCAAGTGGCAGTTGGCAGCACACTGCAGAGATTAAAGGGCAGGGCACACACACACACATATATAATATATATATACACACACACCATCGTTGAGTCATGCACATCTGGTCATCGTTAGAGCCTGTGAAGGTTTCATCCAGGCCACTTGGAAAAACATCCACAGTAACAGGATAGCTGTGCGGTGTGTTTTTGCACTGAGAGCTTCCTGCCTCATCCCTGCAGGAAGACATAATTGAACTTTATTATGAAAAATTGTGAAGTATGAACAGACTGCAGGTGAATCTCTCGTTTTGTAACCCTGCTTTAGAAGTCAGGGCGGCAACAAAGCCTGGTATATCATTAACATTTATCCACATAATTAAGAGCTGTTGCTGCCAATGAGTTGTAGTGCTGTGACAGTGCAGTGTGCGTGTGAAAGGGTGAATATTCCCTTGATGCTTCTGCTGCTGCTCTGATGACTAATAGCCAGCAGTATCAGTCCATGTAGGACCCATCCTCTCCAGTCGTTAGCCTTTATGTGACTGCGCTTGCCTTTGTTCTGATGAATAGCTGTCTTCCCTGCACCACACCTGGGACTTTCCGACCTGATATAGGCCAATGTGAGTGCATGTGGCGGGAGATGGTCCACTTTGTGTTGATATTGTGCCAAGGTGTCTGACTGGGTGGTGGGGGCTGTTTCTGCTTTGACCGACACATGAATAACAGCCTGTGTCATCCAAACTGCTGGTCTTGAATAAAGCACTTCATTGAGCGTTCAAACAGCAGCTCCATGTGAATCAGGGAGCTTGGCAGGCCCTGACAGATGAAGTCAGTCATAGCGGGCCGACTGGTTTGTGAGACTTGTGTCACAGAGATGGTTGACTGTTTGAAAGGGTGATAAGACCTGTACCACAAAGAACATGTTTAGGCAAGCCTGAAAACAGCACTATTTTTTCTCCTCCAAATCTCAACATAATCACAAGCGATTTCTTTGTCTCTCACTCAGAGGCACACAAGCTAAGACTCAAAGGGGTCCTCCTTCTCCATCTGTCCTCTTCCTCCATGTGAGCATGTAAAAGTCTGAAAATCAGCAGTTTTAAATAAGTGTACAGGCAGGGCTTCTGGTCAAAAGCACCAAGTCTGCCACACACACACACACACACGCACACGCGCACGCGCACACTCACTCTTGGACTAAGTTTCTGAATCAGAGCTGCGCTCATTGTGTTCAACAGATTGTCTGTGATTTACGCTTTGCAGAGGGAGAGAGCGGCCTTTTATCAGCCGACCTGCTGCTGTCTGAGAGCTTCAGCAGAGTATTTTAAAGATTTTTTTTGACCAATGTGGGCCTTTTATCATTTGATAGACCAAGTTTGGAGAGGAAAGAAATGGGACAAATTTGAACAGGTTCCTTTGCTTTGAATTTTTTTCCTGAATTAAGAATAAAATGAAATAAAAGAAAATCCCCCACGCACTTGATCTTGGATAGGTGTATGTATGTGTGTGTGTGGCACAGATACAGGCCCATATTTAGGTCATCAGGAGCTGTTCTTGGAAAGCAGTGTAGGGATCACTGCTCCGAGTGTGATCGCAGGATTTAGTTGGATTTATGTTTGGTCTTGGCCCTTATGGACAACACAATCCACACTAGGTTAGGGTTTGTGTGCAGATCTGTGCAGACGTATCATCTGACGACAAGTGGACAGGACCCCCCCCCCTGCACGATTTCCCTTTGCATGTATTTTTAGAGCACCGACTTGGGCCGAAAAGCCCGTCTTGTCACCCACATGTGTGTGACGGTGTTTTGTTGTGTTGCATACATCTGTCTTGTTGCTGTCAGACTGATCCTGCCCGTTGTGTCACTACATCCCCCGAGGCGCCAAAACAAAGAGGAAGAGGCAAGGGGTGGGAGAAGGCAAAGAGAGGTTAGGACCGACAATGAGGAGGGGTGGAAGATGAGAGGAGGAGAAAGGTTGAATTGTAGATGGGATGAGTGCAGCACTAAGAGAGGTCAGGGACACAGTGGAGGGAGGCAGTCCATTAGTTACACTCACATTAGGAGACGTCTTCTGCCTGCAGGCCATGCTTTTTCCTCAAGCATCCTTAGGAAGAAAAAAAGTTGTTCATGTGGGCCTGTGTGTCTCTTACAGCAGGGGATGTGACACAGCACTGTGCATGAAGATCTGCAATGAAGAAAAATGGCGTTCCTAATCCTTGCTGGTGTTAAACTGTTATGCAGAGAATTGCAATTTCAGTGAATCACACCAAAAACTGCACAGTCTCCCAGATTTAGGTTAAAGTGATGATGTCATGGTCGTAACATCACAATGCAGCCGGCACACTGAGAGGTTGTGCAATGATCCATGGTGTGCATATCCATGTGCTGCCATCTCTTCTGTTAATGGAGCCAAAAACTGGAGTTAATATTACTGGCTGAACGGACCAACGTTGGGTTTAACGCTGTATATTGTCGTGAATATCCCAAACATGGCTGTAGAGCTGAGCCCTAGCTGCTCCACTGCAAATAAAATAAATTATCCTCCATTTGCATACCTCCTGCCCTTCCAGGACACCCAGGGGTGCTCCGCAAAGCCTGAATGTCATTATAACTTGGCCCAAGGATGTGTGTGTGGGTCAGCTCTTACATCTGTGTGTTGGATCCATTGTGTCCATTTTCCGAGAAGTGACAAGGCATATAAGCCTGAGGCCCAGCTCCATCTCCTGTGCATATGTCCCATTCACCTCATGGAGGGAGGTGACATCATCCTTTACTCCACAGGGAGCTGAGCTGCAGCTCTCGGCCCACTGCTGTCTCTCTCAGCTCAGCATGGAGGTAAATTATGGTGAGGAAGGTCCGTGAGTGCAGGTCCTTCCCCCAACCTTCTCCTTTCCCTGAGTTGGAGCCGAGTATTGTACTTTACCAAGGTGCAAAATGCCACTTCACCTAAATGTGTATTTGCCGTGCTGAGGTTTTGTGTATTCATGTGTGTGAGTCTGCCCTGGCACAGATTGGTAAAAGGTGTTTGACCTATGTCAGGACGAGCGGCTCTACCACAGGGGCCATGTTTGGCCCCAGGGCTCGGTTTGTTAATGGCCATAAGTGAGTTTAGCTTTTGCTAGCTGAGTGTGAGTGCTGGGTGGTTGACGGGTCTCAGTGAATTAGCTATTCTACTCTGAAACCAGCTCAGACTAAGGCATCATCAGCCCCGTGGGCTGTGGGTCAGTGGGTTAATCACTGCTGAGTTTCCATTGAAGACAAAGGTCGGCTTTTTAAAGGCAGGAGCACTGAACTTGGCATCCTGGAAAAGGCATGTTCAATAATTTACAACTGGAATGGCCTAAACTCACGGGAGCACGGGCATCATGTTTACAGTTCAACGTTTCCTTCTCAACTTGTTGTCTTGTTCTATATTTTGGCTTATTTGCTTTGGGTGCTTGCTAAGGCTGAAGGTTTAAGTTTTGTGATCTCAGGTTTCAGATGTGGCTCAGTTCAATACTGAGAGCTGGAGAACTATAAATGTGAATATGGGTCAATACTGTGAATGGAAAACAACTTTTGTAAACCTAAATACTCGCTAACAGCAGGTAGTCGATACTCTAATGAAAACAGGCCACATGGTGGGTGTTATTTGTCCTGCTAATGATGCCACTCCCACAGACCCAGGGCCTGTATATAATTCTAGTTAATCAACCCCGAATCTTTAAAGATGCCTCTAGATGTGTCAGTCTGCTGTTCATGTTATTGGCATTCAGGCAGAAATGGTTCATATAATTCAGAGGAAAAACTGATTCATTATAATTTTTATTCGCTAGATTTTACCAATTTGTCGTAGTATGATATTAAATTAGATCTGTCGGAGATTGAATTTGCTTTTCAGCATCTATGGTGGTATTTTGTGAACTGTGGTGTCCCTTCTCAGAGGCTGTTGGCAGGGATGGCAGTTTGGAGACCCAGGATGTTCCCTCTCTAACAAGGACACTTTAGCACCATCCTAATAAATCCACCTTAATTGGGACTCCGTAGTGGTTGCTGAATAACCTCCAATTAAGAAATGCAAGTTTTTGAAGCTGTAATGCGTCAACAGACTCGTTGCGGTTTGTGACTAAATGGGGTCCAAAGTCTCAGGAGAAAACAGGCTCAGTGTTCTGCTCTTCAGGGCCTTCGCCAGCATTGTCTGTGTGTGTGTTTGTGTGTATGCAGGCAGTTTGTGCTACATGATCCTAGCCTCTCCCGGGATTTGGAGGAGAAAATCTGCTGAAAAGCTGGTTCCTGCACGCACAATTACACATAGATGATACAGCAGAGGATCTCACACTCCACCACTAAAATATTTATTCACCCTCATCAGTCTGGAGAAAACACCCCGAGCAGACCCCTGCAGCTCTCCATGAAAAATACACTTAGCTTGTTGAGTCTTGTCGAGATCCTCACAAGAACATGCTGCGTTCAAGTCGCACGAGAACTTCCTGCCGAAGTCACCCCCTCCCCATTTGTTTGTTGTTTTTAAAGTAAAGTGGCATGTGGCTCATTTAACTCACCGAGTCATTCCAGCTTCTTAAGTGGCTTTATGTTGTGTAGAATTTTTAAAACACTTTTGGACTTTTACTTGTCTGTCTAAAAGGAGACTGGTTTTCTGACATTTTACAATTACATTACTAATCAATGAGTTGACAGAATAACCAATAGATCAGTCAATAATTAAAGTAGTTGACAGTGATTGGAAATCAATCAGTCAGTTGACAGTATACAATTTTATGGTATATTATGGAAAAACTCATTAAAGTCGATTATGGCCAACCAAGATTTAGCACATTTATAATTCAGTTTGACTCTGCAACACAACACCAGTTAGACGTACTGCCAGTTGTCTGATTCCAAACCAGCGTGAGATGTTTTTGTTTCTTTTTTGAGTTGAGTCGTAAACAGAGCTGTTATCCAGACTATAATTTCCTTCTTTCCACTGCATGCTTAGAGAAAAAACACCTGTAACACCTGACCTTTATAAGAATGGAGCCATCAGTCATGTTCTGCAGATGATGCACGTTTCATACAATATATTTCACTGTAAGCAGGCAGATTCTTTACATTTTTTTTTTAGTTTCCTTCCAGGACATGGACACTCTGAGCCTCATCGCAGGTAAATTCTCTCCACGGCTAATCCATGAAGGGTGACTGGAATTGGTTAGTTAGAATCAGATCAGCAGTGTCTAAGTATTCCTCCACTTCCCAGTACCAGAAAAGTTTTTGGAAATGCTTGCACACATTTGGTACAAAAAGACAGTGCATTTAAAAAAAGGCTGAGAGATGGTGCAGCTACTGAAAGCATCTAGTCAGGAGAGGGCCCTTGATGTTCATCCAGCTCTGTTGTCCCCCGTACCTGCTTTGAGCTGGAAACAGCTCCACTGAAGCGTGGCAGACACTGCGGGCACACACACACATTGCTTATCCACCAGTATTCCTTTATATCTGAACACATGTGTCCGGGGTTTGTGTCTCTGGTCACAGCAGGCTCCTGCTCGTCAACAAGGTGATACAGTCTTTTTCATCACTGCATTATTAATGAATGAATTCCCTGCTGGCCCCGTGTGTGTCTGAACACTCTCCCACAGAGATGTCATGTGTATGTGATTATATTCAACAGCACAAAATGGCATTTAAAGTCCCATTCTGTTCACCGAGGCCTTTATGGATAAGTATGACATCATCACAGACCAGAATCCATGTCTGTTTATAGCAGCTGATGGTTTTTTGGTTTGACAGTCGAGGATTCAGTTTCCAAATGTTGCCATGCAGCCAATCACGTTTTAGCTCTATTTCTGTATCTTACTCCTCCTTGCTCTTGTTCCTCCACTGTTCCTTCTTATATAAAGTTTTTGCCCTGCTGTCGCTCCACTTGAGCCGCCTCAGTCTAAACTGATTTCCATGCCGAAGCACACATTGTCACTTGAGCTACAGCTGAGGATGCTTGGAAAAAACAACACATGCCATATAACACACCACAAAAAGACATTTCTATTCTCACACCCCTTGAAAATTGCTTTTGAGAGTTTTTGGAGCAGCTGAAGTGCAGATGACATGGTTCATGTCGTCCACACGGAGCTGTGGCTGTTAACAACATCTCTGTCATGTGAGAGGTGACTGGGCTTCATGCTGTTCCCTGTCCGACAAGATGAAAAAAGTTATGTTGGTGTTACGAGGTTAATGTAACTTGTGTTCTGGATGGTTTGCAGATGTTTCCACTGCACTGAACCATCAGTGCCATGTGTTTATGGCTTCAGAAGTGTCTGGTCTTTGTCTCTAATGACTGTGTCACCAATCGGCTGCTGCTGTTGCTTTGGATGTGGACTCAGATCCTTGTCCGCAATTTGTTGCAGTTTCCATAGATTGCTTTTTGTAAAGCAGCTGGTTTAGTGAGTGATGAAGTTTAACTAAAGGTGTCAAGGCAGCAATTAGAGTCCAGATGTCCCGAGGCCATCAGGGATCGGGGCTGATCCAGAACATTTATTTTTTTTATGGATCTCCTTTGGCAAGACAAAGCCAGATCGAATTATTCCTGTGTTTGTTTGTTTTTTTTTCATTATTTTTTCATTTTATTTTGAAAAAGGAATGCATTAATGAGCAGAGTAAGGGCTGCAGACTGTAGCTTCGTCATATGAGAGGACTGTGTTTTGAATATTTTTAGCTAGAGTCTGTTTTGCTGCCACTTAGTTATTTACTAACCTATAAAAACTTCAAGGTACCAGCTCATTAAAGCTTATTGGCTGTTTAAGCGGAGGGCAACAGCACCAACACCTGATGAACCAAGTTAATTCAGATCTGCTGCTCTCCTTCTGTGTGTTATCCGTCCATTCTCATCCTCCATCTTTGATAGTGAAGTCTCTATATCGAACGCTATTATTGGCTCCGCTGGGTGATGTCACAGCCAATCGGAGTGTCTTATTCAGAGGCCTTGCTGTCTGCTGCTTGTATATCCAAAATGAATGAGGTTGTGCTGATTTTGAATATGTGGCGTCTTTTAAAACGACAACTGTTCATGGAAAAAAACACCAATTGCGCTAACCTCTAATTGAATCTTTTGTCTGTCCTGGTTGCTTTGTATTTGTTGGTTAATCGGCTCTCTCTTCACTGCTGACTGGAGCATTTACACACAAACATGACCACAGGCTGCGCTTCTGCTGCACGTGCAGCCTTTCCACATGCATCTCTGCTCTGTGACTGTGTGCATTCTGATGTCTCTAATGTATTATGATTGCGGCCTCTTGAGAAATCCAGAATAGATGCATTTCATTTATTCCCTCCAGTATCTCATCATGGTTTTTGTGTTTAACATGTTATTGAATGGCCATAATGGGCTCTTCAGAGAGATGTGTTTGTCTCACACAGCACTTCCAAACCTTGATCATAGTCTAGACTCCTAAACAATGCCTCATATTGATTTGAAGATGTGTGCGCTGGCACACAGAAGACATAGAAGCTCAGTAAATGACGGCGCTTGCTTTGGCAGTCATTCAGTACATGATGTCGATGTATAGCAAGTTGAATACGTTGACAGAACAAGCAGCACACAATTTGACAGCTTTGAGCATCAACCTGCACCGAGTTCAATTGTTTATTACCAGTCTTTGAAACGGGGGTTTAAATCATTTATAGTGGCTGTGGAGGAGAAGCGGCATGTTGTAACAGAGCCAGGGTCTGCATGTAGATGGAATATCTCACCTTGAAACCGGTCGTTTTAATGATGCATGTGTGTTTGCTCCTGTTTGAGTCAGATTTCAAGAAAGGAAGATGTTTAGCAGTCTGCTGCTGGATGTAGACCAACCAACCACCCGCAGAGACATGAAAAGATACCAAAGAAGAGAAGTAAAGTACTGCGACAGAGGTGCAGGCAAAGTGAGGCAGTTGGGGGATTATGTGAGGAAATGGAGAATAATTACAGAAGCATGGATGTTAAGGGCATGATCAGGCTGGGGCCACATTTAGCTGGAGTGTTATGGCTGTTTTGACATATTATCTGACAGATGGGTGACACATGCTCTGTGTCCCAGCCCCATTCTAAGTGCAACTGGGGCCGTGACAGACACGGACCAGGACTCGCTGTGGCGAGCCGGCTGGGAGAAAAACGCCTCCCGACTCCGCCACAATCTCACAGTATAATTCACATTTACCACCTTGATTTCCTCCTTATCTCACTTCCTGCTCTGTCTCTCAGAGCTGCCTCAATGCTCACCTTTTGTTATCTACGATTGTGTGTCAATATAACACCAGTATTGTGTCATTGTTTCAACAAATCTCCCAGCTCATTGGATGTGGAGCGAGATCAGCAAACAACTTGTGTATTCCATGTCCAGTAACAGGGATCTGGTTTTGCTCGGCCCCCATTTTCCTCTTAAAGAACACGCTGTTATTACAGATACATGTTTAATTAACACCCAGGTATTTCAGAGTAACAAGATACAGCTGACACTAAGTATTGAAAGTCCCCCCTTTTATATTAGTGGTCCCGTATTTGAACTTCTTGATTAGAAGAAGAAAAATTTTTTGGTTTTAAAAACCAAAAGCAACCTCAGTGTCGTTTTAGATCTCTTCTGTCAGGCTTCTCTCTGGATCTCTGGCCAGTCATCCAATCAGAAGAGTGGATCTGACCATCTCTTACAGTTTGTGTGATTCTACTTTCCACCTGCAACATTCAAGATGTCTTCAACGATGAACAGATCATCAGAAAATGGCAAAAAAAGTCATGTGGGCTCAGGCAGTGCAATCACACCGACTCTTTTCAGTCGCTCCCACTCACACCCTTGAACAATGACTCTGCTCACATTTACTGTGTGGATGTGTGTAGAAGGAGCCGTTGTTACTCATTACCTCAGTGCAGGTTGAAATGGCAGTGTTTGTTCTTGAAGGGGAGTTAAATGAAGTCTGAGCAGCAGCAACAACAACAGGGCGGAGAGTGACTGAAAGTGGTGCCACTGTCACTTTGTGGCCTTCCTGCCCCGCCATCTGGAGCTCTGTGGGGAGCTGACGGCCTTCGCCTGCATGTGCTCTGAGTGTGGGTGGGTGTGGTGAGCAAATATGTTTGGAAATATCCCGCGTCTAAATCTGTCAGCCAGAGACAGGAGCAGCAGTGGGGCTCGGCATCACCTTCCTCCAGAACGATGTTCGCTTTGAGGAGAGCTAGCTCTGTAGAATGGTTGCTCATTTGGCCACTTTGTCGGGGATGGAGGTGTCAGTGTGCAACTGGCCGAGTGTATCACGCAGTCAAAGATTACTGATTTCATTCTCCAAGTCTGCGGACACACCCTCTTGCAGGTTGTTGCCGGAGGCTGGACAAGCAGGAGCAATGAGAGGATGAACGGAGCTCAGGTGTGCTCTGAAATCATGAGTCATTGAGACAACGAGGAGGAGGATCACACATGCTGGTGCTCCAGGCAACTGAAGTGTTACTACTGATGTTTGCTGTTGGATCAGCTGTCATTGTGTGTGGGGGAAGACACACACTCTGACAGGTGTAAGAGATGTTATCTCATCCAGCTGGTTTCTGAACAACAGAGACCGAAAGAATAAAAATACTTGGATTAGAAAGTGACAAAGACTTTAATGTAATGGTTGATATAAATGCTGTTTTGGTGGAGGTGAGGTAGTTTGAAACTAATTTGCTTCGTATTTTGAGTTTTGCGTTGAGTGTGGGGAAAATGGCTCTGTAGCGCCACCTATTGTTGTGCCCCTTGCTTCAACCGTAAGTATGGAATTTGTCAGGCGTCGGTACCGTGATAAATTTTTGACCTCATATTTCCTCATCAGGAAGAAACGACTTTCAGAGACTTTGGTTTATTGCGGTCTGGTCTCCTGACTGTCGGGTTCTTCTCCCCGCTGACGAACCATCGAGTCACTAATTTGTATTTCGGCTTAAGTGTTTATCATTTCTCAGATGGGTTTTAATCTGTGCAAACAAATCTGATTTCAGCAGACGCTGTGCTGTTGTCAAATATAGCCATGCTAACAGTAGCTCCTGCAGAGCCTGTCTACCCACTGCAGTTTAATCCATCTGGCCATTTTGTGTATCTGCTGTCAAATCATCTGAGCACAAATTACAAACCCCCATCTTGATCTTGGTCACCTCACTAATCCCAGGAGCCTCAGATTCAGATCTGATGATCTCCCAAAATAAACTGATTTGTCCCAGCAGGAGGACAAACGTTACACACCTGTAGTAGGATCATGCTCAGTTGTGCTGTTCACTCACAACACATGCAACAAAAATAGGTGACTCTTAAAGTGTAAAAACTTTATCTTTTTTAACAATGAAGCACCTAAAGGTGGAGCCTTCTCGGGCCAACCTATCCCAGGATTCTGATGCACACCAGTAATTTTTTACAACTCAAAGTTAAGTAAAGTGTCATTTCGAGACACAGGAAACGAGGAAATGGGGAACCAGAGTGACATGCAAGAAGCAGCTCCTCCACAGGTCAGACCGTCTCACTTCAGTTCCTTAACCCCCGACCCGGTCCTCGGTGGTCCAGGTCCTCTGAAAGATCAGCTAGCTTTGTTACAGAGTAGAAGAAATGATTTATCAGGAACTTGGGCTTTACAAAGTGATATAAACTGCACTGTACAAGCACACACACACACACACAGTTGGATTCATCTGTCTTGTAAAGCTTTGACCTTAGTTGTGTTAATGTTGAACTGAGACAGTTTAAAACGCTTCACAACTCTTCAGTTTGGTGAATAAACAACACAAACATTGACGCCCAGAAAGCAACATGACACAGCACCTGGTCCAGCCATACCTTCACTGATGTGTGTGAGTGTGTGTTTGTGTATCCACTGTGTGATGGTGTTTATACACAATGGGCCAACATTAATAATTGTGTGTAAGCAGCGTCCAGCTACATCCTCGTGTCTGGATAAGTCTGTTGATGCCTGCGGCCCCTTAGACTTATGGGAAGGGCCCACGCTCCTTTGCAGGCTGTGACCCTCAAGGTTCAGTGTGATTATGCACATTCAGAAATGCGTTAACACTTTCTCAGGCTTACACAGCCTCACTGTGTAAAATCACTTAACATAAATTATCTTTAATCTGGAAGAGACGTGGACTCTGTTTCTGTCTCTCTCTGTCCGAGGCGTCCTCTCCCTGGTTGGTAGCAGATGGTGTAATCAGGACATTGGCGCTGAAATAAAGGTGAACGCCGTCCGTCATGCAGTTGAAAATAGAGGAAACAGACATCTTCTATATAAAGATATCTTCCACGCGAAGATGCTCAGTGTTTAACTGCAGAAAGAAGTCACTGATCAGACTCCTGTTTTCATCTGCTGGGCTTGTGTTTTGACAGCGTTCATCTCACACACTTGACGCTTTGGCCTCTCAGCAACGCTCTGCTCTGATTAGCTGTCAGAGGGCTTTCCTGTCAGAAAGGATCTCATGTTGTTGGGGTGACCCAAGTGGCGTCCCCTGTTTGATTTCCGGTGAGAGCAGACTGTTTTAAGGCAAAAATAAATAGCAGGTGGAAACTGTATGAACACGTCAACCTAAAAATAGGCACTCGCACATTTTCACACTTACAGTGTGCAGAGTTTCATACACACTTCCATATGTCCCTCTGTAGTCTGTTTTTCTTTCACAGCGTGTGGCGGATCGTTACTGAGGACCAGGACTCAGAGTCTGTCTGGTCTGGATCAGCACTTGTTGTTAGTTAGGCCTCATTAATGGAGTGAGATGAAGTTCATTAAACGTCATTAAACATCGACATGAAGCTTCACCAACTTCACTTCAGCTCGGCCTGGTCAGCACAGCCGCCTCACAGCAGCAAGCTCTGATGTCAGCCGTGTGTTTGTGAGCTGCCGCTTTAGAACCAGAAGAAACCAACAGACCTGCAGACAGAACAGATAATTTACTCCCTTTGGAAAAAGTTGTGCATTAACTTTCCTCTGGAGCTCAGCTGTGTGACCAAATCGAATCAGATTTATTTATGAAACGCCAAATCATAACAAAATTACATCAAGGCACTTTACATAGAGAGCAGATCTAGACCAAAGTCTTTATAAACTCATTTAAAGAGACACAACAGATCCCAGACGAGCAGGAAAAACTTCCTTCAAGAGGCAGAAACCTCGGGCAGAACCAGGCTGGGGGGATCTGCCTCGACCGATTGGGGCAGAGAGGCAGCGAGAGAGACGAGGTGTCGAAGCTACAGCATGGCGTCACTCAGTGGTCCTGTAGCTGCGCAGAAGACGGGCAGCACTTTGGTGCACGTGTGTGTGTGTGTTTATAAGTTGGTGTCACCCTGTTTATGCAAGGTGTATGTGATCTCTTAGTTTGTAACAGCGTGTGTGTGTATGTGGGCTAATCTTGGCTTTAGTGCTGGCTTCAGCTCACAGTGAGGATTAAGAGACATAAGCACACAGTGAGTGTGACTGGACGGAGCAGAGCGGGACAAAGACCTGACAGACGCTCCATTAAGATGCAACAAAAGAATCAGTGTCAACAAAATCATCACTCAGCCAGTTAATATTTTAAACATCTGTGACCTTGACAGCTGCTGCTAGATGCTGTCAGAGTTACTCAGCTCCCAGGGAGGTTTCTTTTTTGAACATAAGATCATTTTATTTCCTTGTACAATAATTGAATTGATTGAACATTGATTCAATTCTGATCATGTGACACATTTTGTGTTATATTCTTATTTTTGTGTATCTTAGGAACAAGAATGTAACTTTGACATTGCGATGGTTCTTTGTGGTCGACTTTTTAGATTTAAGGTTTGCCATATTTAGATATTCCTTCTTTTTAGAGCTTTTTGGCTTTTAGAACAATGACAGAGAAAGAGAGAGGAATCCTTAAACCTGGCCTGGTGCTGTTAGGCCTGAGCCTCGCTGGCACCCTGTCGGTATTTGATTTCATTTAAAAAATTAATAGCAGCTCATAAATGGATAACATGTTCTGCCTGAACAAACTGAGGATAGACAGTGATTGGCTGGGGCATCAGTTTGTAAACAGACAACACAACGTCTATTTCACAATGAAATCAGATTAAAAACAGGATGTAGAAGCCTTTGAGTTGAGAGAATAGTTCAGTTGTTTGACAAAACTTTAAGATATAAAAACAAAGACCCAGCTTAGGTAATCAGGTAACTGTAAAATATAATCCAGTTAAATAATAAAAAACAGATAATTTTTATATTATTGATTAAAGATTATTTTGCGACTGACATTGTGATTTCAATATGTGCGACATTGCAGTTATAATAATCAGAGTATTGCAACCTGTAGGCTGGAGCGTCTCTGCGGCAACACAGTGAACAATATGTTGATCACGTTGCTGTTTTGATTAAACTTTGATTAATTGTGCCGTTTTAATTTTTATCAATACATTTCTTCAAGTAAATTTTAATTATCTTCTGAATTAGAGTAAAATTGAAGTTATCATATTGCTGCTGTGATGAGCTCCGGTTCTTCACAGGAGTCTGCACAGAGCGAGTGTTGTCTGAGAAACTGAACCTTAAGTTGTGGCTTCATTACAAGATGATAGGCTCAGTGCGGGTGCCCTTTGACCCTGCCATGGC
This sequence comes from Echeneis naucrates, assembly GCF_900963305.1. Classification (NCBI taxonomy): domain Eukaryota; kingdom Metazoa; phylum Chordata; class Actinopteri; order Carangiformes; family Echeneidae; genus Echeneis; species Echeneis naucrates. Next base: position 1,017,572 of record NC_042531.1, on the reverse strand, counting down.
GTGAAATGGCGAGTGGGTGCAGCGTTGCACTTTCAGACGCCCACAGCAGATGAGTTAAAGGTCAGTGCTTTTCTCTCAGCCTGCCGTCCTGCCAGAGTGGTAAGCAGTTTGGGTACTTCATGTGCCCTGGACTTTGTGTGTGTGTGTGTGGACTGTAACTGCGCTGCATTCAGGATCACAACTCCTTTACAAGCACACAGCAACTCATTGTAGGCCAGAGACTTTCCTCTGAGCTTTCTTCCACAGCACTGACTTCCCTTCATGCGACACACACACACTTTCTTTAAGGCTGCACTCGCAGACAATTGACTATGTGCCATAGATTTTAGTGTATTTTGTGCAGGGCTGATTGGAGCCTGGGCCCCCGAGAAGCTTTGCTGACATGTAGATCAATGCAGACTAGCAGGAGTAATCAGATACAGGCCTGGAGGAAGGAGCTGGGGAGTTGGACGTGAGCAGGCTATGGTTAGGTGGCGTGTCAGGATGCAGACTAATGCTCTAAGAGCAGTCGGCAAGTGAGCAACAGGAGACGGGGAACAAGGTGGGAGTGAACAAGGACTGTCAGTGTGTCCATGTGTGCAAAGACCAGACAGCAATGGCTGAACCTGTCTGCCCTGAGGGGGGGTAGGCAGAGAGGAGGGAGATGGCAGTTTGCAGAGTTACAGATATATTTTTAACCCTTTGCATTTTAACGTTAGCTTATGTTTTCAGTCGATCACTGATCCTCACATAAAGTCTCTCCTTTCATTAGATTTCTCTGTGTCCACTGCCTCTCTGTCTGTCAGTGTTTATTTCTCACCGTTTGGCCTGGAGGCCACTAAATCTCCTCTCTCAGGTAGAAAAGCACAGAGCTGCAGCTCATTTCCTTTTAAGTCTGCTGGCAGAAACTGGCAGACTGAGTTCCTGCTCTTTGGCAGAAGGTGTGGAGCTGGCAGAAAGCAGAGATGCTCTCAGTGTCAGGAAAACAGGCCGAGTCAGGGTGGTGCTGAATGTTCCTCTACAGCTTTAGAGCTGTGTTTGAGCTGGAGTCGTGCTGTTTTCCTCCCTATACGGCAGAATCAGCTGACCTGTCCGATCTGAAACTAACTTCAGACTGGATCCGTCTGACTCGTCTTCTGTGTGTTTATCTGTCCATTCTCATCCTCCATCTTTGATAATGACGTCTAGGGTCACCTCTCTACATCGGAAGCTCCTATTAGCTCCGGTGGGTGATGTCACAACCAATCAGAGCGTCTCATTCGGAGGTCCAGCTGTTGAGACTAATGAGACAGTGAATCAACAGAAGAGTGATTGGAGCTCAGATGTGTCTGTTCATATTTTCATTCAGAGAGATGAACGTGATAAAGAAACAGACCTTAGTTTGCTCCATGATCAGAAATCCTCACACTGACAAAATATTTGACATTCTGACAAACCATATTATTAAACTAATCATGCTTAGCATCAACATCGTCACCATCCTTTTAAAGAGAAACCCACACATTCATCATCGTCGTCATCAATGCAGAGTGTTACGCACCCTGGATCAGCTGATCAGCTGCAGGTTTCTCTCTGAGTGGCACTCATTGTGGATGGCGTGTTGCCATGACGCTGCACAGCTACAGACGGGAAGGACGCCCAGACTGACGACAGGTAGGATCAGCGGTTGGATGATGATGTTGATGTCTCAGTGCATTTACCCCTTCAGGAAGTCTATGGTAGCATTACTACGGAGTGTGTGTGTGCCATGTATGCACACAAGGCCACTGTCAGCCTGCAGCTCAGGTCTTGTGTTTGCAGAGCAGAGAAATGAGTGGTAAAGGAGATGGTTTGTTGGAAGAAGGATGAACATTAAACATCAGGAGACTAATGAAGACACATTAGAGAGGCTGGAGCTTCTCAGCCATGTGACGGTGTGATGTGGCATCTGTTAGCAACTCTGCTGCTCTCTTATGCTTAAAAAATTCTTCAGAACACACACTCATTAGACCAAATCTGCAGTTGGTGTGTGTGTGTTAGTGTTAGTGCGTCCGTCCTCTCCTTCCTCAACTTTCACTGTCACTGCTTTTTATTCTCAGCCACTATCAAACTGATTTATTCTTTAACAATATCTGTCAATCTCTCTTTTCATCAGCTTCAACTTTCATTCTTCTACCTGTACCTGTCTGTGTGTGTGTGTGTGTGTGTGTGTGTGTGTGTGTGTGTGTGTGTGTGTGTGTGAGATTCTCACTCCTTCCTTTTATGTCTCCTTGTTTTCAGCTATCGTTTAGAACAGTGATTACTGACCAGTGAACTGATCCTCATGGCCCAGTGAATCACACACACACACACACACACATCTCTGGCAGTGTGGTGGAAGTTGGGCAGTGTTATGTAAGGAAGCTTACAACTGAAGTGTTTGTGAAATTTGAGGCGATAAGGAGAAAACCTTGTGCCCCCAACTCCTCTGAGTCTGGAAACGCTGGCCTGCAGGGGTGTGTGTGTGTGTGGGAGGGAGGGGGATTTACCGTGCACTGTGTGCACAGTCACAGGCCTCTGTATTCATACAGACACACTGATGTGTGCAGGTGCAGGTTTACGTGCTCAGGCTGAGTTCAGCAGGATCATTAACTTTTATAGACTTGGCCTGAGCCGAGGAGGAAACGGCCCGGCCAATATGCTGACCACTGTGCAGATCCTCACACACCATTTTCTCTCCCGTATCCTCTCCCCCTGTCCCGGCCCAGGACCTGATTAATTACTCTGAGAAACAGGAAGGGACTCTTCATCAGTGAAAAGACAAATTAAAAATCCCCCCCCCTTCAGAAGTCAGTTGATTTCATTGATCTGTGCTGAATCTCTGCAGCTCAGAGCTCTCTTCAGTTCAGTTTATTTATTGATATCAATTCATAGATTCATAGTACAGAAATAAAACAATAGACTGGAGTGGCAGCTTGTATCTCCTCTGTTCAACAGCCTATCATGATATATCTCAGTCACAGGAGAAAGAGCAGGGGGGAAGAAAACACACTATCCATCCTCAGGACTTCAAATAGCTCTCACTTCTCAGAGCTCCTCGCCCTGCGGATTCTTTCACTCACTGTCCGGAGCTCACGACCTCAGGTGAAGGTTAGAATAAAGGTCGAGTGGCACACAGCTCAGCTCCAGTCACAAGGTGCATTTAGTGAAGCCAGACCCTCCAAGACCAGACACTGGACCTCTAAGACTCAGATTTCAAACAGCTCCACAGTTTTGGAGTGAATGATATCTGCAGCGTTACGGTCAACACTCATTAAATTTTAAAACATGTGAATGAAAATTTGGTTTGCTGGTTCGTAATAACCTGATGTCTCATCACGGTATGTGATGATGAGAGAGTGCACTGCGGTGTCTGTGGCGGTTTCTGGTCATAAAGGTGTTGGCTTTGTGCAGCACTGCAGCACTGTTTGGTACAGGGATCCAGGTCCCGATGCGTTTGGTCATGAGCGGTGGCTGAGTCGAGGCTTCAGCCTTTGGGGAGGTCTGGCTCGGTGTAATGACCCTTCAGAGATAGTGTTTCTGCTCTGAAAACGAGCCTGTGGTGCTGACCGCTCTTTTGTGGCCGTGAATATAGACGCAGGACTCAGGTATTTACCCATGAACTCACACAGCTAATTTAGAAACCTGTTTTTCCAACCGGAACAGTGAAGAGTAGAGACCTCTCTGTTGTTGGGGTTTTCTCTCTGTAGCTGAATTATTTGGATTTGAACTGCTATGACAGTTTCATAGTCATCTCAGGCTATTTATTTATTGGCAGAATGTATTATTTCCCTCCTCTTTGCTTTTGATGCAAAACTATTCTGCTCTGGGAATCGAGCCTGAGAGCTCTCAAACGAGACCAAACAAACAAAAAACCCAAAACCAACAAGAGCAAGCAGATCATTTTAATGAGAAAATCCTCCAAAAAAAAGGGGATCTTCATAATTCTTTGCTCTTTAAAAGTGATATGTGTAACACTTTTAAGTCTCATTATATTCCAGATAATACTGATTAGTTTTAATTAGTCTCATTACCAGAGACAAACACCATTTTTCAGTGCCGGCTTTCATGCCTGTGGTTTGTTTGTGCTGATATTAAGATAAAAAACATGTTGCCCATACATTCCTCTGTTTCCTGTAATTAAGACACTTCTTCTTCAGGATTGTTTTGCTCTGCTGAAGAAGGTAAATATTTTGCACGTGATATTTTCACCAGTTTGTCTCTCCAACGGTCTGAGGAAGTCTGAGGAGCTTCTTCTTTGAGAGATGATCAGGGTCTCCACATACATGGTTTTATAAAAAATCTACAGGGGCCCATCAAGGTCAACACAAATATAACGTGTGTGTGTGAGAGGAAGCGTGGATTTCTTCCAGTAAAGAATGAGCATTTTTCATAGTGCTGATTGGGCACTTACTCACCGTTAGGCAACAAATCAGCCAGTTAATCCAGAGAGTGCCTCCTCTCTGTCTGCAGATGGTCCCCAAACAGCTTCCGGCAGCAAATCTCACATTTGGCTCTCGACCCAAAACACTCAGAAGATTAGGCCGGAGAGTTTCCCTTCCTCTGGTGAACTTCATTCTTTTCCTCCTCTCGCCATCCTGCCATGCTGTTACTTCTCCTGCTTTTTTTCTGAGGTGTGTTTGTGTTTGCATGCAGAGGGATATCGCTGCAGATATGTCCGTAGAGCTCAGCCTCCTCATCAAACAGGAAATGAGATGGAATTGGATTAAACATCATCATTCACCAGGTTTTTGTCACAGATGACTCGTACTTGTGATATTGACCCATCGGCTTTAAAATGTTTGTGTATTAATGTCTCCATCACTGACTCTGATGTGACAAACCTGTGAGAGAACTCATTAAGTGATCAACATTGATCAACAGGAATTACAAGAAATTATTCACTGTTATGAACTTTAATGCCAAAACTATAATAAACTTAAACAGGCCTTAAAACCAGATTGTGATCCCAAATGGATCTTGGAAGGCCTAACTGAAGTTCTGGGGCTGTTGGGGTCTCCAGCCCCGCCCAACAGGGGTCAATACTGTGGTATCTGGATGAGTCACTCCTCACCTCTGAGGTGGGACTTGCTTCTCTCCACCCCCTCCATCTGTCCGTCTATGGTCGTTCTTGTCCTCCCAATGTCTTCATCTTCACCTGCATGTCCCCAGACAGACTGGACCAGACCGGACCAAAGCCTCTGCTTCAGTACTCTGGTTATCTTCCTGCATGGCTCCTGCAGTGATGGAGCTCAGTCTGGATGGTTGGGGGGTTGGATACGTGGGTGGTGCTTGTACAGCCGGGGGGGTCTCAGTCTCTGAACACCAGGCTGAACAGACTTTTTCTTTGCTGTTGTGCTGGAACTCAGGTTATTAACTGTTGAGTTAAAGTTGATGCTGGAAACCTCCATTGTGTGCTGGTGTGTGGGTGTGTGTTTGTGTGTGTGGAGGTTTAAAGGCTGAGGTGAGAGGATGAAAAGGATGGTTCTCTAAAGCTGGTGGATAATGTCTTGTCTCGTCCCATCGTGCTTTCATTGTGGCTGCTCTATAAGCTCCCACAGACATAGCAGAGGAGCTGTTACCTTCATCTGTGTCCTCGTCGTCTGTGTGACTACACAGACTGAATCCTAACATGCCACCCCCCCACCCCCCCCAAAACCACCACCACCACACTTTATCTGCCATTCACTGTGATCCCACATTAACACGCCAGAGCCAAGGGGCTTCGTAAACTCCTTCGTCTCAATCCGCTCGAGGACGTGGGCTCTTTTGAAATATCGAATACAACAGCGGCCCCAGCCCAAAGAGAGAGACTAATCAGACAGAAGTTAGTGTTGTGGGAATTTAATGAGGATGAACTGAACTGTGATGGCAGCAGCATCGGCAGGGTGAGATCTGCTGACAATACACTAATAATACAGTGTGGTCTGTGGAGGAGCAGTGGGAGATCTGATGCTGCCACGTACAGACTGGAACTGTGGACATCAGATGACGGGAGCTTATTGGCTGGTCTCGGCTCAGCGCATCACAATTAGACGGCACAAGTAATTAAAATATATAACGAATAGGAAAACATTGGAATAGAAAAGCAGCATCCTCTTTTGGCCGTTAATGCCGTGCCATGGTTTGAGTTTCTTTCTAAATCTTGTGTAAGAAAAGGCTTTATGAGTTACTCTCATCTTGGCAGAGATGTGGCTGCACCAATCCACCACCCCCCACAACGTGGAAATCCGATGCATCAAACACAATCTGCAGCTGATTCTGCAAGATTTGGATTTAGATTTATTATAGAGAAGTAAAACAACTGCTAAGTTAATTAGCTGGAGTGGAATAAGGCTGTAATGAAATGGCTGGGTTAGGTTGGAGTGAATCAAGGAAAGTCGGAGCAGAGAGAGAGGGGACGATGCAGGATTTGGTCTTCAGGGAACTGGTCTCTGACTTGACGTGTTTTTTATATGTGTGCTCCAGGTGACCTGCTGCCCCTGAATCTTTACATCAGACATCTTACAACACCACTTCTCTTTGTTTCCACCTCTGTTCCTCCACAGGGACGAGACGACAGAGATGTCCTGGTCTCCGGTTTTAACTTTAACATTTTTACTCCCCGAAATTATTTCTGAACATAAACTGCCCAGGAAATAGACATTGGTTCTCTGATTTCTTCTGATAAAGAAAAAATAAAAAGTCCATGACTGCCTCTGGACCGCCAATCTGAGTTTGGATGGTAGGTCCATGGGGCAAGGCCTTGGGGGCGGGGACTGCCTTGTTGTGACATCACAAAGTTGTAACAGTCCTAACGTCTGTTTTTATGGCTCAATTTGTGAATACCAATAATTTCATTGTATTAATACAGAACCTAAACATTTTTAGACTCGAGGACCACATGAAGGTCCACCTTTAAATGGTATGGTCCTTTTTAATATTTATGCCTTCATTGTAGGAAATGACTGCACACAGAAATGAAGTCCACATCTTCTCAACAGTTTTCGTTATTCATGAAAGCACCAAAATCTGTCTGAAATATTAAACAGGTCTTTGATCATAGACCCAGACTGAGGAATGTGACCTGGCCTCTAATCTCCAACACATTTAATCTGCGTAAGACTGGTAGCTGCTGGACCAGGACCGCATCAGACCAAATCTTACTGCCCGAGCTGCTTCTCCCAGTGGGTTTTGTTTCATCTTCTCTGCAGTGCCCTGTGTGTGTTTGTGTGTGCGCGTGTGTGTATTTATAGACTGGCAATGAGCATTGCAGGTGCTGGCATGTCCAGGCTTCGGCCTAATCCCCATGGGAGCGTAAATAAGCTGCCTAGCTCTGCCTGCTTACATAACCGGTGTGCCAGAGAGGAGAGAGATGACGACATGTATGCAGGGAGAGGAGGAGGCGAGCTGGACCAGTAATGAGAACATTTTTTGGGGGGGGTGATGGATGGATGAAAGGATGTTGGAAGTGGAAGTAAAGGTCCACACAGGTCGATGGTATTCCTTCATTATTTCTTTTTCTTGTCCACTGTAGCCGATGAAGCTGAGAAACCGTTCGCTCACTCTCTCTCTGTTTCTCCTGGTTTTCCATTTTCTGCTCCTCTTGCATCTGTACAGTGAACCCCCGGGCAGATGCTGAGAAATATCAGACATTTAATTGAATTTGTGGCACGCGCCTACACGTGCACACACACACACACACTCTCTCACTCACTCACTCACTCACTCTCTTGTCTAGAGCCTTCGTTTGTTGAAATATTGGTAGCTGCTCTCAGAGACTCACATGAATACACTGCTATAATGTAAAAGCTGTGTGTCTGTGTGTGTGAGAGTTGTAATGTGATGCTGTGATTTTCTGCAGCTCTTCAGGAGGCGTTGTTTCCCAGCTGCATCACCTCCAACATCACCAGAGTCAAGTCTGTGAACTCATGGAGTTGTGTGTACAGATCTGAAATGTCAATAACTTGATCTAAATATTTTGTTAATCAATGGATCGCTTTTTAGACACATTTTGAGTAATCAATCACATTACGATCACTTCCTGGTTGATTGACCCAGACCAGGCCTTAAGCCCCACCCACTGACTGCAGTCGGACCCATACTCAGATCAGGACTCTGAGACCAGAACTGTGGAGCAAAGAATGCTGGAAGTAGCTCATCACTAATTTCCAAAACTGAAACCTACTCCACTTAATAATTGAACATTCATTGTAAAATGAAAGCCGGGTTAAAGTCTGGATCTTTAATCATCTGATTTAGACAGAAAGTGAAAGTGAATCAGCACTTTAACACAGAAGACAGTGAAGGTATTCAGGGTGGCCGAACCACTTATTATGAGTCGTCATCATTCTCAGCATTCCGGCATTTAACAACAGGCCTATTGTTGTGTCCGGCCTGAGGCCCTCTTCCTGCCTCTCTGTGTGTATTCATGTTCTCTGACTCTTATTCACGTGGGGGCAGGTGGGGGCAGGTAGGGGCAGGTAGGCCCTGCTGTGTTTTCTGTCTGCTTTGTTTCTGCTTTGTTCACTTCACAGACTGCAGACTGTGTGCCTGATGTATATACACACTTTTGTTTTTGTTTTATCTGAGTCTGAAGCATCAGCAGCCATTCATTGTCAACACCCCCCATCTTAGCCCCCTGCTGTGGCTCACAGAGCTTCAGGATGGTCAGTTAATCAATGTCTCATCCTGCAGTCTGGACTGGACACAAGTTTGTGTCAATTTGCCGTGATGTCACACATTGGTTTGCGAGTTTCCATCTTGGCTTTTTCAAACTAGAGGACACCATATTTGACGGACTGTACCACCCAATCAGGATAGAGGAAAGAGCAGGTCAGATCCACCTTCTCCAATCACACAGGATAGAATGTAGCTCACCTTTACAGTGAAAATACGGACTGACTGACACACTTCTGTGGCAGAGATTGATCCGTCCCCTGAGCGTGAATGATGCTGCGCTCCAGCGTGTCTCGTAAAGCCGGTGACATTTATGGAATGAGATGCGCCAAGATTGATGCACTGTGAAGTTGGGGAGGAATGTGCCCCACAAATCACCTCTTCACCACAGCAACACACACAAAGATGCAGATAGATGCTCAGAAATATAGGACAGCATAACTTTTTGATGCCTCTGTAAATCCCACTCGCTTACCCTGATGGGGGAATGCAGCATGCAGCAAATGCTCTCCGGACCCCACCGTCCTGACACAGGGTCATTCATCGTATCAACAGATTAAGGTCCCAGGTTACGGCGGCCCCTCCCACCTGTGAGGTCAGCTGAAGTGGAGGGAATAAAGGTCAGGGTCTGTCTGTTCATTAAGTGCTTTCTGCTGTGAACTGTGCATGTAAAGGTCACACACATTTACTTTTTACACCTCAGTCGTTCACTTCTTCGTCCACCTCTCAGGCAGCAGAGGAACAAACTGTGCCTTGGGGTTTGGCCTGATCAGCAGAACATAATGTGAGGTCAGATCAAAGATAACCAAAATGAAGAAACTGACCAAATCCAACACGTACCTTCGGTCAAGCCTAATAAGAGTCAAATCAGGGTGAGGGAAGACTGCAGGAGGCATCACCCTTCTCCGCCACTTCCCTTCCTCTTCATGTTTCTCTTCTTTCTTTCCACCTCCTCTCTCTCTTTCACCCTCTTCCTGTTATTTTACTGAAGTTGGCTGAAGTGCAGGAATCATTCGAGCGGCCCGTGTGCAGCTGACTTCTTATTCAGAGCCATAATGGCAGACGCCGTGTGCAGCTGAGGCCCATTCAGAGGCAGAATGCCTCCTCCATGCACAGTTGATTTCTTCCAAGACGCCCAGTTCCGCCACTTGAGCCGTCTGGTTCAAAGGAGCCCCCCCACCCCCCCAATCATCATCACCATCATGCCTCCCCTCACCTCGTCTCTCCTGGCAGATTTCTAACGTTAATCTTTCCTTCTCTACGGTACTGTAGCCTGATGTGTGCAGGAGATTGTGCTTCTGAAAGCCTTTTTCTTTGTGTCTGCCCAGACTGCTGCGAATAATCCTCTCATCTGCTCCAGAGTGCTTCACATAAAACACTGAAATGTTCTTATCTGTTAGAAGAAATATTTGTTTATTTAAAAATAAAACTACAGCTACAACTTTCAGGCAGAAGGTTGGATGGTGAGTCCGGGTGGGCGGGGCCAGGGGCGGTAATTTCTTTGTTGTGACATCACAAAGGTAGAGAAGAGGTCACGGCTCGTTTTCATGGGTGATTTGTCTTACTTTTAATTTCCCTGTCGACCTTTGTTCCAGCTCACTGTGGTAATGAACTCTGGGTAGTGACTGAAAGAACAAGGTGGCTGAACTGGGTCTCCTCCGTTGGGGGGAGGTAACTACCATAGAAGCTCTGCTTCTGCCTAGACTTTTAAAGCTGCCAGCTTCTGCTGGTCTCATCAACCTTTTATTGTCACGTTTGCTTTTTTTCGTCTGTCCCAGCTCCTTGTTCATCGCTGTACAGAGCGCTACCCTGAGCTAGTCCTGACATTTGCTGTGCTGCAAAGCGAAGTTGGGGGTGCAGAGGTGAAGTGACTGCTCTGTAGCATGGAGGGAGATAACGCAGCAGAGGAGGACTCCCCTGCATCACTAATAAGAGCCTCTGTGACCCAATGTTCCCGCTCCAGCAAAGTTTGGGTAGAAGTGTATTCCTGCCGGAGTCTGACTTCAGACTCTTTATTTGGCTCAGTATCAACTTCCTGAAATGGACAAATTCAGTGTTTTCATGCTGGTGTTTTATTTATTTTTGGGTTAGAGCCAGAGATTTCCCCGCAGATTGCAGCTCTTCTCAGTCCAAGCGGCTTTAGCAAAGCTGGAAGAGAGCTATCATTCCCATCTTTCATTTCTTTCCAACCACTGAGCACGGGGAGTGAAAGGTCCCGTATTCAAACTTCTCCCAGGGTTTTATTTTGAATTGTTGATAACCACGCGGAGATATTTGTGGTTTTTCTAACTAACTGTTCTCTGGGTGATAAAATGCAAAAGTAGCAGATTTCAAGTAACCAACTCCTTCAAGGATGGATGGCTGAATTAAAGTATGCATTGGGGGCGTGGCTACTGTGTGACTGGCTGACTGTACTACACAGTCAGGATGACATACAAGACAGGTGGGCTCCGCCCCACAGTCCTCCTCGAAACATGGCTTCCACCTTCAGGCCGTACAGACCTGTAAAAACACCAACGTGTCTGACTGTTAGTTTGTGTCAGAGAAGAGGAAGCCATGTTTGTCTGCGCAGGGCTGATGTCAGTTTAAGGTGGAATTTACCGTCTTCCTCTGTGTCGTGCTGCCCCTGAGAAATAAAAGGCCGTCATGTGACGATGAACTGGGGAAACAGGAATGTTTCTGCTCATTTAACTGGTGACCCAGTGGCCTGTGTTTATGAACACACACACACACACACACACACACACACTGTACAATCCCTCTGGTCAAAGTGACAGTTTACACAGCAACACTGCACAAAGTGTTTATTTCAGTCTGAGTGTGATCTGTGTTTATATTTTGTGTGTTTGTGTGTGTGTCTCCTACATTTTTGGGCATGATGCCGTCCTACCTCACCCTTCTGACGCTAAGCAGCTTTAGTTTGATCACCATCTGCTCAACCAGCCTGTGTTTGTGCACAAAGACACCTCACACACACACACACACACACTTCAGCAGGTTAGTATTGGGTTTTCTGCTGCAGCCAGGAGTAGTGTTTTTGTTTTGCTGTGAAATTGGTGCTTTCACGTTCCCACTGAGGTTGTGCTGAAGTGTAATTTGCTGTGGGATGGGTAACACACAGAGGGCTGCAGGGTTGTGTCTGGGGTTTGCCAGTCTTTGTTGGAGGTTGCGTCTCTGTGCTCGTTAAAAGGTGCCCCGCTGGTGAACCCAGCTGACTGCAGTCTTTCCCAGTTCACCCACAGGACAGGAAGGAGAACATGAAAGAGATGAAAAGCAGCAGAAACACAGGGAGGTAAAAGGCCTGTATCCTCCCTGGAACATAACAGCTTTTATTCACTGCACTTCACTGGCCTCTACAGAGAAACGTCGACCTGGGCCTGTGTGTGTGTGTGGCGACAGTCAACAGGCAGATTTGATTCTTTGTGAGCATAAATTGCACAAGAAGAATTTATCTTGGAAATCCAAATCTCAAGAAAAATGAAAAGATAGGTCCTCGGAATGATCCCCAGCCTGATGTCCATCCACCCAGCGTTAAATACTTTGACTGCTGATCATGTCGTGGCCTAATAATCCAGATCCTTAAAGTCATTAACGTCCATAAATAACTTAATGACAGCTAAATACAGCTGTGGTTCACAGTTCCCTGGACATTAATCTACCTGAGACTGTGCATGCTGCTTCCTTTCCAGGAACAGGTGGCTGTAGAGGGTGTGTCTTCTGCTGCCGCCATCTCATCTTTAGCTCTGTCTGTTCTTACATAACAGCCAACGCTTTGAAGCTCACCTTTACTTTCTCACACTCGTACCGACACTGTGTGCTATTCTCCTGCGTGAACAGGCCAGTTCAGGCCTCTTACCCCGGCGCTGTGAGTGCAGCTGTAGCCAGCAGATTTATTTAGGAGGCCTGTTCCTGCTGTGCTGCTCCACAACTCCGACCTGCTGGCTTGTTAATTCCACCCCTCAGCCCTTGAGTGGTGGACCTGTGTGTATCCCATTGATACGCTGATGATACAGTCCCTCCACCAGGAGGTATGATTCAGTGTGTGAACCAACAGCAGCTCCGGCCTCTCTGCATGCACTGACGGGCCTGAAGCTCATAATGTTGTGTAGGGAACAGGCTCTAGCTGCACTTAGCTGCTGTGTGATCTTCTGTTTTCATGAGCGGCCATTTGAACAGAACCTGGATACATCCGGCAGGAGGGAGTGAAAGAAAGAGGGACGGGGGCGCAGAATAAAGACTCTAGCCTGGGAAGATGTGATGTTTGTGCAGCCGTCACATCTCAATGATGTGATCGTACTGTCTGGAAAAAAAAAAAAACAATTTCAAATAAACCTAATTAAAAACCCATTAATGTCATTAAAGTTGCAGTTACAGGGCCAGTGTGTTCCACCCACACTGAACTGCTCTGAGCATCCTTTGGATTATTTTTGTCACCTTTTCACCACTTTCACCACACACTCGATGGTGAAAAACATTTGGGGTCCCTGTCTTTAAACCTTTGGTCATACTATGTCAGTTTTAGTTTTTTATCTTTTTACAATTGTTCTTTATTTGATACTGTGTTGCTTCATGCTATATGTTTTTAATGACTCATTTAAGGTTTAAAGTTCATTGTGTTGGTTCCTCAGAACAGGACTTTGATGATGTTGTTCAGACTCTGTATCTGTTTCATTTCCCTGACTGACCAGATGACTTTGACCGGTTCATTCATTAAAGTCACGTTTCTTCCACAGTACAAACTAACATACCGCAGCATTCACAGTGGGAGCTATTCTCATCTCCTAAACACATTAAACACAATAAATACAAACAGGAAGTAAAAACTGTGTGTGACCTGGGTGTTGGTTTAAGGTTGGGTGTCCCCCCACCATGGTTGGTGCTGACTGTCAGTCTGTTCTTCCCTCCAGGGGTCCCTTCAGCGTGGTGAGAAGATGCATCAACAGAGAGACGGGGCAGCAGTTCGCTGTCAAGATTGTGGATGTGGCCCAGTTCACCTCCAGTCCAGGCCTCAGCACCGAGGGTAGGAATCTCTCTGACGGTTGTCTGTTCCTCGTTCAGCCGTTTCAGCTGCTCATAAATGTGATTGCAGATAATTAGTTTTTGTTTCTGTTAAACACCAAAAGATGAAGTGTGGGGGAGAGGTCACATTCTTCTCCCTGTCAATGTGTAACCAGGATTTTTCTTTCTGTTTCACTTTGACACTGTCCCACCTCTCATCCAGTCCGTCCACCATCCTCTGCTGGTGAAGCTCTTCATTATCAACTTTAGCCTCAGGCTTTAGTTTAACATGACCCTTTCCCTCCGCTGTAGGCTGACTCTTTAGTTTAAAAAAAGTCAGTGTGTAACACAGTGTGTAATAGACTCAAAATGTTTTATTTTGTCAGCCAATCAGAAAAGATTATTTTTTTCTCCCATTGTCTATTTTCTGAGTGATCCAATAAAGAATATACCTGGTCCAATGTAAACACTCAGAGAACCAAAGTGACGGTGGGCTGGACTTTGGGACGGGGTCTGCTTTGTTGTGACATCACAAAGTCCTGCCGTCTTTTTTTAAGGCTGAATTTTTCTGAATGAAGGCCTTCTAATTGGTGGGCCTTTAAACCTGTAGACTGGATGGGGGCTTGATGTGTTACTTATCCAGGTCAGCTGAGTCTCATCCAGAGGAGCCAGGCCAAAGTCTGATCACATATCTCTCTCTGGAGCAGGGCGAGGGGGGGCAAGGGAGGAGGGAGATTGAATTAAAGATATTTGGAGACAGAAGGTATTAGATGACCAGAGCAGGATGAGAGGAGGGCAGGACTCTGATAGAAAACAGGTTTACTACAGTCTGGCAGACAAACGGACCCACAATGCATCACTCCTGCCCAACATCTGCTACACAGATACCGATCACAGAGTTTCCACTTTAATGTTTCCTCAGGAAGAGGACAACCGTCTATTTTAATGTCTCACACACTCACATCCAGGATCAGCTGCCGATACACTGATGAAGAACAGGTGGAGAACCTGAGAGCTGGACAAGACAGGAGGGTTACGATGGACTAAAGGACTGAAGGACTGGTGGACTGACGGACTGACGGACTGGTGGACTGACGGACTGAAGGACTGAAGGACTGAAGGACTGGTGGACTGACGGACTGAAGGACTGGTGGACTGACGGACAGAAGGACAGAAGGACAGAAGGACAGACGGACTGACGGACTGGTGGACTGACGGACTGGTGGACTGACGGACTGGTGGACTGACGGACTGACGGACTGACGGACTGACGGACTGACGGACTGGTGGACTGACGGACTGGTGGACTGACGGACTGACGGACTGACGGACTGACGGACTGACGGACTGGTGGACTGACGGACTGACGGACTGGTGGACTGACGGACTGACGGACTGGTGGACTGACGGACAGAA
Organism: Echeneis naucrates; assembly: GCF_900963305.1. Lineage (NCBI taxonomy): Eukaryota > Metazoa > Chordata > Actinopteri > Carangiformes > Echeneidae > Echeneis > Echeneis naucrates. Next base: position 1,002,524 of record NC_042531.1, on the reverse strand, counting down.
GGACAGAAGGACTGACGGACTGACGGACTGGTGGACTGGTGGACTGGTGGACTGACGGACTGACGGACTGGTGGACTGGTGGACTGACGGACTGACGGACTGGTGGACTGGTGGACTGATGGACTGACGGACTGGTGGACTGACGGACTGACGGACTGACGGACTGGTGGACTGACGGACTGGTGGACTGACGGACTGGTGGACTGACGGACTGACGGACAGAAGAGCTGTTTGTCAACCACATTGGAAATAAAGTCTAAACTGCTAATATCCATTCATCAGCCGTTAGCTTGAGTTGCCCGGTCCCTCATACTGGTCTGTCCTCATGGATGTCCTGCTCCCCCTCTAGTCTCCATCAGGGGTCCCTCCACAGGAACTGTGTGTTCAGTGGAAGTTGTGATGAAAATCTGACGGATTACAGAAAACAATGAAATGAAAGTTTTTCATTGTGGCTCGTGTTACGCTGCACGAAAGCCATTTTTCTTCATTTCCGGTCTTTCCGCTTGTGTGTGTGTGTGTGTGTGTGTGCATGGTCAGCACACTGCCCAGTCATTTATATCTAATCACACCCCGTCCTCTGCGGCGTTCAGGAATCCATCACACTGCTCCAGACAGCAGCCGCCTGCTCACACTGTTGATTTCTTTTTATTTTTTGTAGAAAGCCGTGCAGTCTCACTTGAGCAGGCAGCTGTAACACAACCCCGCAATAATCAGGCAGACACACACAGCTTAGACCTGGGGAAGTGGGTCAAATGGTTCATGTGTCGGCAATGGACTCTCTCTCTCACACACACACACACACCAGCCAGTCTCCTTGCAGCCTGTCCGGAGGTCTGTCTGACGAATAGGTCACCCTCTGAGGGCTGACGGAGGAATGCCGGCCAGAGAACGGCAAAATTCATCGTGCGCCATCGTCTCCTCTGTTCTCCGTCCTCCCATTCATCCTTCTTCTTGGTTTCCTTCCCTGTCTCCTCTCCCCTCCTCTCTTCTCTCTCCGGTCTCCTCTTGGCCATAAAAACTGCAGCGCTGTGGTTGTGTGGTTTTTATTGGCCTGTTGTTGTGATATCTTGTCCTAACCATTTCAGGCCTCACACACACACACTTTCGCTCTGTGTGTGTATTTGTGTGTGCGTATTGTTTATTGAAGGCCTCC